>NC_079314.1:48202600-48502878 GCF_029931775.1 Euleptes europaea
GCCAGTTCCACCTTGGCCTCGTGGGCCAACCGGAGAACATCTCCTCACACTTCTGTGCCCACTGCATCACTCGGGCGATCATCCCCAGGGATGCTCCTTGGAGGTCTTTGGAGTTCCTCCTCCTTTCTCAATGCTTTCTAGCTACGTGGTGTTGAAGGGAAAGCTATCGTGAGTGGCCTGGCTGCATTCTCCACCACTCAGGGCAAGCACTCGGCTTCACAGACGCTTGCTGACTACCCCTACAGCTGAACTCTTCCTTCCTTGTGTAAGTGCCTCTAACCAAAGCTCCTGAGAGCTGCTCTGCACCCATGCTGTCACTTACAGTGCGTTCTGTTGGCAGGGTTTCGGCGCATGCTGCGCTATGTGCAGTTTTACGAAGTGTTAAGATCTGACTGATTCAGAAAGCTAGTCTATAATATTATGTATTTATTATACATGCCACCTCTCCACAGACCAGCGCGAGGGGAGCTTACAACTAAGACTGTAAAATCCATTAAAACAAAGCCATTAGGACAAGCCACTAAAAAACCAAGCCGACACCGTTAAAATATGTGTACTTTGCTTTTCTCCCCCAATACACCCCAAATGGCTTTAGATATAGCTCATATATATTCTTGAACTGGGTTGTGAGCCGCAGACCTGAGTCTTCTGGCTCTTGCTGTTCAGCTGGCCAGGCTGAGGTTGTATACCTGTGACAGGAAGAGGAAAGCAAGAACTTGGCCAAGACAATTCAGCTGGCAGAGATGTTCCTCCCAGCCATTCCCTCCTTGCAAACGTCTTGTGTACAGCAAATGTTGCTGTGAGCACTGGTTTTTGAGGGCTTTGTTAAACACACAAAGCAGTGAAGCCACCAACAGTTTGGGCCTTGGTAGCTGCTTATGTTGCTCTCATTCTGCAAAGTTCAAAAGGCTGTGGATCTTGGACACCCTGTGCTCAGAGTGCAGAATGAAGGTTTGATCAATTGTTGTTGTTTATGTAAGTAAGATTGTTTGGCCCATTTATCAGCTTCATCAGAATTATTTAATTTTCTGCATTTTTCTTCCCAGGAGCATTTATGCTTTTGGAAACATCAGATGTGCCAAATCAAACAAATTGCTGTCTGTCTGCCTCTTGATGCTGAATCTTGATTTAATTGCGGCCTCTTTCTTTTGCCTTCAGACAACCAGATGTTCCAGTACTTTATCACAATTGTGCCAACAAAACTCCATACGTCTAAAATTTCAGCAGAAACTCATCAGTTTTCAGTTACAGAAAGGGTAAGGCACAATGAAGGATAACCTAAGGATGGCCGGTAGTGTTTATTTACTTACTGTGTCCTGCATCCCCTCCCCTTAATTTTTATTTTACATTTTGCACTGCAAACCAGGAGAAAAGAGAAGGATAGAGGAAAAAATAGTTTACAGATCCAAGGCTGTATGTTTCCATGCTTAAATTCACCTGTCCTGTGCTTAATGCTCTATGTATATCATTTCAATGAGGATATTTTTTTGTGGTGTTCTCCTTTCTCCATAGGCTGTGTGGCTTTGTTCCCTACCCTCCTCCTGTCAATCATAGTGTCTTCCCCATTTCCGCTTTCTTGGAATGTCTCTAGACTTTTCTGGATCTTCCTGCTCAAGTTGGGCCAGTAGAAGGGTGGAATGTTTAGCATTTCCCTTTTTCCTCAACTGATTTAAGGAGTATATACAACCATAAAAACAGAGAACGGAGGGCAGTGCCACAATATTCTGTCTTTAGTTCTGTTATCCCAAGAGGCCAACTTCCCCACTCCAGTAGAAGTCCTAGTAGGGTAAAGAATAGACATCTTGAAACCGATGAAGGTCCAAGTCCTTCCGCACATCCCATCCCTACTGAGGGCCCAAGCAGAGACCCACATTTATCTCCATCACAGTTTAAAATGTCACACACAAGGAATTATTTACACAGACACCCCTAAAATTGGGCAGACCCACAGCATAAACACCTAAAGTGACTCTAAGATAAATTGCATAACAAAAAGCACTGCTTAAAAAAATACCTCAAATACATTTTGGCTGAATATTCCAAAAAAAGTATGTCAACTTTTCATAAACAAAATATTGTCGAAGGCTTTCACGGTCAGAGTTCGTTCTTCAGTGTTACTCCTCTGAAGATGCCTGCCACAGCTGCTGGCAAAACGTCAGGAAAGAAAATACCAAGACCACGGTCACACAGCCCGGATAACCTACAAGAACCAATTTTCATAAACAGATTTCTGTTTTTCCCCTTTGTTAAATCTTGTTACATGTAGATGTTTATCATCAGTAATGCATTCTACCTTTTTTTCACTATTCCCAAGGAGATGGTATTTTCTGTTTTGAAACCCCTACCTTTGCTTATGTTTGATCTCATGTCACAACATTGTATCTGATTTATCTTTCCTCACTGTTGTGTTGCTCTCCAGGAAAGAGTGATCAATCACGCAGCTGGCAGCCATGGGGTGTCAGGGATTTTCATGAAATACGACATCAGTTCCCTGATGGTGACAGTGACAGAAGAGCACATGCCGTTCTGGCAGTTCTTGGTGAGACTTTGTGGTATCGTTGGAGGAATCTTCTCTACTACAGGTAATAGATTAGGCGATATTGCCAAAAGTGGGTGCTGTAGCAACAGGAAAATGCAAGTAGAACAAGTTACATACTAAAGAAAGACAGGGGTGATTAAAAATATTGTCGAAGGCTTTCACGGTCAGAGTTCATTGGTTCTTGTAGGTTATCCGGGCTGTGTAACCGTGGTCTTGGAATTTTCTTTCCTGACGTTTCGCCAGCAACTGTGGCAGGCATCTTCAGAGTAGTAACACTGAAGGACAGTGTCTCTCAGTGTCAAGGGTGTAGGAAGAGTAATATATAGTCAGAAAGGGGTTGGGTTTGAGCTGAGTATTGTCCTGCAAAAGTATTGTCCTGTAAGTATCAAGATAATGTGCTAATGAGGGTATGGTATGTTAATATGGAACCATTGTATCCTGAAGTGATCTGTTAATGTGTGTAATCCAAAGCTAATCTGTATGGCTATTGTTGAATGTTGTCTTTGTCTGGAGGTTTTTCAGGGCAGGAAGCCAAGCCTTATTCATTCTTAAACTCTCCTCTTTTCTGTTAAAGTTGTGCTGATGTTTATGAATTTCAATGGCTTCTCTGTGCAATCTGACAAAATAGTTGGTAGAATTGTCCAGTCTTTCAGTGTCTTGGAATAAGACCCTGTGTCCTGTTTGTGTCAGTCCAAGACACTGAAAGACTGGACAATTCTACCAACTATTTTGTCAGATTGCACAGAGAAGCCATTGAAATTCATAAACATCAGCACAACTTTAACAGAAAAGAGGAGAGTTTAAGAATGAATAAGGCTTGGCTTCCTGCCCTGAAAAACCTCCAGACAAAGACAACATTCAACAATAGCCATACAGATTAGCTTTGGATTACACACATTAACAGATCACTTCAGGATACAATGGTTCCATATTAACATACCATACCCTCATTAGCACATTATCTTGATACTTACAGGACAATACTTTTGCAGGACAATACTCAGCTCAAACCCAACCCCTTTCTGACTATATATTACTCTTCCTACACCCTTGACACTGAGAGACACTGTCCTTCAGTGTTACTACTCTGAAGATGCCTGCCACAGTTGCTGGCGAAACGTCAGGAAAGAAAATTCCAAGACCACAGTTACACAGCCCGGATAACCTACAAGAAACAGGGGTGATTGTTTATGTGTCTGTCTGTGCTGTAGTTCAGTGGGTGGTAAACATCTAATATATATAAGTTAGATGTTTATCTATCTATTTAAATGACAAATTTTATTTACAGTATTTAAATTCTGCTTTAGTTATTGAGACTCCAGGTAGATTGTGTAAATCAATGCAGTCAACAAGATGAGATATCTAATGAGCAATGAGATAGCATTAGGATTATAGAAATCTGAAACAAAGCTAAAAGTATTAGACGTGATATGGTAAAGAATGCACAAAAATGGTATTACAAAAGTATAAAAACGAAGTGGTGAGACTAAGGTAATACAAACTAGTCCACAGTCCCATTCCCTTTATTAAAGCATCTTCCCTAAACCATTCCCTTTGTTGAAACCTTAGACTGTAATCTCATTGGAGCAGAAATTCTTCTTTCATTAGATCACTCTGTCAAGCGCCATTTGCATTGATGGTACTACATAAAACTGAGAGACTTGGGAAACAGAGCTCTGTGGCCATGAGGTGGGAGTTTTAGCACTTTACTTAGTAAGTGGAGGTTTATATGTCCTGTTGCAGCTATTTGTAGATATGCTTGCTTCCACTTGTGAATGCCCTGTTTCTCAGCACACAGAGGACAGACCTCCCTCTTGCCTTGTTTACAGTATACTAAAAATCCCGTGCAAAGGCCCTCTTTTCTCTGTTTGCTCGTTGATCGGCCTGTCTTTCATAGCTGAAACAGAAGAGACATCTAAGCAAAATGAGCACACACACAGAGCCTTAGGTTTTTATTGGGGTGGTCACCGAACATGCTTTTATTTCCTAACAGAGGCAAATCCTCATTCACCGTGGAAAAGCATAAGGGCTTTCTAAGGGCCGCTTGACACTCTCTTGTTTTTGGTTTTTTAAAGATGTACACCCAAATGTGTTAAATGTACACTTAAAAATGTAGAGTGTGAATATGACATCTTAGTCATTCAGACATTTAGTTAGATTTGTTGTCTATTTTATTTGTTTTGAAATGGGTTTGAGTTTGTGGTTTGTTTTTAGTAGTTTGTTTTTAGCTATCATTGTTGGTCACCTTGAGTTCTTCATGGGAGAAAGGTGAGCTACAAATCTCTTAAATAAATTCAAGTATACTCGATGGGAAATTGGCACTGGTTTTAGTTCCCTGTTGTGTGTGTACTGTGTGGTTTGCCGCTGTATAATGTGTGGAAAGGACCGCCACCTTGTGATTACAAAACTCTGTCAAGAACAAATATGTAACCTTATCTCAATTTTTAGAACCGAGAGTTGTTGTTGTTGTTTTTTTAAAAAACAATCAACCTGTTCTGACATTGCAGGAATTTTACATGGCATTGGAAGATTCATTGTGGAAATTGTCTGCTGTCGTTTCAAGCTAGGCTCTTCTAAATCTACATCTGTAAGTGTATTCTATGTAAGGTTCATTCATGTTGAAAGATGGGTGGGTCTTATACAGTGGGAGAGGAAGGGCATTTTTGTAAGCAAAGTTTCTGCCTCTTCCTTCCTACTGTAGCTTGCTGTGAACTCCAAAATTGTGCACCCAGAGTCAAGTGGACCCTTCACAAACAACATGGGGGGCAAGGAGGGAGCCTGCAGTGAGAAGGGGGGAAATCAGTGAAATTGTCCCACCTGTTTCCAGTGGCGGAATTCAAAAGATGTTCAGGAGCTGTGTGGGTTGCCTATGGGGGAGAAGGTGAAGGAAGTGGAGTTTAAGACTAACAGCACAATCCTAAAGAGTGTTACTACAGTCTAAATTCATTTCAATGGGCTTAGACTAGAGTAACTCTGCATAAGATTGCACTATGATTGTTCCTTCTCTATTGAAATCCGTCTCAGTGGGAACATGGTCCACAGTTTCCTTCAATAGTTTGAACCCAGAGCGACAACAAAATGTATGAAGGAAAAGCAGATGATTCGGTTACTTACATATGCTTAGTTAGTTATCATCCTTCTGCTTTCCAGATTCCAGTTTTTAAATGAACTCAGAATGTTTAGCCAGAACAAGCAGAAATAGAAGCTCAGAGAAGTTTATTAGAGAGTAGGGCCAAGGGGCTTGCAATAGTAGTAGTTGTCATGGGAGGAAGATAGAAAGCTAGCAGTTCTGGCCACTGAAACCACTGTCCAGTCTGGTCACCCTCTAGTTCTGAACTATCACTAGCCATAGCACTCAAGTTTCTAAGCATGCCACCTCCCTCCACTACTGTGAGGGCAAGAAACTTATGAATGATTCTTACAGAGCAATCTGCATACCCCCTGAAGCCAGTTGCAAAGCTCTTGTTGAGGATGGATTGAAATATACTCCAGTTATGAAGAACCGTGAAGCATCTTAATAGACAATTAGGAGCTTAACGGTGGAAGGTGGAACGTATGAATCGGGTGGAGTGTATGAAGGTGGAATGTATGAATCGGGTTTATATATGAATCGGGTATGAATCAGGTTTATCTCATTAGTGGTCCACTATCATTAGCTCAGTATTGTCTTCTCCAGTGGTCTTCAGCCCTTCCAGACCTGGAATCCACTGAGCTGCAAGCATGTGCCAGGAAGTCACATGACATGATTCATGTGACATGATGGGGGTTAGAGTTATGACACAGGCATCAGGGCCAGGATCGTGAGCAGCAAACTAAAAGAAATGGGTGCAGGGAAAACAAACTGAATCCAAGAAGGTGTACTGTAGTGAGTAGCGGTGTGCTCTTGAGAAAAAGATATTTTTCAGATTTGCATAACAGGAAGGGTATAAATACCAGTATTCCTGATTATTCAGGTTCCCCAATACCATTTCAGAATTTGTTTTTTAAATTAAATTAAATTAAATGAGTAGACAATACTGACTTTGCTGGACCGAGGGTCTGATTCAGTAGAAGGCAGCACAGGAAACCCTTTCCTGGTTTTTCAACATTTGGAAAATGTTTACTGCAGCATATAAATGGTAAACAGATCCTTATCTTTTAAACATTTAATGTTTTACATCCCTGTTCCATGACCCACCTGAGAGTCCTGATCCTCGAGTTGAAGACCGGGGGTCTCCTCTGACTGATGGTGGCTCTCTGGGGTCTCGGGCAACAGAACAGTCTGCCTCAGTCCTGCTTCCTGAGATGATACTTCTAGCTGGGGCTTAAGCCTGTGACTTTCACTGTTCTCTGCCACTGAATCATGGCCCCTGCCCATAAAGATTCACATACAGAGAGATTGGGTGGACAGCAGGAAGTTAGGGACATAAGCCCTGCAGAAATGTAGATGGTGAATTCTCTTTTGTTTTGGTCTTTCTTTGGTAGGTCACGCATCAAGACGGTCACTTAAATAACCACGTACCTCTCACAACAGATGACACTATGCATTAGCACCTTCTGCAGAAACTGTTTTTGCTTGCTTTCTGCCTGATGCAGAAGACATTTTTTATAACAAAAAAACATTGTGCAATATGTTGCGACAGTGCTTGATTGGGAGCAGGAAAAAAAACAAGCCTTTTAAAAAAAAAAATCCTACCTGTGTGACGTGTCTCTCCTTTCGGAATTCAGACAGAAGCCAAGAAATCC
Organism: Euleptes europaea; assembly: GCF_029931775.1. Taxonomy (NCBI): domain Eukaryota; kingdom Metazoa; phylum Chordata; class Lepidosauria; order Squamata; family Sphaerodactylidae; genus Euleptes; species Euleptes europaea. The sequence continues at coordinate 48,209,865 of NC_079314.1, forward strand.
CAAGAGATCAATCTCCTCTTGAAGGAACAGGATTGGTGTGTGGATGTGAACAGTCAAAGCAAGCAGCTTCACAGGAAATGCTGTTGGCCCCTGAAATTTCAACATAGAACAGTTTCCCAGTTTCTTGCGCTACAGACTCCCATGAAAGCCAATGTACAGAGGAGTGAAGTTTGGAGGGATGTGTGTGTTCAGCAGAAAATTGGCAGGACAAGCTACTGGACATTTTGTGGCTATGTTTTCAAAACTAGGGTGTAAGATTTGTTGGTTGGTTCCTATTATGCCTATAGGAATGTGAGTGCTGTGAAATAAGTACAGAAAATCCAGAGATGGAAAAGACACAAGAAAGCAAACAAGCAGAGGTATACGATTGGGAATAGATTGTGTGGATGAAGTTTGTACATTTAAAAAATACTTTTAGCATATTTTAAACAAACCTATTCATGTCTAGGAGAAAAAATCAGGTAGGGCAAAGAATACCTTTGCTTGTTAAATCCAAGGTTGTGAATCCTCTTGGGAAGCTGTAGGTTCTTTCCTTGGAGCCACACCAGCATTCGTTGAAGGTAATTCAAATCTAGGGAATTCTGTCATTTATAGGGTTATATGCCTAAAGTTTGGAGGTGCGTTCCAACTTCTTGCAAAGCCACCTCTTTGAGCTACTCCCCTGATCCTTCTCCTAACCCCTCCTCCCCCAATTCTCCTGAAGTTATTGATGGATTTCTAGGCTTCCACAAAGTGGAATGACAGAAATTCAGAATACAGATAGTTCAGGAAAAGAGCCATGCTTTAGGCCTGTTGATTTCATGCTGGATGGTGGCCATGTGCCCCAATACAGCAAGGCAGGTATGTTCACGCAGCTGGTGCACCTGCCAAGTTCCACCTGATTTCCACTGACCCTGATACAGCACATCACCACTGAGGGATATCTGTGTTCTTTTTCCAAAAGACATGACTGAAAATCTTGACTGAAGGAAATCGAAGGCAGAATGGTGGATGAGTTCCACCATTCTGTCAACAGTGTTCCCTGCAATGCAGAAATGGAAGCTGTGGTTGGGAAGTGCTACTATGCAACACTTAGTGCATACCAGCCAGGTGCTTTATGAGTAGAAGAGCAACACAGTCCTTGCTGAGCAGGTTTACCACCTACATTAGATGGTCAGACCATAGTGGAAAGGAAGGCCAAGACTTAATGCACAAAGGCAGGATTGGAGAAGAATCAGAAAACGGAAATTGAGCTAATGTGAAGGCCTAGTGTTGGATAGGAAAACGTTCTTAGGGTTTCAGGGTGACAGGGGGCCAATTCAAGTGTGGAGACTTCTTGAAGTTGTTTCCTTGAAAGCCTTGTTGTCTCACAAGGTCTGTCTCTCTTAACAGCCCAAGCAGGGAACAGGGCTGGTGTTGGGCCTCCATCCTCTGTTTAGACCAACCCAAGTGGAAAGTGGATTTCAGATGTGATAGAGGCTGGGTGGAAGACTTCCTTGCAGAAGCTCTTTCTCAGCATCCTTCAACTTGAGGCTTTGCCATACAAAGGAATCCTTAATCACCCAGTTCTTGACCTTTGTGTCCACTGCTTCTGAGGGAAGTATTGTTTAGTAAAGGGCCAGAGGTACTGTAGTGAATAGTGTTGGTCTTAGGCCTGAGAGATCAGCCTGATAGCACAGTCTAGCCTGATCTCCTCAGAGCTTGGAAGCTAAGCATGGTTTGTTTACTTGGATGGGAAGGAAGACCAAACCAGGTTGAGGAAGGGAATGGCAAACAACCTCTGCTCATCTCTTGCCTTGAAAACCCCATTTTTCTGGGGTCACCATGAGCTGGTTGCAACTTGACAGCACACTATTATTATTATTATTAGGCCTGAGAGACCTGGTTTCAAATCTGTGTTGAGCTATGAGTTCATTAGGTGGTTCAGTTTGGCCATCAATAAAATTGGCATAATCCCCTATATCACAAGCTAGTTGTGAGGATGTATTACATAAACATTTGATGAAAAACATTTTTGAAACAAACTGAAATATTTGATGACAGATTATCAGAACAAATCGTATTCGTTTTTCCATAAGGTCTGTTACAGCAATTCTGCAAGAAATCCTCCGTCCCCCTTGTGATAAATCCCACTAACTACTGCAATGCCTAGAAATGGTCTCTGCAGGGATCCTTTCCAAGGATGCCAAGAAGGGGAAAAAACGGCCCAGAGGCAACATGGCGGCCATGCTGCTCCTGGAGAGCCACTCCCAAAGTTGTGGCAGGCAGAACAATCAGAAGGGAAGCAATTCTGGGCAGCAGGTACTCTAGCCCCTAAAAGTGGAGAGGAAAGCAACTAGGCTTGCTGTAGGCTGCACTGTGAGATTGTCGTTGTGTAGACACAAAGTTCAAGTCTAGCAGTGCTCTTGGCTTATAAAACATGACTGGTGCTTTGTTTGCCCTTCACTGGTTTAGAAGCATCTTTCTCAGGAAAATATACATTGCGTCCCACGGATCTGTCTTGCTAAAGGTGGTGCCTTCCTCCAGCACAAGACATCTTCATCTGGCGCAAGAGGGTGTTCTACCAGTGAAAGAGCCTGTTGTGTCAGGAGAAAGCACCTTGTACTGGAGGAGAGGTGCCAGCATTGTTAGCTGAATAGATCCATGAGATCCAATCCAATGCGTTAAAAAATGGTTCAGTGTGTTCACATTAATGACTATGGGAGTGGAGCCCATTCGCCAGCCCAGTCACATTGGGATGGGTGTCATTGCAGGGAAACGGAGTTTGCCTCTCAGGACCACCATATTTTAAAAAGAAAGATGTGGAGGAGAAATGTATTTGGGCAAGCCTCCCAACCTCTTTACTAAGGATGGGAGGACTGTAGTCACAATACAATGAAGGTGCAATGCAGTAAATATGTTCAGTGGGCACTTTTGTGAAAGTCATTTTATAATTCTGATTTTTTGGCGGGAGGGGGGGAGAGAACAGTTACTTTTTGTTACAGCATTCTCATCCCTGTATATTAAAGAAGCCAATTAGAACAAAAGTAGACTGAGTGTGGAGTGCTGATTGTTTGGAAGGGCAGGTCAGTAGGAGCTGCTTGGGTACGCTCCAAGCAGTTCTTTGCTCCTCACTTCCCAAAAAGTACAGTTGTGGTTTTCTGCAAGTAGGAGGTAAAGATCTCCTCCCCTCAAAAACTTCCTTTACCTTCTGAGTTCATGGTATGTGTGCAAAGAAGTTTTTCACAGTGTTTGCACTTAAACACCTCTGAGGATGCAAAGCACCCCAGAAAGGAAGAAAAAGAGCAAAACAGCTGTGGCAGATTAGCACCATAGTCTAAAAACAGTGTTTTCTGTATTGATGTTCAAAATGAATACAGCAAAGTAGAATCAGGAGAAGATATACTGAAGTGGTGGTAGCTATGAAATGTAGGAGTTTTTCTAATATGACAGCTTCATTTGTTTTTCCTCCGAGCCCAGCTATAAGCCCATTAATGGTGGTATCCAAAATGTGCACATAAATGGAAGTATAATTGAATGTTCAGGCAGGGGCATAGTGGGAGGCAAAAACAGCCCTGGAAAGGACCCTGCTCCCCCCTGCCACAGAGGGGGGAGAGGAGAAAGAGATCCCTGCCCCCACAATGGTGGAGGGAGGGAAGGAGCAGGCTGGCCACAGCTTCTGCCTGTCTCTCACCTGCCTGCCTTGTGCAGGGTGGGGACTTGCAGCTGCCGAAGCTCCTGCTCCCTTTGCACCCGTCTGCCTTGTGTGAGGTGGGGGGGCACTAGCTGGTGGTGGCAGCAGCTCCCACCTCCCTTGTAGGGACTGCCAGCTTGCAGCTGTAAGGGCTTCTGCCGACTGTGTGTGGGGCACCTGACCAGGACATTGGTCCAGCGGGGCTTTTGCTGGTGGCCTTAATGGCTAATGCACTGTTCAGGTCATAGGATGATTTAGGCAGCTAATGTTTGGATTACTGCCCGTACAGTAACTGATCAAACACATGTTCAGGTCACGAGAAATACAACGTTTCAGTATATTACCCATGAACTATGCTTTGGAACAGTTACTTTTACCACCTGCCTGGGAAGAACACCCAACACATGATCCTTCCAATGTGCATAATTGGCATTTTGTGTGAAAGTCTGAGTGCACATATTTTCAGCCTCGGTGTATGTGTGTGCCAGAACCCTGGATTTTCAGTACGTTGCCCCTTAAAGACAAAATGGCAATCACAGGTATTCAGAGGATTAATGTATTCTCCCCTTATAATAACGTGTAATGTATTCTCCCCTTATACATGGTTAAACATAACTGAAAAAAGCGAAAGGGTAAGTGCAAAGTGATGCATGCTAGGGCAAAAAAAATAATCCTAACTTTTTAATCCTATATAGTGATGGAGCATGAACTGGCAGTGGTGCAAAAGGCGAAGTTGTATGCAAAGGATCTCAAGGAAAGGGGTTGAGAACAAAACTGCCAGTATCGTAATGCCCTTGTATAGATCCATGGTATGACCTCACTTGGATTATTATTTACAGTTCTGGGCACCCTCTCTCAAAGTACATTGTAGAGCTGGAAAAAAGTTTATCAGATTAGGCACAATGGGATAGAAGTGGATAGAAAGAAACTTTTCCCCCTCCAATTCCTATAATACTAGAACTTGGAGCATCCAATAAATCTGATGGGCAGCAGATTCACAACAGTACTTCTTCACACACTGCATCATGATCTTATGAAATTTACTGCCACAAGATATGGTGCTTGCCATTAGTTTAGACAGCTTTAAAAGGGGATTGAATTAATTCACGTGGATAGGTTGGCAAATGGCTGCTAGCCATGATGGCTCAATGGAGCCTCCATGTTCAGATGCAGTTGACCGATTGCTGGGGCAGAAGGAGGCATTGGCCTCTGTATCCTGCTTGGAGGGTATCTGATTGATTACTGTAGAAACATGATGCTGGGAAGACCACCTTTCTTGATTGGCTATTAATTGGGTATCAGCAGCTAACTCACAGTGGCCCCTTCCCTAGCAGTGACATTTTAGGGGACTGTAACTAAAATTATCACTGCCCAAACAGCTCTAACCTGATCTTGTCAGAACATGGAAGCTAAGCAGGGACAGTACTTGGATGGCAGACCACCAAGGAAGACTGGGGCTTTGAAAACTCAGGAAGAAAAATTCTATGGAATTCCCATGGGTTGCGACTCAACAGCACACTTTACCTTTTGTGACTGAAATCATGTGTACGTTGTAAAGTGCAGGATGGTTGAAATGTGCACCATTATGTCAGAGTCCTGATACAAAGTGCATTTAAAACAACCTTTCTGTTTCTCACCAATGTACAATGTACTTATCTTTCTGGTTTTCACACTAGCACACTAAGCAACAGGAAAGGGAGCGAAAAGTGTCTCAAGGGGCATATATGGATTTGGTCAATGTGGTTTTCCCACCCAACTTCCGCCTTGCCTGGGTGATTAGTATTGGGGATGCAATGAGGCAGTTCATCACAAATTCATGTAATATTTGTTTTTTAAAAGATGCCCCCCCCCCAAAAAAAAACATGTTCTTGGACAGGACACTGGGAAATACCATGAATTGTAGCAAAGTCAATTAACATGAAATAATATGGTAGCAGTAAAATTGATTCCTGCAGGAATTTAGCCAATCCCCAATACCACAGAAATGGATTTCCACTCAGAGATACTTTTTACCACAGATGTGTGTTGGAAAAGTTGCTTTCCTTTAATCTCTGGGGTGTAGACAGAAGCTTGTGTGGGTTAGGGTTGCCAGGTCCCTCTTCACCACTGGCGGGAGATTTTGGGGGCAGAGCCTGAGGAGGGCTGGGTTTGGGGAGGGGAGGGACTTCAGTGCCATAGAGTCCAATTGCCAAAACAGCCATTTTCTCCAGGTGAACTGATCTCTATCAGCTGGAGATCAGTTGTAATAGCAGGAGATCTCCAGCAAGTACTTGGAGGTTGGCAAACCTAGTGTGGGTGGAGATACATGTGGGTCAAGTGGAACAATTGTATACTGGGGCAAAGCTGGAGTAGAGCTAGGAGTCCCACCACTTTGGGTGGTCCAAAGGTGCCGTCATTTTCAGAAGATGGTGGCACGTGGGTGATTCAAATTCCATTACCATCCAATCTAAGGCCTACCAACAACCCCTCTGCCAGTAGCCAAGGAGGCCTGGCAACCCTAAACCCCTTCTCTCCCCCCACCACTTTCCATTAACCTTTGCTCCCACTGTGGTATTTAATTCCCTCTCCTTTCTGTTTCATTTGAAAAAGGGGGGGAAAGTTAGTTAATTGGTAAGGCTCCCATTTCATTTCCACTTGCCTGAAAATAGCTTTTTCAGGCAGCCAAGGGCTGGTGTACAAGTTACAGCACCTACACAGAAACCCCTTACACTCCAAGCAGTAACTTCTGCAACCTGCAAGTGTACCATGCAGAGCTATTTATTATGGTGCCATAGCATACAAAAGTCAGGCCAGTGGCTCGGTGTATTAAAACTTGATAAGGCCACTCATCCCTTCTTCCTGTAAAGCAGTCCCATTGATTTGAACAGAACTACTCATATGAAAATTTGAGAGAGTATTTTTAGGACCAATGTTTCCATCCCGCCAAAGGCTAACTCACATTGATAATGGAACTGTCAGGGTAGAGGTGATGGGAAATGCAAAGAAGAGATGAACCAAGAGATGAGCCATGGTAAACCAAGGAATGCATCACCGAGGATAGCAATTTCAGAACTGACTTTATTTTTCCTCTTTTGAGTTGTGTTCTGCAAACAGTGGTGGGTATATAGAGCAGCTTTTGCTTAAAACCCTACTAGTGCCCGAATAACAGAGATTTGAGTGAGAACTGCTGAACTAGAAAAATCTCAGAATTGCATTTTTAAAGAAATTTAGAGCAAGATTGGGGAGAAAGCTATTTAAAGTATAGTTGTATTATGGTTCTGTACATTGCTTACAGCTACAGGAAACAATCTGCTTGTAGCTGTAATTTTCTAATCTCCCCCCAGGGCAGAAAAGGCGTTCGTTTTTGACGGCAGTGCTTGTTTCCTTGCAGCAGGAGCAACTGCTTTTTATTCGGCGGTCTTTGTCACTATACCTGAAACAGAGGTAAACGAGGGAAGACAAATTGATCAGTAGTGGGCTAATAGTTAGAAAAGTGTGCACACTGCTTTCTACTTCTTTTAAAAAAACTTGATTCCAATTTGTTATTAAAACTCTCCCTTTTAGTTTCTGATTTTACTTTCCATTTTAGTTTCCATTTCCACTTGCTGTGAGTGGGAAATCTACTTCTGTCCGTCTCTTCCCAACTTCCTTCCAACTGAGGAGACATTTGTCAGGGAGTGTATTCCCTCCTTGCCAACTTTTAGAGAGGAGGTGAAGAGTCTCCATTTGGTAGACTGTGAGGGGACAGAGGGAGGCTTTTGACAAGGTACCTCAAGGAAGTAGGGTAGCCACAGAGGTTAGCCCTGAGTCTATGGGCTCTCTTCTGTACACATTTGCCTCATGCAGGCAGAACATGCTGTGTGTGTACACACTGTATACATGTTAGCTTTACTTCGATGACTGGGAGTGTTCAGAAAGCAGCATTCCCCTGTACAGAGTACCTATATATAGCCTGTATGTTCCTCAGTAGTATGTCCACCTTCAGGTGAATGCAAGTGGGACGGAGTGGGCCAACTTACTCGTTCCCATTAATGGCATATGTCATGTGTTCAGGGCTACTTGCATTAGCAGGTGCAGTAAAAGGACAGATACAAATAATATATGGGTAACAACAGGTCATCAGGCAAACACCATGTTTGACAGATATCTGGAGGACCTTTTGTAGGGCCACCCTTCTGCCTGTTCTGCGCCACCTTCTTTCCATAAGGGCAGTATTATGTTATGTGTAGTTCTGTCAATGTCTATGAGCCTAACAAAAGTTCTTTTGGATGAGAGATGGCAACAGAGCTGTGCCGGAGGTAGTGGTTGCATTTTGTATGCCCACACGTTGTAAGAAGATATCTGATATCACCTGTCCTCAGAGTGGTAGGGGAAAGTGTGGCATCCATCTTACATGCTCCCCTCCCACATAAGCAAATGTTTGTTTCTCTCTGCCCACATCAGTGCGTACATTTAGCACTTCCCTATATGCTCTTCTGGCCTGTATCCCTTTCCAGCACTGTCTTTATGCCAGGTTGGGCAAGAAAAATACCGCCCCTGTACGCAGCAAGTGCGACACCAGATAACAGAATAGTTTGAACAAAGAGGAGTCACTGTTTCTGTCGAATCAAACACCTCCCCAAGCCAGAAAACAGAAGTGTGATTGGGGGAAATCCTTTGAAAAGACAGAGGTATCAGTGCAATCCTCTTTGGTGACAAGATCTGTTTAACTTTCCCAGTTGGCAAAAGTCTCTCTGTTATCGATCTGCTAAGTCACTCCTCCTTTCTCTCTAATTTCCCTGATTTCAAAGCCAGGTGACAGGGAAAGGGCCACATCCAGTTATTTCCAAATATTATTAATTTTCTTTTTGTATTTGTTATATAAACAAATAGAGGTGTCTTGAGTTTTCATTAGTGTCTTAAAGCATGTCACCACTAGTGGTACGTCGATAGTCATTTTAATATAGAATAAGGTTTGACAGGTTCAAAAACCAGGAAGCAGATCTTGACTGTTTTGGAAAGTGTTTCTGTACATTCCATCTTGGGAGGGAGATCTAGGTGGGATCCAGATTAAAAAGACAGATGCCAATCAAATTCTACCAGTATGTATTGTATGCTGTTTCTGGTCAGATTAGGGGGATTTATCTTCACCAAGTGATGAAATCATAGTGTTCAGTGGGGCCTGGGTGAACCCCATGATCTGCATGCACTTCTGCATCAGCTATGTTCATGGGCCTCTTGTGCTGGATCGAGCTAACTGTCTATCATTCAAATGGCTGTTCCACCACTCCTGCATTCTATCAAATAAACCCATTTCCAAGATCTAAAACCACCTCCCCTGTTCAATTGTCACATACAGGTCTTGCAGTATAGGAATCATTGCCTAAATCAACTTACGAGACTACTTGTTTGCAGCGACCCTTACACATGTGCATCCTGATAGTTCCTTTACAACCTTTCTTGGAAAGTTCAATCTGAATAGGGACTACTTGACAGTCATCAATACCTAATAGGAACACCAAAGAGTGAGAACATATTCAACATACTCAAAGGAGCATCCTGACCAAGCTTAGACACAGAGACTTGATGAAGGTCATGGCCTCTGTCCCACCAAAACAGGGTCTAGTACTATTCTCAATGGCTCCAATTTAGTTGCACGGGACCAAGTCAACACCTTAAATGGTCGGCAATCTGTGTTGCAATGGAGATGGACCAAAATGCTCTCATTTCATTTTATCCCATCCTTCCACTGAAAAGTTCAGGGTAGCCTGCATGATTCTGGCTCTTATCACAACATGCAGGGGCAGGTTAAGGCACTGCCCCACTGATGATGCTAGTCTATACTTTCAGAGAAAGACAAAGCTGCCAATTCCCCCTACCCCCATGCTAGATGGCACAGCTATAACGGCTGGGGATTTTATGAAAGATAAATGCTCTTTCTTCCCTCCACAGAACTCTGTGGCTGAAAAAGAGGGGAATATGTTTTTGGTTCCTCCCCCAACAAGGCATGAGCTACCCCAAATGCTCCTTCAGAGGTGGCAGTGGCTTGGATCCCACCTAGATCTCCATGGGCACAAGAGGAAGGGTGATATCTTCCGATTACCCTTCCTGTAGGAGACCTTTTGTCCCTTCCAAGCTATTCGTAGGGTTCTCCATCCTCCAGAAGCAGCATTTCAGGGAGCACTTGTGGCTATTGCTGAGAAGGGGAATCAGCATTTCCATGCAAAGTTTAGACAGGACCCAAGCCACTGTGAGAAAGGGTTGTTTGTTTTTGTTTTATGTTCGTGGCAACAGGGACCAGGGCTGGATTTAGAAACACAGTATGGGCTTGTCCTTTGCTTGACTCATAGCAGGGATTTGGTAATGGATAGGAAGGGTGATAAGCAGGACTGAGCACTGGAAAGAACTAGAACTTTCTAACTCTCATCTCTGCCTGTCAAGGGTTGAAAGGTGATATAGGGCCACTTTCCAGTTATATGGCAGACTAGCTTGCTGCAGGTATATGGGTGTTGCACCAGTGTTTACTGTGATAAAGTGCAGCTTTGTGTTTGTAAAGTTGCAGTAAACCTTGGGGCCACAACCAATCAGGCCACTTCAGTGTGCTGCCCCTAGGATTTTATGCCAGGATAAAACTGGTGTTGCCACAGGAAGCATAACTGCTGCTGAAAGTGCGAAGCCAATCTAAATTCATATTATGGTGTGTAAGGAACCAGCTAGGTAATATCGTGTTCACCATGGGGCCATTGGGCCATTTTTGAGCTTATTTTTTAACTTTTGAAAATGTTATGGATTCTGTGCCATGCGGGGAGGAGAAGTTCCTGTTTCTCTCCTCCACACCATTTCGAAGAGCCAAAATCCCCCCCCCCAAAATAACCCCTCTAAAATGGCACCATGTCCTCACGGTGAACTTAAGGTTGTGCTATCATCTAGTTGGCCCTTAGGCTAGCTTAGACTGACCACATGGACAGAGATGGTACACATTACAGTCATGACACAGAGCTGCCGCCACCCAAAGGTGTGTTTCAGTGGCCAGTAATATGTCAACTATCCCTCATTTTTTCTAAGTTCTGTGGAACATCTCCCTATTTTTGTAGGGTCTGTTCTTCTACCAAATACTTTGTAAATAGACTTTTCACTGTAGCCAAGTTAATAATACGCATTAGCAAAAAGACAGGCAACACATTGTGTTGATATTCTATCAATACTAATGCAAGTACAACTAATTGCATTCTACGGTTCTCGTTTAAAAAGAGAAAGTACGTACAAGTATAACAGCATCCATTGTTATCATAATTTCTGAATTCCTGTTTTTAAAATAAAAAGGAGAGTCCAGTTAGATAAAAAGCTTGGAAGCTGATTGCATTTTCCCCTTCTGACAAGTTGTGTTCTTTTGGGGAATTCCAATCACAGCAATACCACTGTGCTTATTTCCTAAAAACAAAGTGCTAAGTGGAACAGCTCTATAAGAGGTACTGAGAACACTTCTTCTGGTGGGGATGTGTTCACAGGATCACCATTTCTTATGTGACAATGACATATGAGGTGGCAACTGGAGGAGGTGGCAGCCACCCATTGACTGCCTCTGTGAGGCTTACTGGAAAATATTGGGGGCGGGTGTAAAAAGGCACGCATGTCCCACATCTCCTTCAATTCCAGAAAGTACACACTAATTCTGCTATGAAGACTCAGGGACAACGTTGTATTGGCTGAGAGACAAGAAATAAAAATCCTTCCCCAAATGGAGGCCAAACCTCAGAACACTACACTCAACTTCCTCCTTCCCTGCTACCCCACAAGTATTTCAGAGGATAAGGGAAGACTCTGGATCAATTTGCCTTGCGGTAACCATTATGGTATAGTGTTGGGCTGGGGTCTAAAAGAGCCACCTCCTTCTTCCTCTTTCTTCCCATTCTTGCAACGGGGGAAAAAGGGATGGGGGATGGCACCACAGGTGCAGCAATATTACTTCTGGTTGCTGCATCCATAATTCTCTCGGAATTTCCCCCTCAGAGGTTCCCAAACTGTGCTCCAAGGAAACATCTCCTAGTGCTTCATGAAGAGAACGGAAAGAAAAATACTACTGTCATTCGGTTTAGTATATAGGTGCTAGGTGAAAATTAGTGCCCCATGACGAATTTCTCTCCTGAAAAGTGCTCCATGACTCAAAAAGTTTGGGAAACTCTGCACTATGTCATCTTTCCTATAGAGCATTACTAGAGCATCACATAATGCTCCTCTTCCTCATCCCCTGCCCCCAAATGCTTCCAGAATTGCCTGGCAACTCTCTCTGAAAGACCCAGGTTCGAGTCTCCTCTCTGCCATAGAAGCTCACTGGACAGTATTGGACTCACACCTTTTCTGCTTAACCTGCCTCACACAGTTGCTGATGTGAGAATAAAATGGAGGAAGTTATAAACTGCTTTAGATTCCCCAATGCGGAGAAATCAGAATATAAATATCTAAATAAATAAATTTGGCAGAGAGATTTCCACCATCACCATGGTTCCCCCCATTATATATATATATATATATATATATATATATATATATATATATATATATATATATATATGTGTGTGTGTGTGTGTGTGTGTGTGTGTGTGTGTATCCATTCTAAGCCTTTTTGTACAACATACCTTGGTGCACCAGGACTGTTCAGGGCATTCTTCAACTTTTGTTGTAAAACCTTCTTTGGTACAGGTGTATGTGAGACATCCATTGTCTGGGTCTTTAAACGTTGTTCCAATCTGGAAAACAATCCATGGCGGCAATATGTCTTCCCCTCAAAGTAAAACTGTATGTTTAGAGGCAATTCAGCCCACTTAAAATCAGGAGGATTCCATTGTTATGTTGAAATCATAATGATGGCAACTGCAATTTTGGGAAGTCTTAACAATGACTACGTTTTATCATTTTGATTTACATATTTTATTTTTGGTGCTTTAAAATGCTGATGTCGGGAAACTGAACAGTTTTCTGTCAGGCAACTAGAATCCATGTGTATTATTCACAGCACTATTAATTTTACTGCTTGCAGAAAAATGGGCCATTGCTGTGAACCAGTTTCTGTACGGATGAAACAAAATACAACATTTCAGGTAACCCAGAATGCACTGATGGATGAAGTGGAAAGAAAACGAGAGAGGATATTAGGTCTCAGCCTCAGCTGATGTTAGGAAGTTACTGGTTAAGCCTGTGATTTTAAACAATACTGAAGCCAGATACGTTGTATGTGGGGGAAAGAAGCATTTTAGAGACCACTGAAATCTATCCAGTTAATAGCAGGATAGTACACTTCATTGAATCTAGGATTGCTTCAGGCAAAACATTTATTGTGCCCCCCCCCAATACCATCCAGACCCAACTCGAATATTATATGAAAACAAATCACATTACTTTCCTGAATCCACATGCCCCCCCCCCCAAGAGTGACCCAAACCCATGGAATTATGTCCCCCTAACGCCCCCTCCACAGCAGCCCTAGCTTCAGGGAACTCTTTCCATATCAACTTGTTTGTCAAGTAACCCTTGTGAGTTGCATAAGATTATGGAAAGTATTCTGAGGCACATAACTCAGTTGATAAGCTCACTAGCAAGGTCTATTGGATCTTCGCATTGCAAAAGCTCAGCAAACGGGATCTGTGGAAAAGATCTCCTGCATCACATTTGGCCTTGAGAGTAAGCCTCCGAAGACACCCAACATGTCTCTGTTGCAAAGTGAAGCCCGTGCTTGGTTTAATCAGCAACCTGTCTTTCAGAGAAACAGCCATTATTGATATCACTCATGAACCCTCAATACACTTCTGATGGTCCTCAAGTTTCTTTGCAACTGTACTTCCTGACTACTGGGAAGAGTTACACCAACAGTTATACAGTATTTGAATTTAAATATAGCAGTAACAACCCACATAGATGACATACTCTGCAGATGGAGAACTACTGCTTTGTGGAGGCAAAGCAACACAATAATACAATAAATTATTGTGTGTATGCCATCAAGGTGTAATTGACTCATAGCGACTCCAGAACCATGGAGTTTTCAAGGCAAGAGATAAGCAGAAGTGGTTTGCCATTGTTTTCCTCTGCATAGCAACCTAGGTCTTCCTTGGTGGTTTTCCATCCAAGTAGCCGACTCTGCTTAGCTTCCAAGCTCTGACAAGATCAGGTTAGTCAGAGCTATTCAGACTACAAAGGCAATGTGGAAGGTATCAATGTATACATCAATATATTTCCTTAGGGATGACTATGTATACCTGCTTTTGCAAGATCAACACCACAGTGACCTGCATTTTTCAACAATAACCCATACAGTTTCTATACCCTGTAAGAACATTTAGTGATATGCTTTCCAAAGACATTTATTGGGAACCTTTAGGCAGTGCATTCACCAGAAATATGATGGGAAATCTGATCACGTATAAATTTTTAGCACTGAATAAACATTATTTTAAACATTGCCTGGTATCAAAGTCTTGCTGTGTATGCGTGTTTACAAGGGATCATGCCAGCAAAGATATTTTATATTCATCACCCTCCCTGTGAGGCACCATAGTGTGAAGGATATTTATCTGTTGCAATTCTCTTGATGGGTATACAAAGCTCACCGCAAAATCTTGATTTCTATAGAAGCATGTAACTTCTCCTGAAAGAGTAAATATATCATTAAGTTGTCATCAAAATTCAGGTGCTGTAAATACTTTACATATATATATGTGTGTGTGTGTGTGTGTGTGTGTGTGTGCGCGTGCAAAGTATTTACATATAATATAATAGGAAAATGGAAATAATAGGAATATAATAATAGCATATAATAGGAACATGGAATGTGAGAAGCATGAATCAGGGTAAGCTTGAAATTGTTAAACAAGAATTGGAACGTTTAAACATTTCAATCCTGGGAGTAAGTGAATTAAAGTTGACTGGATTAGGACATTTTCAATCAGAAAATTACAAAGTGTTTTATTCAGGGAATGACAAAATGAGAAGAAACAGAGTTGCTTTAATAGTGAGGCAAGATGTAGCAAAGGCAGTCAGGAGCTATAATGCAAAGTCTGACCGAATAATATCAATCAGACTTCAGAGAAAGCCTATCAACATAAGCATCATTCAAGTTTATGCCCCAACTACAGATACTGATGAGGAAGAAATTGAAAGTTTTTATGCCAGTGTTCAGTAAGAAATTGATCACACACCTAAACAAGGCAGAATCAAATGTTGTTGGCAGATTTGGGCTAGGAGCACGGAATGAAGCAGGAAAACGCCTCGTAGAATTCTGTGAAGACAACAATCTGTTCATTGCAAACACATGTTTCAGGCAACCAAATAGACGATTGTATACATGGACATCACCAGCTGGCCAGTATAGAAATCAAATGGAATATGTAATTGGAAGCAGAAGATGGAGAAGCTCTATTCTCTCAGCCAAAACAAGACCAGGAGCCGACTGCAGTACAGATCATGAATTGTTAATATCGAAAATCAAGATAAATCTGTTTCCAAATGGCAAAGGTGTCAGACAAGGATGTATTTTATCTCCCTATCTCTTCAATCTATATGCAGAACATATAATTAGGAAAACTGGATTAGATTTAGATGAAGGTGGAGTGAAAATTGGAGGGAGGAACATTAATAATTTGAGATATGCTGATGACACTACATTATTGGCAGAAAATAGTGAAGATTTGAAACGACTACTGCTAAAAGTTAAAAAAGAAAGTGCCAAAGCAGGACTACAGCTGAACATCAAGGGAAAAAAATGACTACAGGAGAATTACACAACTTTAAGGTTGACAATGAGGAAATTAAAATTGTTCAAGACTTTCTATTTCTTGGCTTCACCATCAACCAAAAGGGAGACTGCAGCCAAGAAATCAGGAGATTGAGACTGTGAAGGGCAGCCATGAAGAGAAATATTTTGCAGTGTAAGGATGTGTCACTGGTCACCAAGACTAGATTAATTCATGCCGTCGTATTCCATATTACTATGTATGGGTGTGAAAGCTGGACAGTGAAGAAAGATGATAGGAAGAAAATAGATTCCTTTGAAATGTGGTGTTGGAGGAGAGTGTTACAGATTCCATGGACTGCCAAAAAAAACAAATCAGTGTTACAGGGTTACAGATCAAATCAAGCCTGAACTGACCCTAGAAGCTAAAATGACTAAACCGAGACTGTCGTATTTTGGTCAAGTCATGAGATGACAAGAGACACTGGAAAAGACAGTCATGCTAAGAAAAGTTGAGGGCAGCAGGAAAAGATGAAGACCCAACAAGAGATGGATTGACTCAATAAAGGAAGCCACAGCCTTCAATTTGCAAGATCTGAGCAAGGCTGTCAAAGATAGGACATTTTGGAGGACTTTCATTCATAGGGTCGCCATGAGTCGGAAGCGACTTGATGGCACTTAACACGCAACACAAATACTTTGCATGCTTTCAGCTGCATTTGGAGGCTTCGTGAACAAAACAAAACCACGTAAAACAAGTGACGGGAGACCTTTTATTGCATCAACTAATGCTCAATGTGCTGCAAAGGCAAGCTTTCACATTACCCAGAGCAATTCTTTAGAGAATAACTGAAAGCAAAAATTAAAACAGGAATTTTTTTCAAAAAAAATAGTTTAAATCACGGCTGATGCTGATAATCTGGTATGGTTATGTGACTCAGACAAACAGAAGCACAGCTGTATGGGAATATGGGAACTATGTTAAGGGGGGTATGAACTGGCTGTCGGCCATTTTTCCCCCTGGCATTTATGCATGATCGGTTGGTATCCCATTGGTGGATTTTCCCAAGCTGGGGGTGGGTGGGGGATTAACACAGCTTTCTCTAGTCTAGTTCCTGTAAATCTGATTTTGTTTTCTGAGCAACTCTTTCCTGCGATTATGTAGCAACATTTCCCCCGATTTTTCTTTATTAATCTGATAGGACAAGCTATCTTTTGAGTTTCTCTAGAATATTCTAACCATGGTCCTGGAACGATGACTGAAGTTGACTCCTCACAATTTATATGAAAACCCTTTATAATATCTACTGTAAAATCTTGGGACAAGTATGAAAAAGGATCAAGCCCCAAATATCGTTAGAAAACTACTTTATATTTAACTATGACTTTATTATATCTGCTAGGATAGTTTAACACGGTTTAATGTAATTATACAGGGACTCTACGGATTGAGTCAGAAAACGAAAAGATGGATAATGAAAATATTCTGTAGTTCTAATACTATGCGATTCATCGTTGTCATTTATTATTTTTAAAACCACCTACAGGTCAATGTCTGCAGGCTCCAGATCTAAAATGGTCAAAACAAGATAGAAAGATTCAATAGACAGAAAGGAATACATTTGCAGAAATTTTAGAGTGCAAAGAGAAAACCGTTAACTACAGTACAATCCAAATCAGAGATACATCCTCCCTCATCCTGTGGAGTTAGACATGCTCAGTTCTGCCTGGGATGTGAGTTGAAAGATGGGAGAAAGATCAATGGTAATACCCAAATTCTGAGCAGACAGGAGAATGATATTGCTGACAGAGAGACAGAGAAGGCAAAAGTGGGGATAAAGTACATTTCTGTCTTTTGAATATCAAATTTAAGACCATGATCCATGCAGAACTTGCTGTAAGATGACTGAAATTAGGAAGATACAAAAGTGAATGAATAGAAATATAGAAGAAAGAAAAGTTTCTTGCCTGGGTAAGGAATCATATACAAAGAATGCAAGAAATGTTAACTGATAAACTGTATCAGTTATCAGTTATATTTAGGGAGTAAAAAAGGGAAGAAAACTGCAAAGTTAACCAATGGTATATAAATATTAGTTATATAAATAAATATGTGTGTGTTTGTGTGTAAAGTGCCATCAAGTCATAGCCGACGTATGGCGACTCTCTAGGGTTTTCAAGGCAAGAGACTAACAGGGGTGGTTTGCCAGTGCCTTCCTTTTCATAGCAACCCTGGTATTCCTTGGTGGTCTCCCATCCAAATACTACCTAATTGACACCCATACACAGAAAAAGTAGGGAAGCAAAAAGAAGACTCCACAAAATGTCCTTACCTTTGCTATATACACTGAATGATACAACAAAGCATAACAGTAACAATTTCATAGTGGTGGTTGAGGGACAAAGGTGGAGTCAGGTTATCACTGAAGTCCAAGATCTTTTTGTTTCTGCATGATCTTTTATAAGCTACACCCCCTCATTATTCTTCCCATTTGCCAGATATACCAGCATCATCAAGAGTCATAGTGACAGCAAACAGCTGATTTAACCCAAAGCAAAAATAGTTAAAGCTTAATTAGAACTTGAAACACTGGAGCTGCTGTTTGTGGCCCCAGAGGCTGGGGGTGGAGGGGCAGCTATTGAGGAGAATGAACCACACATAGCCCATGTTGGGAAAATTAGGCCACAGCTTTTATTGGCTACAATCAAAGAAGCACTGGCACAGCATGGGGACAGATCCCCGTATCGCCCGATATGACCCTGTCACCCCAGCCCACCTGCCAGAGGGAAAACTCTGCATGGTTTCCCTACCACCTGGTGGTGAGAGCCAGTGGACTACCCCCAAGCTGGGCATGCCGCTGGTTGGTCACCCCTCCCCAAGACCCCTTATGGCGATGAGCCCATGCCATGGTCCACGCAGCCTCCTGCCCCTTCTAGCTGGTGCCTTGGAGGGGGCAGCCAGAAGACCCCCATCCAACATGTGGTCCTGCCCCCAATGAATGACCACTGGTCATTCTAGCCCTGAATTGACCAGCAGCAGTTGCCTTAGCAAGGGTCTTTCCCAACCCTGGCACCAAAGAGCTTTTCAAACAGAGATGGCAAGGAGTGAATAATATGTGCTCTATCATTGAGACATGCACCCTTCCACGTCCACTCACAGGAAGAACAGCCCTCCCACCCCCTGGATACGGGAAAGGATTAGACTTACCCTAAAACCAATTCTAGCTGAGTAATCAGAAGTGGTGTCAACACATTTCAGGACATTCTAGGATTCACCTGAAACACTACGGTAAAAACCACAGAGATTTGGGTGAATCCTAGAGCACCCCATAATGCAGTGATGTCGCTTCAGGTTACATAATTGGAAGTAATGTTGCAGTGTCACCAGGTATTGTTTTACTCTCCATTGCCTCATGGAGTGCTAATGGTAGCTGTAGCAGACCTAGATGTTATTTTGGCCAACTGCTCACTTATGGAGGGATGGAGGTACTCAATAAGCAAGAGGAAGGGTGATTAAGTACTCCCATGCCTAATTCGGGCCATCTGCTAGCTATCTCCCTCTCAGTTGGCTTACTTCTGTTTCACGAACTCACCTGGAAAATACAGGCCAGCAAGAACTGGTGGGAAGGGAAAGGCTGCACAGTTCCTTGTGCCAACCATTTATTCTCTGCAAGTGACCCTCCACTCCAATTCTGTTTTCTTATAACATTCTTAGTTAATTCATTCTTAATGTTTAATTCCACCACTGCCCACCAAGCATGCAACATTATCGTCAAATGTCCTTGAGCACAGTAAAAAATTAGGACATAAAAACAGCACTACAGACAAGACCTATCGGTACATTCATAACACCTGCATACCACACTCAGATCTCAGACATATATTCAATGCAAACTTTGTGCCTGATGGTCATCAGACAACTCCTTAATGTTTGGTTTTATTCCTGTTTGCTCCAGGGCCTGGGAATAGAAATCTAAGATTTGGGATTTTATCCACAAGGTGGGATAAAGCAACTCTCTGCCACTGGCTGTCAGAAGCAACTGAAGAGGCCACTTAAATCACAAATGCTCCCCTTCACCTCCTAAAGTTCTAAATGCCTCCCAAAATATGTTGATAGCACTCCCCAGGGGCTATAAGGCCACCATGTAAAAATCACTGGACTAGTTTCACCCTAGTAAGGATGTTTTGGTGTGTGCACAGTTACTAACTTGGTTGTCACTGTTTTAGGATTCTTAGGTTATGTTCCACCAACATTGTAATGTATATATGTGGAGTCTTGATTAGTATGAGCCAGAATGTAGATAGTGGCTACAATGTCAGATAGGATCTGGGAGACCCAGATTCAAAAACCCCACTCTGCTGCCATGGAAGCTTGCTGGGTGATCTTGGGCCAGTGATGCAAACAACTTCCGAAACTATCTCACTGTTTCTAGTAGAAAAGGGCAAGAGTCCAGTAGCACCTTAAAGACTAACAAAAATATTTTCTGGTAGGGTATGAGCTTTCGTGAGCCACAGCTCACTTCTTCTGATACCAGATAGCACTGTTTCTAGTGAGGACAAAATGAAGTGGACAATTTGTAAGCCTCTTTGGGTCCCCACTGGGGAGAAAAATGGGGTAGAAGTGAAGTCAGTAAATAAATAAACCAGCATAGTAATAATGCAGTCCTCCCTCAGAAATTATGAAAGCAAGATCATGGACATCTTGGTCTGATGGTTCTGCCTACAGGGTTCTTAATGCATAGGGCTGGTCACAAAACCTTCTCATGCTGTTCCCCTTCCACTTACTCCCACATTGAGGACTCATCGTTCCTTTCCTTTATCCCTAAGAAAGCTCCTTGATACGTAGATCTTGAGCAGCAGAATTGTTTAAACCTGTTGCTTAAGGGACATAAGGACTGAAATAAATTTTGTAACTGCCAGTGTAACATTGCTCCTTTCTATAGACTGCTACTTTGGGGAAAGGTGAAGATTTGAGGAAAATGCAGTTGTGTCAGACAAGTCACAAATCTACGAAAAAGTTTGGAGGTGTCTCACAGGGAGAAAGGTGGTTACTATACATGTCTGTCTCCTTTCAGAACTCTGCTGAGGAAAAATGAAACCCCCTGACTGTCCTCTTTACACATCAGGGGGTTCACGGGTTGGATCTGGGGTTCTTACAGTCAGACATGACTGTGGGTAGTTTTCTCTTCAGTTTCCACATGCATGATACCAGATTAAAATGACGACAGCACTGAGTGGAGAAGGGGCTTCAGCTTTGCTCACAACTGAAATGGTCCAGGGGATGGAGCAGGGTTGTGTCATATTGCTCCAATCAGAGACGATCTCAGCCAAAAGCAATACTGTGGTGGGACAGGCTGAATGACAAAGCCTCTTCCAGTCTTAAAGTTTCAAGAAGTGATGACCTTGGATCACCTCAAGCCCTTCATGAGCAACATAAAATATATGATTCAGTGGAACCCATCATTGGTTTAATTATACAGTTCTTAAGAATAAGATATGAACAAGGGATATATATAATACCCCAATGGTTTATCATTGTTTACCTCTGTGAGAAAAGCTGACGTGACAAGCTATTACTATAACTTTGAGTGTTCAAAGTGATTCATACACATCTTGAAGGGAAATTTACCTATTAGCATGACTGATGCCATTTTTTATCTTCCTTGGAGCTAAGAATGAACTTTTGTACCTGAGGAGTTAGCAGAATAACAACCAGCTGGCTGAGCATAGCTGCTTATCAGTAGCCAAGCGGAATAAAGCACCACTATGTTAAAGAAGAAAACTTAATCAAAACAAAAACATAGGTAGCATCAGTAGCCAAGGCCATAGTATAAAGAAAAACTAGTTTTAGACATGTGTAGTAGACCATTACCTATGAAAGTGGGCTTTGGTAGATGACTGGATGTATTGTGTTGCCATCCCGTATTAGTGATGGAAGAGACAATGTAACAGTGATGTAAAACGAAGTATAAGTACATGTATTCAGAGCGGTGGGTCTCAGAAGAATACTTTGTAACTTTGTAATTAGGAAGGGTTCTTAGGCCATGGCATAATACAGTTGTCTTAAAATTTTTACTACCTCTGAGTGAACCATTGGGATTAGAAACCCCTCGTTGGCCCCTAAGAATTTCACCGTCAATCCACTCAGCAATCTGCATTACCGAGAATGTTGCGACATTGAAGTTTCACTGCACTTAAAATCATAACGCAGAACACTTGTCCACATCTCAAATGATTTACAAAACAATTGGTTTGTGCAAAAGATACAAAACGTTTATTTTTTTAATAACAATATATAGTTTTAAAGTTATAAACTCCAATATAAATATAACGTCTGCAGCAGACTCACAACAAGAACAAGTTAAATGGGAGCTGCCCAACCATGATTCTATATGCAGTCGTCACACCAGACAGACAAAAATGGGTGAACTCTTCTTCAGGAGCTCCAGCATTAATCCTGTACTGAGAGAGAAGAGTTATTCAAAACTGTCAGCTATCCAAGGACTCTTTGGCAATACCTCACTGAGCAAGGCTGCAGTTAGATTCTGTAAAAAAAACACACTTCTCCTTGTGACTCCAGATTGTCACAATGCACGTGGCACTGGAGTACACATGAGATATTTAAACACCTCTTTGTTCTGTAAGCCTGAGTATGCTAACGAAGTGGCAGTGTGAAAGCAGAAAGGACATCTTGTAAGTAATCAGGGGAGGCCAGGTTTCAGGTGATAAAATACCTAGGTATGGCTAAATTCTGTCGAGGGATTATACTGCAGGTGCTTAAAACTCGAGTCACGCCAAAAACAGCTGCCAATCTTACCTATATTAACTGATTCTGTTTACAGCGGTATCTGTACTCAGCTCTGCAAAATGAATTAACAAAATTGTACGTGCGCATGAGTGGTTTCCGCTGTTTTGTGGTTTACTTGCCCAACTATAGTGCAAACTCGCCGGTGGCTTATCTTTCCCATTTCAAGCACCAAAACATTCAATGAGAGCATTTAACATGCTAAAATATTTAGCTTTAGTAAGAAAACAGACCTGCCTGACATCTTCTATTTAAATAACCATGAAGCTCTAGTTCAAAAAAAGCTACAAGTAAGTGCCTGTGTGTATGTACAAAATACATTATATAAAACCGAACAATTGGCTACTACAAACATGGAGTGTCATAACTGACAACATTAAGCTGGTTAAAGGAATTCGGTAATAATATTATAAGCAGTTTGGCTCCCTCCCAAAAAGATAGCGGCACTGGGAAATTATTACACTGCCCTGCCACTAATATAGTTTGAGCATTTTAAACAAAATAGGTACATTCTACTGAGAATTTCCACTGTACATTCCAGTGGAGTTAGAACAGAGACACATGCACGCACCCTGCCGCAACAAGCCTCCATAAAACAAATGGACAGCTAACAGGATGTCTCTTTGCTTTGCCACTTAATCCAAAGACAAACCCCTCATTTTTTCTGCTAACTCTTGTCTTATCTCAATGTGTTTTCTCAGGTTTTGTACTTCATGTGGCAGGTTAATGTCCCATACCGATACACATGTCTGCAATCCTGCGGAAGAAGTTAGAAAGACAATTGGTCAGAAAAAATATCAGCCACACTTTTCATTGTGTGAATTCATTTTAGAAACAGAAGTGCAAGAACTGTAACAGACACAATAAACATAGATATCACTGCTGATTCTGTTGCTGCTTGAGTGTGTACTAAACAGTAAAGCACATGAACTCATCTACAGATAATCATTTTATTTGATTCTGTAAACCTGATCTACCTTACAGTGTGATTGTCAGGATACTGAGAATTGTGTAAACATTGAATTTCTTGGGGAATGGGTGGAGTAAAAACATAAGGTACACTATAGGTGAAACTCTTGTGTGTCATGAAATCTGGTCAGGGAAAGAAAATCTGGCACATATGAGGTCTGCTGTGTCCATAGCATAGTTGTTATTGTACTCACATCACATAACAAAGGTCCCTAGATTGCAACCAGGTAGATACAGCCGTTTAAAGGGATGAGCCCTAATTTTAAGCACATGGTTTGTATGTACAAGATCCCAGGTACAAAGCTCAGTATTTTCAGGAACTCAGATAACTAGTTTGGGACTTCCCCCCCTCCCCCGGCAAAACAACAACAGCAGCAAAGATGCTGCTGATCACAGTAGACATTCATGGGCTAGAATAACAAAATGATCTGACTTAGAATAAGACAGCTTTGTACATCAATATATATAATAACATATAATTCTCAACATAGTCCCACCTGCTGATACTGAAATTCACGAACTGGGGCCACAATGACAGATGAGAGATTTCCCTCCAAACTTGGGGGACCCCCGCCCCCCAGGTTTGCAGAAAAATCTGAAACCTTAAAGTGGGGGTAGGTTTCCAAAAAATCTCAAAAGAGAGGGAAGTTGTCTGCTGTTGTGTAGACAACAGTCTCCTGGGAGCCTCCTCCTCCCTTCCCACTGCTGAGGAACCCTCCCTGAATCATGCAGGCTGGTCAGGTGAACCTCTGGCACACACCCCAAACTGCCACTGAAGCAAAGACACTGGAGGAGGGCAGGTGGATGAGGAGGATCTGTCTCCAATCCTCCTTTCACTGTCAGACCCAGGGAGGGAGATGGGAGAGCGAAATTCTCCCCCCTGGGTGAAGGGAGGGAGAAACAGTGAGCTGTCTAGCAAGTGGTTGGGGTAGGGGGTAGGATGGGATCCCCCTCCTAGGAGTCGCATGGGCCCCACTTGTTAATACCTACAATCACCCCAACAACTGATTTGAGGGATTCTTCAATCTGCAATTAAAGCTGCACTTCTGCAATTCATTAACATATTATTCAGTATGCTAGGAGTTTGGATACATGGAAACCTTTAAACAAATATAATTGAGAACTTTTATTCAGTGAAATGGACTGCACTTCTAATGTTTCTCACCACCTTTTTAAGCAAAATGGTGATGGAGAAGCAATGGCGATACCCAAACAAGAGAAGGGGAGCATTCGCTATATGATAATTTGTCTAGTGCTTACCCGTGTTGAATTTGTTGTCTTTACCACATCTATAGCAGCAGCCCAAAACCAGAACAACATTCTTGAGACTGCCTTTTGACAGAGGAGAAATAATAAAGTAAAAACTAATGCAATGTTCTTATACTTTCATTTGATTTTTATAAGGATAAACCTGATATACATTTCTAGACAAGTTAATTATATTAGTATTAATATCGCACTGATCAAACCCACACACTGTATAAGTGCAAAGCACATCTATGTGAAAATATGGTGTTGTCGATTCCCCCTCCCTACAGCTGTAGCCCCTTCTCAACCCACCCCGGAAGTTGCTGCAGATGGCTCCCCAATGTTCGGTGAACCCAGGATATTGCAAAGGGAAGGGGGGAGGGGACACAGAAAAGTCCCTCTGTGCAAATAAAAGCAATCTCACACCAGCTGGGTGTCTCCTAGTAATTTTATTTTTTAAAAAAATCAAGGATGTCAGGGTCAAGCTACACAAGAATGATGCAGCTCTCCAAATTTCTAGTTTCACTTTACAGTAGCTGCGTATGGTACTGAATTTGATCTGAGCACTGAAGAGGTGGCAATACTTAATCATCATCCACCCTGCCCTGTATTCCTGAAGAAAATTGCCTGCCTGAAGCTGCTGTTTGCCTCGCTAGTACTTGTGGGTTTCAGTTATATTTGTTTTAACTTGAAGCTGAATCTCTTTGATATTTAATAACTTCTACCCATCTTTCAAAGTTGCAGTGACTAAGTACCTCAGGCAGCCCTCACTTTGGTTTGAGGGAAGCCAATAGAAAATTTGCTTGCAGTTAAAAAGACCTAGAAAAATAACAGTTCTGAAGCTAACAAAAGCTGATAGCTAGATAAATAAATAAGCTGATAAATCTACCACATTTTCCTCATCCAAATTCTCAGAACTCTGCAGGGGGGGCTTATTTTTAAGTTTTTGAGAATTGGAAGGGGAAAATGTGCATCCAGTTTGCGGCAAATCCAAAGCAAACCTCCCATGCATAAATGGCCACAGAACCCCAGACCAACAGCAGCAGACTTACAAGTCCCTAAACATTTCTGAGGACTGGTGAAACATTTGTGATAAACATATGGTGGCCTGTATCTATCTACATTTGTCGGTGTATCTCACTGGGCATGTGCACACATGGGAGGCTGATTTATACATTTCATGGCAAGCCCACCGATTTCAACAGAACCTACTTCCAAGTAAGTGTGCTAGGCTGCACCCTTGAGGGTGTAATGACTACATGCTACTTTCACTGCAGCCTGGGCCAAGAAGGCTGGCAAATGCTGTACTCGTGTGGGTGGATGAGCGCCAGGCAAAAACGCTCTCAACTTTGATGCTGGCCACATGAAGCTCCTATCTAATCGGACCCAAAACGATCACTTCACTTGTTCTGTTTCATGGTGTTTCATTAACATGGTCTGAAACCAACTGCATCACCAGGGGCAGATTACTGGGAGAGGCCTTAAAAACATATTCCTAAAATCAGCAATGGGTGGGCGACCTCTCACCAACAAAACATTCTCAGTCAATTTAGTCTATCAGTTTTCATCAAAGCAAATATTAAATCAAACTCAGTGTCGTGCCATAATATCTTCCTCTGCTTCCTCCTGCTGAGGTACTTACTGTCTCCTAATTTATTTTTCCATCACAGAAGAATGATTTATAAGGCCTTGGGCTTACTTTGTCTGGTTTTAAGGACCATGCATTTTTCCTTGCAACTGAAACATCTACTGAAGAAAACTTATAAAAGGAAAAATGAGAGGATGGATGAACTGGTATTAATCAAGGGACAGGCTGTAAACTTCAGAACATGCAGAGTATGTGCCCTCTGCATAAAATAATGATTTTTCCCCTGAAAATTTTGGAGTAAGTGAAGTTTTAAGAATTAAGATTTTTAAAAAAGAAAAATAGGTCAGAGCCGGTTCAACATATTAGGTGTCTAGAAGGACAGCTGCAGCAGCCAAAATAACAAGGAATCTTGTGGCCCCTTAAAGACTTTACCAATTTATTGTGGTGTACGCTTTCATGAGCCAGATTCCACTCTGGCTGCTTTCACACTATGATTATTCTCCGCTCTGCTCTGATTACTGTTGCAAATGCATTTCTGCTACTTCTTCAGAACTTGCTTGGTGCTCTCCTTTCCTGCCCACCATTGCCTCCCCCCCCCCGTTACCTTTTTAAAATAAATTATCATTAGTCAGTATAATTTTATAGTATAACCAGACAAAAGCTCACCAGGGGAAGGCAGTGGTGGGCAGGAGGGGAAATTGTGCTAGATGTAGGAAGTGAGGAAATCTGCACTGTCCCTTCCACATTTTCTCAAACCCATTTTGGGGATGACCTCGCAGGAAAGATTGTATCAAAGGAAATTTGGGGGAAATTGCAGTAAAGCTGAGGAAATCCCAGGAGGTTGGTGGAAATGCAACAATGTTACATGGAGAGGAGAAGGTCTCCCAGCAGAGGAGCCCACAGTGGGGAAAGGAGGGAAGGAATGTGGGTCTGCACAGAAGACCACTCAATGAACAACAGTTACAGGTAAGTGCCACCTTGTCTTCATCTTCATGGCCTCTGTGCAATCCCACACTGGGAAGCTAGCAAGCTCACCAAGGAGGTGGGTGTGGGCTACTCAGCAGAATCTAGCACTCAGCAGAATCTAGCACTGCTTTTCCCACAGCCATGTTGCTCCTGGAGTCCATGTCAATGGAACACTGCTTGATGAAGGGTGAGGACCATGTCGCCACCTTGCAGATGTTTTCTAAGTACACTCTACCCAGAAACACAACTGAGGAACACAGAGCTCTAACTGAATGAGCCTTGCCCCGCCAAGGACAGTCTACTTTCAAAGAAGAGGAGCCTGAAGAGGAGAAGACTGAGAGGGGATATGATAATAGACAATAGAGGGGATATGATAATAGACAATAGTCTCAGTGAGGAGATGAGCTCCTCCACCACCCTGTCAGACCAGGTTACTGCAGCGTCACCAACCAGACTGCGAGATGCAGTGACTGGACATTGTGGTGGCAGAGATGACATATATGGATCAGGTGGTCTTCATTGGGAAATGGAACGGACATGCCCTTCAACAGATTCTAAAGAGTCGTACCCAATTAGGCCCTAAAGGTATGCTGTGCCCTCAGCCTGGCAATTACTCTGCTTAGGACAGAAATAGGAGGAAATGTGTAAAATCAACTCCTTTCTTCTTCTCCTGTTGGTGGGACCCACAATGAGGATGAAAGGGTGCATTTTGTGATGGTGGCCGGGACCTATATGGCCTGTGGTACTGAGACTGAGACACATGCCTAGGGAAATACCTGGTCTTATAGATCTGGGTGGGGGGGACCTATGATCCTGAGGGTCTTAGTGGTGATCTTGTTTTTCTGCATTCTATCTAACACAACATCTGTCAGTGCACTAAAAAAATTC
The DNA here is from genome assembly GCF_029931775.1 of Euleptes europaea. Lineage (NCBI taxonomy): Eukaryota > Metazoa > Chordata > Lepidosauria > Squamata > Sphaerodactylidae > Euleptes > Euleptes europaea. Next base: position 48,237,664 of record NC_079314.1, read on the forward strand.
TTCAAAGGGGAGATTTTCTTCTTTAGCCTGCGTGTTGTTTGGTCGGGCCATCAAACGCAGCCAGGAGTGGCACCTGAGGATGATGGCTGAGGCTATATCAACCAACATTCAGCAATATGCCTTGCAACATTTAACTGCTGCTTGCCTAGATTGACCCCTTCTGCCTGAATAACCTTGACCAGAGTCTTTTTTGCCCTCAGGCAGAAGATCTCTGTATTGGGAAATGTGAACCCACAAAAAATATCTGGTATCACCCCATGATCGCATTGAAATTTGCCATTCTTAGCCCCTTTGGGGCTTTAGGTGCCAACTGGTGACAAATTGAGCAGGCGCTGACATTATGGAACTCTCCCAAACACATTAGACACATTAGTGGTCTTTGGATTGGGCCATTTTGCTGCCACACACTGAGCATTTTTTGAAAAGTGCCATTTTCCAACAACAACAACAAAATTACTTCCGAGCAAAGCAGGAACACTGAGGTAAACAAACTAGGAAAGTGGGAAAGAAGGAAGGACTGATGATGGTGTGCTTTCCCTACCTCCGTAACATGCCCATTTGGGCAGGAAACTCCAGCATGTGTCATAGGGGAAAGGGAACCCTATGAGCACCTTGGAAAGTGCCAGAATCCTCAGAAACTTTATCTCCACAGCTAGCCTGCACATGAGTGGTCCCATGTGGGACTGCACAGAAGCCACGAAGATGAAGAAAATGTTGTAAGCAATGTCACATTCCTCACCTTCTAAACCAGGGGTGTCAAACATAAGGCCAGTGGGCCGCATTCGGCCCCTTGAGAACTCTTATCTGGCCCGCGAGCCAGCCATGGCAGCCACACCCCTACTCTTGATCTGGGCTGGCATGGCCCGGCCCGACCAAGTTACATTTATGTCATATCTGGCCCTCGTAACAATTGAGTTTGACACCCCTGTTCTAAACCATTCAAAAATTATAGTAGCCAGGCTGTGTGTTTTTCCCCTCTAAACTAGAGGCTATGTTCAGTTTAACTGTACATAAACCCACTAGCAACAAGTAATCTGATATCTTAATTACTTCCTCTTGGTATCCTACTAAAAGAATTTTATAATCACAATGTGTATCAAGGCTTGGCATACCGATAATGAAGTTTATGGTTGCTTCTCTTTTTAACAAATGCTTAAAATAATTTTTAAAAGTTAGCATTAAATGCACTGCATCTTCAACAATAATCCTGAACAATAAAGTGAACATGGAAAGCACGTGTTTGTGTAACCTTTCTCTGGGTTCTTGAGGGTTTTAAACTTCTGGCCCTGAGATTACAAACAAACAAGAGTAACAGTGCAGACCTAAGTGGAGAGCTTGAAGCCAAAGGACTCAGAAGGGTGTTACTCTGTTTAGGATTGCACTACACAGCTGTCCTATTCTCAGGCACCATGACGATTTTGTCAGCAGCTGCTGCACTTACCTAGCTGGGCTGTGGTCATGAGTCTCACAGAATCGCAGAAATCGCTTATGATTCTTATGGGGAGGCGTGTGGAGAGGTCAAGCAGCAGGATATGCCCTCCCCCTGTGCCAATCCACAGGGCTGTATTCCTCTGCAAACAGATACTCTTCACTCTTCCAGGATAGGCAAGGTTTTGTTTGGATTCTTTATTCAGCTTTGGCACCTCCTCTCTAAACCAAAACAGGGAGGCATTTTATAGTTTTTTAAAGTACCTTTTTCATCTAACACAGCTTCTTTCAAGCACTGTGTATTTAACACTGTCAGAGACAGGATACTCAGCAGAGGTCTTGTTAGCACAGCCACTGTTCTGTTACAGGAAAGTAACACTTTAAACCAGACAGATTTATCCCATTCTCGTTAGATGTTTACATCCAGCAGAAGAACAAGGGGCTGCTAACAAAATTCATCTGATTAATCCTAAAGAACCAAAACTCTTGATTCTGAATTAGAGGGTTTTGTATGACTAGTTTAAGTTGTTTGAGCTATATTATTAATTTTTTAAACAAGCAATTCATAATGATATACCGTATTTTTCGCTCCATAAGACGCACTTTTTTCCTCCTCAAAAGTGAGGGGAAATGTCTGTGCGTCTTATGGAGCGAATGTGCACACAGAGCCAGCTGGGCGCGCTGGAATGACACGAGCCGGCTCTGTGCGCCCTGTTCCAGCGCGCCCAGCCGGCTCTGTGTGCCCCGCCCGCCTCCCAGCTGGCCGTCGGGGCGGGGAAAGCCAGCTCGCGTCGTTCCAGCGCACCCAGCCGGCTATGTGCGCCCCGCCCGCCTCCCAGCTGGCGGCTTTCCCCGCCCCGACGGCCAGCTGGCAGGCGGGCGGGGAGCACAGAGCCGGCTGGGTGCGCTGGAACGACGTGAGCTGGCTCTGTGCAGCCCCGCCTGCCAGCTGGCCGTCGGGGCGGGGAAAGCCGGCTCGCGCCGTCCCGACGCGCATGCGCCCAGCCGGCATTCGCTCCATAAGACAAGTTTTTAGAGGAGGAAAACAAGATTTTTTCTTGTTTTCCTCCTCTAAAAACTAGGTGTGTCTTATGGAGCGGTGCATCCTATGGAGCGAAAAATACAGTACTTATTTCTTAATGAAGACTGAGTCCCCTTACAAACCAGTCAAGGAACCAGGAGAAAATGAGAGGCCAGAGGAGAAAAAGCAGCAAAGAGAAAAAAGATTCTACTGGTGCATGCTGGGCTCATGGTCTCTTTAGCTGCTGCTGACCTTGTTTTGCTGGCGGTAACCAAAAAATCCCTACCCAGGCTGACAGGGTTGTTTTGCTCCCTCAGCACTAGCATTTCATTTTAAACACAGCTTGGCCATTACCCCTTTCCCGCACCCCAGAGGCAGCTCTCCCTATATATAATCAAAAAACTTACTTTAGAAAATGTACACAGTCTATTAGTTCACAAAGCTTCTCGGTTTTCTTATCCCAAATTTCTACAAAATAACTATTCTTCTTTGCCAAGTAGATTGATTTGTCTACTGCTATTGAAATAATATTGGCATCACTGTAAGATTTGTGGCACAATCTGAGAAGAAGAAAAATCAGGAGATACAGAGACTCAATATAATCATATCACGTAAATGACGAAACCTTTGAGCATGTGAACACCTCTGACAAAGCTCAATGGGGTGCAGTCAGTGGCTGAGCCCTAAAACAGTGGCTCTGGCATTCTGCATGTACACTGCAGCCCTGAAGAGCCAATCAAAGGATCAGGGCACTCTCAACTGTCACCTGCCACATAGCACAAACGGGGTGAGAGGCAGAGACCTTCCCTATGTGCGTGGCAGTGGAGCTGTTTGGAATGCATCCAATATTAATGGCAGTTACAGAGGTATATTTTAATTTGGATCCAAGTGGGTCTGAAATCCAAGAAAACATAAAAAGCCATCTTTACAGAGTTGGGAGTGGGCATGTAAAGTCAGGTGGAAGATTTTCCTTTAACACCCGTTTGAAGCAAGTTTGAGTAATTTACTTATGCCGTTTCTCCAAAGATTGCTAGAAGCGGACATTACTGAGCTGGATGTTACTGATCCTGAAGATGCAGAGTGTTAATTTCCCCCCACCCCTGCACTTAACAATTAACGAATGGACATAAGTGAGGAAAATTCCTCCAGGTCCTCTGCCCTCCTGTGGCAGACCTCCAACTCCCCTTCATGCTACTCCTGAGGGTCCTCTGTCCCCCAACAGCAGCACTGGGGGACAGTTAGTACTGCAGTTGGGGGAAAAGAAAGAAAGTCAATCTATGCAGATAGAAATACTTTCCATCTGCCGAAATTACCAGTGAATCCAAGCTCTGTGATATATGTACAAGTACATGTGAACTCTGCAAAACATGTATGCGAGTATGTAGGTACCTTGACCTTGCTCAAATGAGTGTGAGCCAGTTAGCATTTGTTTGAAAACTATTAACAGATCTGTTTATCTTGCTACATTATATTTTGCAACTGGATAAGGGATTTTTAAAAAAAGCGACAGAAAACTGATTGTCCTCCACCCACCTGCTGCTAACAACAATACGCAGCTAAGATCATTATCAAGAAGATCAGTAGCCTCTCCCCCCTGCATCCCCCCAAAAAACCCATGAAAAAGCCAATCACAAGAAAGAAAAACATATTAGTCTATTAAAATAAAGAAGCAACTTGCAGTTGGCTTGTCTTTGTCTCAATGAGTTTTTGAACAGATAAGTCACTGGACAGTGAGATGATCCTTGTCCCGCAGCCTCCCCAGATGACGTTTTTTTCAGATGGGTAATTAGATTCACTTAAACACACAAGTGGAGTGCTGATGTTCCCAACCAGCAATACCTTCAAAGGTGCAGCACCCTTACACTGAAACAACAGAACAGCAGATGAGTGGGAAAAATCTCAAACCACCAACTGAACACCCAATGAGTTTTTCAAGAGACCACAACTGGCATACAGGTAAGAACATAAGAACATGAGAAAAGCCATGCTGGATCAGGCCAAGGCCCATCAAGTCCAGCAGTCTGCTCACACAATGGCCAACCAGTGCCTCCAGGAAGCCCCCAAACAAGAAGACTGCAGCAGCACCATCCTGCCTGTGTTCCACTGTACCCAATACAACAGGCATGCTCCTCTGATCCTGGAGAGAATAGTACAGTGACCAGCTCCTGAAACCCTGCTCCTGCTCCCAGATGTCTCTCTTGGTGCTCTGCCAGATTGCAGGGTACGGGGAGTCCTGCGCTGTACTCAGGTTCTGAGGCTCCTGTCTAACGTAAGTGCAGTTTCTTACTGGGAGGCACTGATGTACAAACCTGGATTGAAGCATAGTATAATTTGCCTCTTCTCTACTCATCTCAACCTGGCCACTTGCTAAATTCTTCTGCAGTACAGAAAAAGTCCAACACCTGATGCTGTCCAAGGCACCACAGAAGTATTTTCCATAGGAAACAGCCAACATGTTCTGTTATCAACAGTGCACATGGTTTCTAATACCACAGGCATTTCAAACAAATCAAACGGCTTGAAGGCTCCACACACTGTTACACTTCAGGTGCCAACCTACAAACAGGCAAAAATTAACTGCCCGTACATGTTCCTTCTCTGTTGTGGCCCCCTGGCTTTGTGAAATGGTCTGCCTGAGGAGGTCAGGAAGGCTCCCACTCTCATTGCTTTCTGTAAGCTATGAAAAACTGAATTATTCTAGAGGGCTTTTCTACACAGGCAATAGGTTAGCACTGTACAAAATGATTCACAAAGTTACTTGGACAAATTAATAGGGACTGTGGTCTATACTACTGTATACAGTTTGCTGCAACTTGTATCCCACTATGTAATTTTGCATCCTTTAATGTGTCATGTTAACACTTATGCTTCGCTTCAGTTCTTTTTTTTAGACTTCTGGTTGGTTCTACAACCCAAATCCTATTTCATCGTTTACTGGATGTCCTATCTTGTTGATTGCATTGACTCACTCTGTGTTATCTGCCTTCAGTCCCAGTGAGAAAGGCGGACTATAAATAACATAAACAAAATACCTAAAGCTAGCCAGTGATAGTGGGAACAGTGTGGCTTTAGAGGTCAAAAGGACGCCAACTTTCAGGCACTATAAAGGAGAAGTCCTGAAGAGAAATATCTATTGATAACACATTCAAATGAAATACTTTTTTCATTTTCCCATATTCTCATTGTATAACTGAATAAAATGATAAAAGGAAAAAGTAAAGGCACCTTTCCACACACATGAGAAAGTGAAATGCATTACAGTGATATACCATCGGTGTTTCATTATTATATAATTGTTGAAAGAAGCAACTGCATCTGTACCTTTACTGCTCTGTCTTCAAAAATCGCCAGTTGTCCATCAGCAGTACCCACTAAAAAGAAATTCTTCTGCTTGCTGAAACAAAAAAAAAAAAAAAAAGGGAAGTATATAAATGCATCATGCAACACAATAAACACAACAGAAACCTCTTCAGACAGAGTCGTATGCACTAAAAGAGTGCACAAATATATAACATTCTATGCAGGGTGGTATATATTTTTTGTACTATTCTGAAAAACTGCCCTAAACAATAATGATTTACAAAGCTTAATCCCCACATAAATCCAGTGGTACCTTTGCTTTGAAAAAGAGTTGCAGTAAAGGCACGTGACAGAATCTGACATCTTCTGCAACTGATGCTTGTGCTTCTCATCTTGTGTATGAAAGGCCCACAAAGAACCAGATTGCGTTCCCGCTACAATCCAGTTTTCCTTTTCTGTAGGAAGCGTCACCAGGACCAAGCACAATATTCTAGAATCTGTGATGCCCTAGATTACAAAAAAGATGATCTGAAAGTAGTGGACAGAGCACTTCTACCAGGCCTACAATCGAGGACAGCCGCTTATATCACCTTTACTGGCCTCTTCCCTCTTCCCTCCCTTGAATGGGAATAATATAGAGTGAAGGGTTGTTACCTGTATGGTGCCTACAGGATTTAGAGCACCATTATTTTAGGGTTTTAGAGTTTTATTGTTTGGCTTTATTAATGATTATATATACTGAATGTTTGTGTTTTTAAATGATGTTACCCGCCCTGAGCCAGCTTGCTGGGGAGGGCGGGTTATGAGCCTAATAAATAAATAAATAAATAAATAAATAAAACACTTTGACAGAATTCTATTTATTCTTTTATAATTTAATCCTTTCACGGCTACTATATGTAATAAATACAAAACACCAAAATAATCCTTCTAGACTTTATTAGACCTAATATTTCCCCTCCCACTTTAACTGAAATTTTCAGGATTCATTTGATTGACTCCTTGATCTTTCCAAATTCAGTAGGTAACCATCACATGTGGATGTTTCTTTCTCACCAAAGAATGTGTGTGTGGAGGAAATGATAGATTTTTTTATATAGCTGGGACATTATTTTAAGCGGAGAGAAAACTTCAAAGGAAAGGGTTACGCAGATAGATGCCTCAATAATTCTTTTCCACTTAAAACAATCTCTAAGACACTTCCCACCCCCCACCCCAGGTTTCAGAAGAATATTTAGACAGTCACCTAAAACCTCAGTTTTTATATGCGTGTGGGTAAGCAGGGAAAAACTGCAGGCAGACAAATAGTTCAGCACTCCCCTTCTCCCCTGCTGCTCAAAATGTTAGACTTCATTGCATGCATTTGTGTGTAGCTTCCTCCTAACATCATGCCATATCCAGACATAGCTAGTACATCTGAAATGATAGAACTTGATGCCTAACAGAGCTGAACAAGAAACCAGAAAAGATTGGAAAATGAGCTGCTAACAAATGTGTGCGCTTAAAACATATCTTCTACTATAAAACCTGTGACAAACTAAAATAAAATGCCTACAGTCAAATTAGCTTCTCTCTCTGGCAATACATAAAATTTGTGATTGAACAATTCCATTGCTGAAACTTAATCAGGAGAATATTTTCAGCTTATGTATTATATTTTGATCCCACGGTTCAGGCAAAATTAGTTTCTAAAATTGCCTTTTTATTTCAGCTCGCTGGAATAAAAAAATGAATACAAAGTTATAATTGAGATCTTGGTACTACGAATTTACAAGACTTATTCCCAACAGCCTTGTCATTATAAATTATAACTCTTTTGTGTTAAAACATACAGTTCATGATAAATGTGTCCTTCTGGACTCTAGTAAGGCATTCAGCTAAATGACAAATCTCCTGAAGTGTTCTGGTAAATCCCTTTGTCGACACCTACCTGACAAGTATTCCCATCCGTACTTAAGTCAATGAATGAGAGCTGCCACGCTTCTGAGTTTCCACTACCTATCCAGACTCCTGTCTTCTTACAGCTTTGATTTGTAGCAACCATACACTCAGAAATAGAGGCAGAGGGTAGTGAGATGTATCTCATCAAGCAGACAAGTTCTGCAGAATTCAAAATCTCAAAAACCTGCAGAAACATCACATCAGATGCAAGAGTAAGTAACATCTCTTGCTGAAGTTCTTTACATGAAATGCATTCTGCATTACAATATGAAGAGATCCACCATGCATTAATGAACACTCTACCATTAACATGAAAACATTGTTTTGTGTAGGAAAATATTTAATGCTGATTCTGAAGCAGCAATTTAGTGACCTCTAATAGCTTTGCATTATTTTACTCTTTCACAGTACTAATTTTAAATTGCTATCCTACTTTAAATAAATGGTGAATATAGCTTTAAATGTTGGATGTTTTTAACGTTTAAACCACTGTAAATCACTATCAGCACAATCCTGGGGGCGAATGGGCTTAAGGAGCCGACTGCCCCTTACTCCGGCATATCTGAGGGGAGTGGATATCCAAACAATCCTTGAACTCATTTCCCCGTAGGAGCAGGCTCCTGTCAAGCAGATGCCAAGGTGGACACTTGGTTCATGGAACATAGATCGACCCTGTCTGCCCTGTTTTGCTCATGTGGGGGTTAAGCGGGTGGCATCATCTGCTAGAAGTGCCTCGCTGCCAGAATTTGCACTGGAGAGCTGTCTTTCAGTGCTGGAAAACAATGCTGGTCAATTTTTTTTTGGGGGGGGGGGTTGCACTACGGTGGCCTGGAAGAGCCAAGTGGATCCCAGCAATCTTGGATCCATTTGGGTATGCTAATGAAGGGACACAGTGAGAGAAAGCCGTGGAGTTCGGGCTTTGTAGGGGGCCATTAGCAAAAAGGATGATGAGTGCCATGGCCCTTGTGTGCAGCAGGCTTCTGGCTGGCACCCTTGGCAAAAATGACTACCATAATGAAAAATGTGGTTGCTGTGGGTGGTGTACCAGGTTCCAGCCACCTCTATTTCATCCTGCGGCCAAGTGTCCTCAGAGCTAGAAGCATCCACCCTTTGTGAGATGGGTGCCCGGGACTGCACTAGGGAGAGATCAGCCATCCGTACAGGTGCACCGTTCCTTCAGTGTCCCCAAGTGGCTGGACATTCAGAAAAAATTCTGCTTCTATCTGCCTGCGGGGTTCCAGTGGCCATCTGCTGCATCCCCCTGTGTCGGCTGGCTCATGGTGACCTATGGCTGAGCAGGGGCTTGTAGCTGCAGTAGATAGTGCAGCAGCTTGTGGCTTCTTTCCCCCTAAACCCTTGTCCATGCGCCTGTGGCCAGGCTGGGCCGGTGCCAATCTGAGGGGACATTGCTGGGAGTTGGTCCCTGTAATCAACCCATCCTGCAGATGGAGACTTTACCAAACTGTTGCGGGGGCAGCTTTGCCAGGTACTTGGAATGGGAATGGGGGGGAGGATGACCCAAAGTGACTTACAACCTTCTCCTTCTTTTTATCATTACAACAACCATAATCTAGGCTGAGAGTGTATGACTGGCCCAAGGTCACCCCACAAGCCTCCTGGTAACCAATCATAAATGCATTTACAACATTAATGACGGTGATATTCTCAGAGTTGAGGGGCAAGTAGAAGCTTAAATATGCCTACAGCACAGAAATAGAATACCTGGGCAGATGTAGGTCTTTCCTGGGGATTTTCTTTTAAACACTTCTTAATTAAATTTTCAACTTCTGGCCAGGGAGAGCAGCTGTATTCTTTTACAGGATCTAGAATATAAGTGGTTGAAGTCAGTTGGGTAGACAGACCCTACACAGACAAGTATTAATCTTGTAGGACTGCATATTTTTAACAGCTTTCTCCTTCCGAGAACTGTCTCTTTCAAAGAGGTTTAGAAGAGATAACATTAAGATACAGACACTCCTCTATTAATTCATCACTAGGACCACACTTGGGCTGGCTCTATTCAAGTTGATTTCTCTTCCCCATTTTGTTGACTTAATTCCTCTTTGAGGTCGGACTCACTTCAACCTTCCAAAAGAAACCTCAAATCTTCCTTCTCTTTTTTCTGTGACCACAAATTCTCCCAATAAAAGGCACAGATCCACTAATTTAGCCCACAGGAACCCTCCTCATCTATCTAGAAGATGGTAGCAGTTTTTATTGCCTATATGTAGCTTCTGAATGTTTCAGGTAAGGGACTTTTGTTCTTCTGACTAACGCCATCATACATGAACTGACATCCTGCTACCTTTCCAGATGGAAATTTAGAAGGGGAAAAAAAACATGTTCTGCAAACTTGTGACTACTTGTAAAAGTAGTTTGAGTTTAACCTCTTCCCAGAGTGCAAATCCAGCATTCACCTTGCAAAGCTGTTAAGTTTTGCATGGAGACCTGGGTTGGAGTGTCCTCTTACCACAGGGTCATATTGCTGTCTCTCAGGGAGGTTGGAGATACCAACTTGATCATTTGGCGTGTCACTTATAATGATTAAGAAGTCATCTTTTAAGAAAAAATGCAAGAGGCCAGTGGCTATTTGTCAATAAATTCATTTCAAATATAGAAATACAGAATTACAAATAAAGAAAAAAAAGACAGGTCTCTAAACCCCAGTCTTCTCCATTAAACATCTTTAAATTAAAGGTCACTGAATTCAAGCAGGCGACTGCATCACAACTGTCCGTTTGTGCTGTTCTGTTTCCTACACCATGGACCATAAGATCTTTAAAATGCGTTCATACAAGCAAATTCAGAAAACAACAAATATTTATAAGCAAACTGACAGTTTCCAAGAGTAAGGGAGATTCTGAAAGAGTGCCGCAGGGCCATATTCAGTGTCTCAAGATAGTAGATTTCTAGCTCTCTGAAAACACAATTCTTCCTATTGTAGGATTTCCTACTAGGAGGAAAAATATTTCAAAGACAGCCACAACTATCAGGTCCCTGAATTAAGTATTAAGGAAATGAAGGCTACCTGGCAACTTTCCATGGATAGCTAGTTCATCAAACTCATTTGGAAATTTCATGCCTTCTAATATTCTCCCACCAGCTGTTAAAATGTCATACAGGAGCAAGCCAAATGAATAAACATCAGCTTGCTGATTGTAAATAACATTTCCTCTTGCGACTTCTGGTGCTCTAAATCCTAAAAAAATAAAACACACAAGGCATTAACTGTTAGGCTTCTCACTGGGAAGATGAACTTGTTTTTAATTTAAAAATATTAAATAAAGTTAAATGTACCAGGGAATCTCATCCAGAAATTATCCAAATACTATTTATGGCCTAGAAAGAATATGAGTTCCCTGAAAGTTAATTATGGGAAAGAGATTTTGAACTACTTAAGTCCCTGAATGATCTTGTTTGTTCATTTCAAGCTTTAATACGCAGGGAAGCTATAGCATACATAAAAAACAAGCCCAAGCATAATGAATGCTGAGGTTGCTGGCCTTGCTCCACCAAAGAAGTGAGCGCCGAAAGTCTAGGGGAAGAAGAATGGTTTCATCCCTGCTCTGCGTAATGAGGGCCTGGTATGGTTGTAACAGCATCTGTAGCAGCCTGGGATGGAACCTGGCCCATGGTACGGAACTGAGGCACGCTACCATCTTGCCTAGGAGTTTGGCTAGCGTCATTATTTTCCCCCGAGTGGATTTGATGGTGGAGTGCACCATGGACTGGATCTTGGTGATCTTGTCCCATGGTAGAAACACTCGGTTCTGGTGTGTGTCTATAATGACCCCCAAGTGTTCCAACCTCTGCGTGGGGGTTAGATGACTCTTCTCTGTGTTCACAAGGAAACCGTGTTCCGTTAGGACATTGATTACCCTGGATGTGTGTAAGATGGCCTCCTCTCTGGACTTTGAGCATATTAGCAAGTCGTCCAGATAAGGAAAGACGGTTATCCCTTCCTGGTGCAGAAGCGCCACCAACGTCACTAAGACTTTGGTGAACACTCGTGGGGTGGAAGTAAGCCCGAATGGGAGTGCCCTGAACTGGAAGTGAGATTTGTTGTAACAGAACCTGAGGAACCTCCAGTGAGAGGTGTGAATTGGGATATGGAGGTATGCCTCCTTCAGATCCAAGGAGGTTAGGAACTGATCCACCTGAAGGGCCTCCAGGATGGATTGGAGGGTCTCCATCCAAAATTTCCTGTACCGGACCTTTTTGTTTAGGTGTTTCAGGTCCAAGATAGCTCGCCAGTCCCCACTTTTCTTGGGGACTGTAAAGAAGATGGAATATACCCCCTTGCCCTGTTCCTCCGGAGGAACTGGTTCTATGGCTAGGATTTGTTGTAAGTGACAAATGGCCTGTAGTGTTCTTTGGTGCTTCTCCAATCGAATTGACCTTGGTGAATTTAGGAATTTGTCTTTTGGTATGCTGGTGAATTCTATGAGGTATTCCGATGAAATGATCTGAGACACCCAGGCGTTTGTGTAGGAGCGCTCCCACACCTGATGGAACTGCAGGAGCCTGCCCCCCACCTGTAGTGACTTGGCATCACTGCTTGTGGTTCTTGTTGAACTTGTCCCCTCTATTGCCAGGGAACTGTTGTTGTTGACCCTGAGAGGGACGAAAAATCTGCCGCCCCCTCTACGAAAGGAACCCGTTACCGGTGTTCCAAGATCCTCTACGCTGGTCAGGCCTATAGGGGGCTAGTGTGTGAGAGGATCTGAAGTTGGGGAAAGAAGATGAGGTCTTCCCATCCTTCTTGTAGGACTTGGGGAGAAACTTCTTTTTGTCTTTATTCTCTATTAAAATCCTGCCTCCCTGGGCATGTGATGATAATACCCACGAATCACAAGATGCCCTTCGCCCAGAACTGAGAACACACACTGAACTATGCTAGAATTAGAATTAAGATAGAATTAAAACAAATTGGGGGCCACTGGGGAAATGAAAGAGGGGCCAACAACAGGGAAATAAGACGCCCTGAAATATCCCCTTCTGGAATTCTTATGCACTTTGATCAACTACTGTATGGCACCCACTGTATGGCATCTCCCTGACAGGGAACTATTTGAGGGTAGTACTATAGAAACGAAAGTTCATACTGAAGGAAATGTTGTCCGTCTTTAAAGTGCTACTAGACTTCTGTTTTGTTTGGCGACAATAGACTAACCCAGGCTACTCCACTGGAATAACAGGCACCTGCCAGGTTCTACCAATTTTCCACCAATATGTCATGGTCAGCAGTAGTAGTAGTGTGTTGTGCGTTAAGTGCCGCCAAGTCGCTTCCGACTCATGGCGACCCTATGAATAAAAGTCCTCCAAAATGTCCTATCTTTGACAGCCTTGCTCAGGTCTTGCAAACTGAGGGCTGTGGCTTCCTTTATAGAGTCAATCCATCTCTTGTTGGGTCTTCCCCTTTTCCTGCTGCCCTCAACTTTTCCTAGCATGACTGTCTTTTCTAGTGACTGTTGCCTTCTCATAATGTAACCAAAATAGTAGTAGTAGTAGTAGTCTTATTCATTTTTAGGCAAAGATAAGTGAGGCTTGTGGGAGATCAGAAAGCAGGTGTAATTTCCAGGCATGCCTAAGGATGAAGAGCTGTCACTGAGCTGACCATCTTCCCAGCCCCACAAAAGGAAGGATAGAGTCGGCTCATGAAATGGCTGGGGAATCTGCGCATTGTCCATGTGTGACCACCTTAACTTTTGTCCCACAGAGATTCCAGGGGTACTCCGATCTGATTTAAATATATGACTTTCATACCTGGGGTGCCTTCTGAAGTTTTTATCCCCATTCTGCAACAATACTGAGCAATGCCATAGTCAGCAATCTTTGCAATGACTGCTGAATTAGGATACAGTGTGAAAAGCAGCACATTGTGGGGCTTTAAATCACGGTAGATAATCATTGCCGAATGCAGATACCTGTTAGAAAAAGAAAATATTGAATCATCAAAACTAGGTGCTGTAGCATGGTCAGAATAACAAGGCTTAACGTGCAGTCATGAGGCCAGTGGGACATACACCGTGTGTACCTCCAACCTTTCAGACTGTGGGAGGCTTCAGCCAATGCTGATCACCATCCTATCTATGCTGTAGATTGGGGCTGGGTGGGGCAGTGTGGGATCAGTGGCATGGCTGGCTTCAGGGTGATCAAGGAAAAGATATTCCAGATTTTATTTAGGACACTTCCCACACTCTGGGTGAAATGGTGGGTAGTGAATGGAAACATAAGCTTAGTGAAAATTAATGAAAACATAAGCATTAATGAAAACATTAATGAAAATATAAGCTTAGTGAAAACTGAAGAAATGTTAAGCCCCAAGTCCTATTTGCACCAACTGGACTTAAGGACATCCTAACTTCCTCAGAACTGCACCCACAAGCTGTACTTATTCTTGCTTTCATAGAATCTGGAGCCTTGTGGACATTCTTAAACTTATGTTTCTCATCCTGCAATAGTCATTTCGTAACTATTCTGGAGCACAAGACGTGAACTCACTCTTAGCAGAATTCTTATAAATTCAAGCAATAAAATATATTATTAAAACTGCAATAAAAATAATTACTACTTATACAAGAGCCTAAAATTTCTGGCTGCGAACAAAAGCATACTGGTGCACAAATATCCATGCAAAATAATAAAAATAAAAAGCCTTGAGACGAAAGTGAGTTGTCGATTGTGGGCTGAAATAAACATTTTACCTTAAGCCATCGGCTACATGTAAAGCTATCCTGTGCTGGAACGTCCTGGTTAAAGTCGCGTTGTCCTGCTGCAGCAATCGATCTAGAGACCCCTTGGGGGCCAGTTCCATGACAAGCATCCTGGGACGCACTGCTGCCGCCTTTAAGAACACTAAGCTAGGATGATGGAGGTGGCAAAGCACTGCAAGTTCCTGGATAGAGTCAAATGCAGGCACAATTTTTAATATATATACATATACACATACATACATACATATATATATATATATCCATACATACATATATATATATATGTATGTATGTATGTATTTTAAATTGCAACTCCAAACAGAAAGAAAAAAATGTATAACTACAATGGTGGCAAGTCTACAGATAAGCATTTATAAAAGGTTTCCAAATATCAGAAAAATATGTCCATGAGCAATTGTCGTCTATATGCCAAATGTTCAAAGGTTGATCAGGTTTGTAAGGTCCTAAAATCCATTGGATTACTGGAGGTGGGCATTTATCTCTCCAGTGTTCAGTTCAGTTTTCATTATGGCCCACAGGCCATTCAGAAGCAGGGAAAAGGAACTCTCCAGCAACAGTAAGGGCATGGAGGGTCCATTTTCATTGACCACTAGTTAGTCTCCAGGAGTAAGGCAAATAGTTTTAAAAGTACAGACGCATCCTCAAAGATTAATACGTATACTAACAGAAAATCGATATGAGTAATTACTTCCTCCCAAAAGACTGGATAACTGGACAGACCCAAAGCATACATTTAAGAGACATGACTTGTAAGTTACACCACCAGCAATCAGACGCATTACTTAGTCTTTCACTAAAAAGGGACTATGGTGCCCACCATATCCTAAATGTAATTTTTGCTGAATAAGTCACAGTTTACGGTCCAGAGAAACAACAAGTATAAAATTTAGGGCCATATCCCACTGCTATGGCATAAAGGGCAATCTAGCTCCCTAGTCCATTCTTTTCTGATACTTTGCATATCATATTTATTAATTGACATCAAATATTTATAAACAAATGTTATGGGTTTCATTTTCTGCATTGATTAAATGACAATTTCCAAGAGTAAGGAAGATTCTGAAACAGTGCTGAGGGCCATATTCAGATGATAGCAGCAGCAGCAACACAAGAAGCAGAAGAGTTGGTTTTTTATATGCCGACTTTGTCTACCTTTTAAGGAGAATCAAATCCTTCCCTTCCTCTCCCCACAACAGACACTTTGTGAGGTAGGTGGGGCTGAGAGAGCTCGGAGAGAACTGTACTAGCCCAAAGTCACCCAAGCAGGCTGCATGTGGAGGAGTGGGGAATCAAACTCAGTTCTCCATCGCTGTTAACCACCACACCATGCTGGCTCTCCAGCAACTGTAAATATTACCATTCAACAGACAGGTCATATCTAGACCTCAGCAGAGAAAACAACAAAAACTCATAGTCATGGTCTATTAATTACTCCAAAGAAAAAATCTCCCTATATGTCCAAACTTTCCATAAAAGAGATTTCTTCCCAATTTTTAAATCTGGCACAATGTTAGAAGTGCTAGCATGGATGGTTTTGTAATGTGCAGCTCTGAGCTGTGTGGAACCACCATAAAAAATTCAGCAAAGCACCCTCCATGGGGATGAGCGGTCTTGCTTGATCAGGTGATTGAAAAAAATATGGTCTGCATTTTAAGGGCTATGACTGCCTTTGCTCCAACTGTGCAAATAACCTTAAAGAGACACTGTCCTTCAGTGTTACTCCTCTGAAGATGCCTGCCACAGCTGCGGGCGAAACGTCAGGAAAGAAAATACCAAGACCACGGTTACACAGCCCGGATAACCTACAAGAACCAATGAACTCTGACCGTGAAAGCCTTCGACAAAACCTTAAATAATCTTAAAAAAAAAAAAGACTTTGCTTTAAAAGGATTGTTAAAACCGTCTCTGCTGGCAACTCTCTAAAAAGAAGGAGTTTCTCTTACTTGTCTTAGGAGCCTAAGTGATGTGTGCTTATTAAAAACCTTCACAGCTACCTCTTCACCACCATAAGAAGCATGGTATACAGATCCAAATCCACCATCGCCTTTCCCCAAAGAAAACAGAGAGAAGCATTAGAAATACACAGAGTGCAAAATCCTTCATCAGGTCAAGAGAGCTTGTTTTTCCGACACGTGGAGCTTTACTTCCCTATGTTCAAAGCTGATGGTGATTCACTGTGCTTTCCCAAGTAGCGGACAAAGCACCCGTGAACCAGTCATAGCTGAAGTATTAACCATTAAATAAATACAATAAATATTCTGATCAGAATAAGAGTATTAAAATAAAACATACATAGAGTATTCATGGTCACAGCATTCTCATAACAGTGAAAGAGCAAGACTCATTTGGAATTCTCCAAAGCGAATCCCCTGGAAATCTTGTTAGTCTTTAAGATGCTAGTTGACACGAATCTTGCTTATCTACTATTTATGCCAATAAAGGTTATATGTATGTATACTTTGCTTATCTACTGTAGACCAACCCAGCTACCCACCTGAAACTATCATAGCTATGGATATATCATGATTCAGTCATCTGTGGTACAATTTTTTCCAAACCAACAGTCCTGCCTACATCATATATTCCAGATTTACAAAGCCATTCTGAACACAAATCACTGCTTCTTGCCTTTTCCCCCTATTAGCACATTATTAGCAATTTGAATTGGTTGCCAGACATAGATTTAATATTAATCTATTATATCTAAAATATTAAATCTGTAATATTTTTCCATGGGAATTGTTAATCGATTTTTTCACTATGCACTGGATTCCATGCTAAATTTAAATGAATGTCAGTTTCTGGTAGCTGAATCTACTAATTACAGCAATATTATCACCTACCTAGAAGAAATTCTGGTGCTTGGTTAAATCGTAGTTCCTCAGTGTTCAACATGATATTCCTAGGCAAATCAGCCAGTACCAGGTCAGGAGCAATCTGGGCTATCGGAATGGTAGATTTTGGCTGATCTGGATTTACCAAGAGATCACCTACATTGAAAGACACAAATATATTAAAGATGCAACAAATTAAACAGAGATATAAGACAACATACAGCACTCATTATCCCATACATCACAGAAGTATGAACATTTCAGCAAATTATCCAGTGAAAATGTGCATAAAATTACCATAGTATAAGTGTATCTAAAAATAATTCTGTGTTTCCCTAAAACAGTTAAACTTGCAGCCGTGGGGAAGACTATAGGCAGCATACCTGCTTGTTTCCAAGCAGCGAAATAAAAGGTAAAAGGTTATGTGGATAGAATGTGTGTGTAGTTTGCAGGAGCCAAAAACCTGCTTCTTAGATTAATAAAATGCTTACTTTTTGCTAGACACAGGATCTTGGTTTAAAAATCCATGATTTGCATAATTCTTATGGGAGCTGGAAGCTTCTCTGACAAGGGATGGAAGGAGCAATGACCTAAAGATATCTAGAGCTGTAGTAGGTGCACTATTTGTACCAGCGGTAACAAAAGCTGTTTAGAGCTTCTTTAGAGGATGATAAACAACATTCTTCTGAGACCGGCTCCTGGTTTGCACACGTGTGGCAGAAAATTACCAGCTTGGACTTGTGCTGCCAGCCACATGTATAATATACGGTGTAGGTTATGCCAGTCACAAGTCAAGCGCTTCTGGGACTTGGCTTACAACTGGCATAACCTACACGAGTCATTGCCTCCTGGACCAGTGCCACCACCAGCTGGGTCCTAGTATCTGAGCCAAGCCCCTGAGGTAACGGCAATGCCAAACTGAGGGGCTCAGTTTGCAGACAGGCAGCAGACCTCCTTGAGTTACTCTGAACCAGACCTGACTGGCCTTATATTTTATATTTTATAGATAAGGTGTTTTGTTTTTTTAGAGGATGGGCGCAAGGACAACTGAAGATTGGGTGTTGAATCGCTTAAAATAATTTCATTGTTAGCTACAATTATTGTGAATGGTCACTATGATCACCTTGTATGTTGAATTTGCTTAGAAATGGCACAGGCTGCATATCACTCCAGTGTTCTAAGTTTACTGGCTGCCTGTTTGCAAGGTACAAGCTTTAAACTATAGAGCTCTATATGGCCAAGAGGCAGATATTTAAAAGACAGTCCACCCCCTCTGAGTCCTAACTCACACTGAGCCCTCCTTTGTGCCTCTCCACTTTTTGAGATAAGGCACGTGGCCTAAACGGAGGCTGTCCCCAGCTTCGGAATGCTCATCCCTGCTAGGGTTGCTGGGGCGCAGCCAGCAATCTCTGGGAGCATTTCCAGGGTGGGGACTGCTGCTACACTGGTGTGTTGACATCCCTTCTGGGGAAAACCAGAAGTGCCACCATGGAACGCTCTAGGATCTGCAAAAATTTATGGTAAAACCAAAGAGTTTCTGCAGTTCCTCGAGCACCCCATGACGTCACTTCTATGAAAACTCAAGTGATGTCAGCATGCTGGAATGATGCTGGCTCGTACCCCCGCTGCCCCACCATTTCTATCCACCAGCTGCTGGAAACCGGTTGCGGGGAAGTCTCCTGCTATAGTGGGAGACCTCCTGGCAACCCTAATCCTTGCATCTAGCACTATCATCATCCATCTTTTGTCATCAGATCAAGATCTTTTTATTTCAACTTAATTTTGATAGCTTTTTTGTTTGTTCTCTCCCTTTTGGTCTCTGCTACTGGTTTCAATTTGATTTCAAGTGTCTGCTGAGGGTTTTTGTCAATTATTGGTTTTGTTTTAGTTGTTGCTTTATGTTGCATTTTGCTAATTTTTAGGGTCTGATAGAGTGATTTGAGTGCAAGGAATTTTTATTTCATGAACTGTCTCAAGCACATCAAGGTGTCCTCCTGTGTAATGCAACAAACATTCCCCACTTGAACCTGAAAGACTGTGAAGGTTTAGCATTAATTCTCTGTATAGATAGCATAATAAAGCCATGAACACTTAATACGCGCTTCACAAAGATATCAATTTTACTGTGTAAGTGATTTAAAACATTATGATATTGACAGTCACAGGTAAATACTTATTTGTAAAAAAATATATTTTACGGCACTAGATACCTTCTTCTGCTTTTTTAAGTAGGTCATCAAGTAATATTTTCTGATGTTCTTCACCGTCCTCGAAACTATACAAAGCCCACTTCTTCAAGAGTGTTTCTCCTTCACCACATATATCCACATCTAACAGCCCGGCAAACCACTCTTCCATAAGAGAATCAATGTGATCTACAACTTGCCCCAGGAGAATGCAACCTTAAAAGGTCAAGAAAATGTCTGTTTTATGTCTATGTTTATTCTTACACTATATCTCCCACCTTTTGTAAAAACTACCAAGGTGGCTTACAATTTGATAATTACGGCAAGAATTATGTATGGCAATAAAACAGTAAATTACAAACAGGTAACCTAAGCACAAATAAAAACAAAGCCATCTAGAAATTTGTATACATTTGAATCCAACAACAAAACAGACTCCAAGACAGACTCTAACCTTTCCGGCAAGAAGGCACAGTAATTTTTAGGAAACTATTTGGATTATTTTCAAAAACTGCTGATTCCACAAGGGAGTAGGCTTCAGGGGACCAGTTCAGATATATGCCCTGTCTCCAATACATCCTGTTAGGACGAAGAGCTCGTTCTAGAGAGGCAGAGAAAGAAAAACCCATTGCTATGTTATTCTGATGCAGTAAAATAAAAATAAAATGCCCTCCTCACTCAAATACGCATAGCTGGTAATTTATAGTCCTATATTAATGTACGGAACACACACAGTAGGCATTATGTTTCTATCTACAATAATCTCAGCATAATAACTAATAAATTACTTACTGAAAAGAAATTTAATTATTCTCTCACTCTTCTCTCCACCTTTATTTATTTAGAGTTTAGAGAAATATACTGCCTTAATTGTAAAACGAAAGATGAAAAGAAAAAATACAAAAAGAAATAAAGTTTTAATGAAAAGAAATTAAAACAAAGACCTCAAACCATCCAGAACCAGCCTATTCAGTATTAGAGTTTGTGTATCTTTGAGTGTCTGTGTTCAATATTGTAGTGGAGGAAAGAGAAAAATAATAATTCAAGTGAGCCAGTAGAGACAAATAAAAGGTAATTACATAGTTTGACACTTGAATCATCAAGATGAGTAACACAGTTCAGACACTGAAATACCACATATGTTACCACATAAATTACAAAGAGCTTGCAAATCTGTTATTTGTGGTGGAAAGGAGAACAGGAAGGGGCCAAAAATATGAAGCTTCTTCAAGAACATCAGGCAGAGCCTGAGGATGGTGGGGTTTGGAGAAGGGAGGGACTTCAATGCCTTAGAGTCCAATTGCCAAAGCGGCCATTTTCTCCAAGTGAATGGCTCTCTATCGTCTGGAGATCAGTTGTAATAGCAGGAAATCTCCAGCTAGTATCTGGAGGTTCAAAACCACTGTTAATACAAGAATGTAGAAATAAAACAGGGCAGGCTCACAGTATCAAAAAGCTATATTCAATTAACATACACAATTCTACAGGTGCAAAACTCAAGCTAATGAGACAAAGATAGAACAATGTACAACAGCTGTTCCACAAATACAACAGCAAATGCAAAAAAGCCAATTGGCAGTCTCCAGAAGAGGACGTGAAGCAAGTCCAACGAATGGAAAGATGGTCAGATGTTAAATTCCAAGGTGGAAACCGCAGTCTTGCCGCTGTGGGGAACCGAGCAACGCGGCGCAAAGGGGAGGAAACGCTTTCCCGGGTAGTTGAAGTGCTTTCACCTAGTAAAGCTTCATCAGCCTAAAAGTTAAATAACATCTTATCTACAAATTCTAATTCAATGTATAAGCATAAATTTGCAAGCTTACAAATAATAAGTAAACCAACTTTCTTACCTCACTGAAGAGGAAATGTTCAGTTTGCCTGGGAGAATCGTAGTGATCCAGTAACATGTTTCAGCAATGGATTTGACTGAACGTCTTCTAGTATATTTTGCTATTTTTATTGTGTTTTCTCTATAAAGTTTTATGCTCCCAAGGAAAAGCGGGCTGCAAATCTATGTTTAAATTTTTGAGACCCATGCACTTACTTTCACGTGACTTGAAACAGGAAATATATTTGTCACGCCATTACATCCAACAGCTAAAACATAGATTTGCAGCCCGGTTTTCCTTGGGAGCATAAAACATTATAGAGAAAACACAATAAAAATAGCAAAATATACTAGAAGACGTTCAGTCAAATCCATTACTGAAACATGTTAATGGATTACTACGATTCGCCCAGGCAAACTGTGAACATTTCCTCTTCAGTGAGGTAAGAAAGTTGGTTTCTTATTATTTGTAAGCTTACAAATTTATGCTTATACATTGAATTAGAATTTGTAGCTGTTATTTAACTTTTAGGCTGATGAAGCTTTACTAGGTGAAAGCGATTCAACTACCCGGGAAAGAGTTTCCTCCCCTTTGCGCTGCGTTGCTCGGTTCCCGACAGCGGCAAGACTGCGGTTTCCACCTTGGAATTTAACATCTGACCATCTTTCCATTCATTGGACTTGCTTCACGTCCTCTTCTGGAGACTGCCAATTGGCTTTTTTGCATTTTTTGCATTTGCTGTTGTATTTGTGGAACAGCTGTTGTATATTGTTCTATCTTTGTATGTCTCATTAGCTTGAGTTTTGCACCTGTAGAATTGTGTATGTTAACTGAATATAGCTTTTTGATACTGTGAGCCTGCCCTGTTTTATTTCTACACACAGTATCTGGAGGTTGGCCACTCTACACTGCACATTTTGTAGCTTCTTTGTACACATCTGTGCCGGTAGCCAGAAGTAGCAAGGGAGATATCTAGGTCTCATATTAGTAGCCCAAGGGCACAAAATGAAAATGGCTAACTGCCATTTTGCTGTTCACTGTGTGTATGTTAACAAGGCATAAAAAAAGAATTTAAATAGGAACTAAGAACAGGTAAATATAAGGAATCAGGAGGATGAAACACAATGTGTCATAGATACACATTTTTTTTGCTGTTCACTGTTTATACATTTACAAGGCATAAAAAAGAATTTAAATAGGAACTAAGAACAGGTAAATATAAGGAATCAGGAGGATGAAACAGGATGTGTCATAGATTCACATTCTTTGAAGTTTCACTATGAAAGTTCTTACTGCCTACTGAAAAATTGAAATTACCTCTTCCTGATAGCATATACGGAGACACTTCAAGCAATCTGTTGATTAGCCTGGACCAGAATCCCATTGGAAAATATGGCATTTCATACAGCCTAATGATAATTTCTGAATTTTCACAGTGGGGCAGCTCTATGACAGGCCTGTTATCTGACAAGCTGGAAGACAAAGGAAATTTGTTTTCAATCTGAGTTTACTTTTCTCAAAGTTAACTACAAATAACTACAAAGGCACAGCAGCCAGAATGTACAAAGAATTTTTGGGGGGCATTTTCCTGAATTGTGGCTGGTAAGATATTCATTTGATCAGTCAAAAACAAATTTGTAAATGGACCCTTAAAATATCAGTACATTTTAAAGCAGTACATTGAACTAGGCTTGATGCTAATGCTAATTACAAAACCAAAGTGACTCCTAATGTGAAACAATAATATTAGTTACTTATGATGCGTTTTAACAATGTTAGATATGGTTCTTAGACATGTGAGTAATTCAATGATCCTCCATTACTTTTGTCCTGGAACACTAGCCTACACTTTTCAATTTTTAAATGAAAACAGGCCAGTTCTTCCTGTTCTGAGACGTCTGCAGTTAAAAAGTGACCAGCAAGAGAAGCTTTGCTATGTTGCTAGGCTTATCCCCAACTCTTGCAAAGGACAGAGAGCAATCAGCCTTGAATGAAATTTTAAAACATAAGCTGACATCTACACAGTGACATATTTGGATCATGGGACATTTGACAATTTTTAAAATGAATTTTTGGTAACTATTTGATGGTCAACTGACCAATTTACTTTACCTGCTTGGAACCAGGAGCTGATCTTCTCCAAGTGGCAGTGCAATCTGGAACTTCTCTAGAAGCCTAAAGTATTTTGACATGTAAATCTTGGGGAATTTACTCTTCTTTAAAAGGAAATTTTCTACATCGGAACGCTTGATGATTCCCTTTGGATATTTAGGAAAGCCTTCAACCTTAATTGTCAAGATCTATGGGAAAGAAAACAAACTCCACTATTTTTCTAGCATTTTTGCCTTATGCTCTAGCAGGGAAACATCTATAATATTTTAAAGAGCCCCAAAGCATTTGATCCACATGTACTGCTATCTCTTAAGGATTCAACTGTGATAGAGATTTATAGAATTATGCACAGGGTGGAGAGAGTTGACAAAGAGAATGTTTTTTCTCTCTCCCAAAATACTAACAGGCATCTAATGAAGCTGATGGGGAGCAGATTCAGGACGGAAAAAAGGAAATTGTTTTTTATACAGTGAGTGATCAAAATGTGGAACTCGCTGCCAGAGGGTGAAGAGATGGCCACAGGTATAGACAGCTTTGAAAGGGGATTAGACAGGTTCATGGAGGATAGGTCTCTCAGTGGCTACCATCCATGGTGACTAAAAGGAACCTCCGCATTCAGAGGCAATAAACCTCTGAATCTCAGTGCCAGGAGCCAATATCAAGGGAAGGCCTGGGCCCATTGTTGGACCTCCAGAGGAACTGTTTGGGCACTGTGTGATTCAGAATGCTGGACTAGATGGACCACTGCTCTGATCCAGCAGGGCTCTTTTTATATTCTTATGTAGATACACTTTGTATATCCACATATCACCAGTTCATGCAAGTTTGTGCACAGGAACAGAACTGTGTAGAAAAGACATAAACAGGCATCAGTTCCCTGATGGTTATGCAGCTGCCTATGGCAGTATGCATATATGATACACAGAGGTTTGACTCCCCTGCTTCTTCTGTAGTTACTGCAGATAAAAAAAATTCTGGGCAAAGTTGAGATTGAATACGTGTGCAGAAGAGAACTGAGAGCCTGCAAACCACACATATCGGTAGTGTCCAGACCCTGAAATGCACCTGATACATGCCGTTGCCATATTGTGAGAATAAGGTAATGTGTGGATTTTCCCACTGTGCCTATCAGTAGAGTGTGGTCCCTGCAATGCTCCTAATATGCATGATCAATCTGTTGTGCAAACGTGCACTGGGAATCTACACACTGTCAAATTCACACAATATGGCAACAATCTATTCCTGATATGTGCAGTTGGCTGTTTCCCAGTTTGCATCGATGTAACATCTGCATAGGCCTACACGTATAAGAAAATGATTTAAAAAATGAACTGCAACAACAACAAAATGAAACTGACCTGTGATATGATTTTACATAGCCATTTGGGGTCCACAAAGTACAAATCTCTCAGCTGAAGTGCAGGGTCTTGAAAGTGTAGCAGTACTCCTGGGAGAAAAAATGCAATTAGTATACTAGGCCGATCTCATCAGATCTTGGAAGCTAAGCAGGGTCAGCCCTGGTTAGTACTTGGATGGGAGAACACCAAGGAAGTCCAGGGTCACTATGCAGAGGCAGGCAATGGCAAACCACCTCTTAGAACATCTTTTGCCTTGAAAATCCTACAAGGTTGCCATTAAGTCGGCTGCAACTTGACACTAACAAAAAAAGACCCAACACATGTGACCCACTTAGAAAATAGTATTGCTTAGTCATCATGCAGCAGGTAATAAAGTTGCGTCAAGTTGCAAGTGACATGATGGGTTTCTCAATGGGTTTCAAGGCAAGAGATGGGAAGGGGTAGTTTGCCATTATCTTCCTCTGCATAGTAACCCCCGTCTCCCTAGGTGGCTTCCCATTCAAGTACTGACTGTGGCCAACCCTTACTTAGTTTTCAAGCTCTGGCCAGCTAAGTCTAGCCTAGGCTATCCAGGGTGCTTTTCAAACTTTGCAAGTTTTAATTGTTCTCCCATAGTGCTGGGTCAAACGTTTTGCTAATAGTTGGTTTTAATTAGAGTTTTAGTTTGTTTTCTGGTTTTGGTTTTATGCAGCCTATGGTATACAGGCAACACAAATTCTAGTTATGGTCATTCTTTTTTGTTTTCCTTTATGAAGTATATTATACTCAAGTAAATATACAAAGGTAAAAATAGGGCCCTGAAAATGACAAAGTACAATTAAACAAAAGGGCACAGTTACGCACTTGACTGACCTTGATTTAAGTGAGACTTAGCTGTGCCTAATTTTTTTGTCTGGAACAGACTGAGTAATGTTCAGGGTAGAACTGCAGATTACAAGGATCACTGGAATATTTATTTTCTGCATATCATCTACTCTAATGAGGTTACCAAATTCTACAATATTTACATCTTTCCCTACCCCACCTGCTCAGAGCACGGTGACTTTCCGGCATCAAATAATCCAGTCTTTTCTGAAATGACTAACAATCTAATAAGCTTTACTGTTGCTGTTGTTTTTTCATAAGGTTATGAGCTACAAACACATACGCCAACTCAGTGATCACTGAATCTATGCTGCATTGTATCCTTCCAGATAACATAAATTCAGGGTAACTTTACACTTCAATGAATACCAACGTTAACAAAATGAGAAAAGCCTGGTTGCCTTGAGACAATAATTTTGCAGAATATAAAATGCAAAACATGAGATGTTTCCATATGGTGACTATAGAAATTTGACACACATTACCTGATTCATTCAGAAAATGAATAGCATGAGGGAGCTCATTTTCATCCAATTGCAACTTGTTTTCTTGCACCAGTTCTAATAATTGTTTCTGGTCAATCACAGGAAATTCAGTTGGGACGTTAGAACGTCCCTCAAGAATCTTCTTCTCCAGTTCCAAATAGCTGTCTGGAATTAGCTGCCCAATAACTGGCTGGTCTCTGAGCTGCATAATTTTGGTCAGGCATAGAAATGTGTTGTTCAGACACTGTTTTTAATAGCTGGCAGAACTACCACACAGTTGTCCATCTCATTTGTAACTCAGAGGGCTGTGAGACTGCATGCACCCTCACCCTAGCTCCTCTCTTCTCATATGCAGCCTCCTCACCTACCCTGGCTGCACTTAACCATGGTTATCTTTGGTGAGATGCAATGACAAACCATAGGTAAGGAGGGAGGAGGAGGAAATTGTGCACTTCCTTGCCCCAGCCCCTTTTCACTGGGGTACACACCCCACTATGAGTCCCTAATTGTGGTTAAGGGTTATAGCTCCACTCTCTTGGAGAAACTCTGGCAGCAGAAATGTTTACCTGAAATTGATGTTTGGCTTTGGAAAGCTTGGGGTATGACATTAATAGACACACTCAAAGTAGAAACCATTTGTGGAAGATATATACCCTCAAGAGATATACATCCAACAGGGGGAACCATTTTTAAATATTGGAAAAAGGTTGGAACATCAGAAAACATTAAACACAAAGTGTTGTTTTGTGTGAATGTTATTACCATAGTTCATAAGAATAATTCTGATTAGTAAGCAAATGAATGCGATAATTGTTTATTAATTTGGATGTCGTATTTTCCTTATTTTAGCCTTGTGAACTTAGTTTTACAAAGTTACATCTACACAGATGCCCAACCCATTGCGACAAGACTGATACACAGAAATCCTGCGTCCAATCTCAAGTATCATCTCAAATTCAAATGTCAAATACTACCCTAGTCTGTTGAAAAGCAGAGATGGGATGGGTGGAGGAAGCAAGCAAGAGGACAAAGCAGGAGCTAGCAAGGGGATGGGATCTCTTCTCCCCGAGTCTCTGTGGGCAACCCTCGTGTAATATATTACTTTTTACTGATGTATTACAATGCTAGGATTGACAGGTTCCCCTTGGTAGCTGGTGGGAGATAGGGGGTGGGGACTTAAAAGCTGTGGAGGGAGGCTGGCACCAACGTGTCGACGTCACTTCTGGAAGTGATGTCATCATGTCAGCAATGTCAAGGAAGACGCTCTGGTATTTGAGCAAAAACTCTACGGTAGAAGCTGTTTTTACCATAAAAATTTGCCCAAATACCAGAGCGTCTCCCTTGATGTCGCTAACGTGATGATGTCACTTTTGTAGAGCGATGTCATCATAC
Source organism: Euleptes europaea (assembly GCF_029931775.1). NCBI lineage: Eukaryota > Metazoa > Chordata > Lepidosauria > Squamata > Sphaerodactylidae > Euleptes > Euleptes europaea. Next base: position 48,265,148 of record NC_079314.1, read on the forward strand.
CGGTGATGCCAAGGCCTAGGCCTCATTTTAATCCTGGTAAGACTCTCGCTGGCCAGCTGGTTAGTGCCAGGGGAAGGGGACCCAAAGCGGGAGATGCCTCGCCTCCAGCGGGGGTCTGGCAACCCCATACAATACTAATGTAATCCAGCACTCATTATGAGAGTTCTGGATTTCCAAGCCACTCTAATCCATTATTGTGCTGGCAAAGGTATAATTTCCTGTTCTCTAGGGATTATCTTTCTCTAAGCGTTCCTCTGTCAGAGGATGACTATGCTCTTAGCTAAAGTGAGTGACGGCAACATAAAGCTTCAATACAATGGTATAAATGTGAGCAAATATGGTTAAAAATGATGCACACATAAAGACACTTAAAGTGATACAGCTTACTTTGAAATTCAGACACTCCTTTATGATGGTTTTTCGAAGTTTGAACATGGCATCAGACTCTTCTGTAGCATTCACAAAATGGTAATCCTGAATTACTGGAAACCCCCTCTGATTCAGCAGTTCCTTGGTAATTTTACTGACACAAGCTTTACGCTGCTTCTCATTAGATACATCTAAATGAGTGCCAATGAGAATCACAGGGGATGATGACGCTCGGGCCTATAAAAGACGATTGGTCACGGTGTAAGATTAGGACTTTTATCCAGTATTAGGCATGTTGTGAGGTGGTCCCCCTGACTGAGCCACGCCACCCATTTTAGAGCTATGTCATATAAATGCCTTCTTCTACACAGAGCTGTCCCTGGGGTAGGGTTGCCAACTTCAAGGTGGGACGTGGAGACCTCCTGGAATTACAACTGATCTCCAAGCAAAAGAGATCAGTTTTCCTGGAGAAAATGGCTGCTTTAGTGAGTAGACTTAGGGGTGCCAGCCTCCAGGTGATGGCTGGAGATCTCCCAATATTACAACTGATTTCCAGGTGACAGAGGTCAATGCACCAGGAGAAAATGGCCACTTTGGAAGGTGGACTCTATGGCATTAAACTCCATTGAAGTCCCTCCCCTCCCCAAACCCCACCTTCTTCAGGCTCCACCCCCAAAATCTCCAGGCATTTCCAACCTGGAGCTGGCAATCCTAGGTGGATTCTATGGTGTCTTAGCAGCCATCTTTCACTTCTCAACTTCCACTTCTTCCATTTCCCTAACCCTGTCTGTTGCTTCCCCTTTCCTTCCTGTAGGCTCCTGAATCCAGTTCATACTCCCTCCTATGAACAAGTCAGATAAACGAGGCAGATGTGGCCATTCTGATGCTTGGCAATGACATCGTAACACTGTGCTCATGTGAGTACTGCTCACAGCTCACAGTACTTTCAGCCAGCCAGCTGTACCATGTCTGCTCAGCAGCTGGCTCTCTTCTCTTCCTGGCAGCTAAAGGTCAGTGCGATGTCAAAATATATTTTCCCATAGCGCCCCCCCCCGCCCCCAGCAGAACACCCATACAGAGAGGAGATTCCACAGCTCAGGAGCAGATGCTAATAATTCCTTCCTATGCTCTTCATTCTCCAGGAGCCCTGTAGCACAGAGTGGTAAGCTGCAGTACTGCAGTCCAAGCTCTGCTCACGACCTGAGTCCGATCCCGACGGAAGTTGGTTTCAGGTAGCTGGCTCAAGGTTGACTTAGCCTTCCATCCTTCCGAGGTCAGTAAAATACCCAGCTTGCTGGGGATAAAGGGAAGATGACTGGGGAAGGCACTGGCAAACCACCCCGTAAACAAAGTCTGCCTTGGAAACGTGGAGATGTGACGTCACACCATGGGTCAGGAATGACTCGGTGCTTGCACAGGGGACCTTTACCTTTACCTTTTTTTAATGTTCTTCATTACTATTTACTATAAATGCTCCAGAGACCGTAGGAACACAGGTAGTGCAAAGGTGGGATTTCTGTGACACTACACAGGGCCCAAGCCTTCATACGATGACATATATTGTAAGAACAAATGTAAATGTCAAAGACAGACTTGCAAACTCTTTGCAGTATCAGATATCTCTGTAAATATATGTGTGTGTGTGTTACCTTGATGTTAAACAGCCATGGCTTCATAGCATCCACTTCAGCTTCTCCTTTACTAAGGTCATAAACAGCAAGGTACAGAGCTCTCTGGGTCATAAAGTGAGGATGAGCACTGTAGAATTCTTCCTGGCCTATATAACAATACAATACATACAGTATGAATGTGTTAACCATTTATTAATTGTTAATGGCTATTACAGTGTTTTATGTTTTTACTATGGTTTACTGTTTAAGCTGCTTCCAGCAGCATCTCTGAAGAGGAAGAAGAAGAGTTGGTTTTTATATGCCGACTTCGTCTACCTTTTAAAGAGAATTGAACCGGCTTACCATCTCCTTCCCTTCCTCTCCCCACAACAGACACCCTGTGAGGTAGGTGGGGCTGAGAGAGAGAACTGTGACTAGCCCAAGGTCACCCAGCTGGCTTCATGGGTAGGAGTGGGGAAGCCAACCTGGTTCACCACATTAGAGTCCAGCACTCACGTAGAGGAGTGGGGAATCAAACCCGGTTCTCCAGATCAGAGTCCACCCCTCTTAACCACTACACCACGCTGGCAGCACGGAAATCTTACAAATAAATACACAGGAAGTAAGCTAGCTCAGTCCTGGAATACTTAAAGGCACATGTGAAAGGCGAGTGTCTGTCATCCCACTTTCCTGCCATGTGCGGTTTCTATGTGCTTACAATTCTTCCAAACAAGGCCTTTGATTAACGTAAATATGAAATACCTGCAAAATCCCAGACATTTAATACGACTTCTTTCTTTACTTTGCCCTTTATTTGAACTTTCCAATCGTTCACATCAATGCCCACTGTAGCCTTTTGAATTCCCAGGTCTGGTCGTTTGGTTTTCATTAGTTGCTGCAAGAGCGTAGTTTTACCACTGCCAGTATTCCCAACAATCATGAGTTTCATCCGGTTATAAGGGACTGCTTTCTTTAAACGCTGTTGAAGAAACCTGGAATAATTTTGTTTTTTTAAAAAAAGCTTTGAAAGAGAAATGTTTTAGAAACTCCCAGCCAACCCAAGTCAAATATTACAATCGCATCAGTAGTTTCACAATAATATTTTAGGATGTTTTTAACAGACAAACAGAAACACATTTCTGATTTGTAAGGGCACTTTGAATACAGTTTTGTGTGTGTGTGAGATTGTTAAACAATGCAGAAATGGTCATAAGGTTAATTTAAGAGGGGAAGCATTAAAAGTCTGACCAGTGTTCTTTCTCTTATCAGTTATTCAAAGCTGGCTTCACACAAGGAGACAAATGTCAGAAAGGCAGCTATACCACGGCTGAATGAGACAATCCAAAACATATGCACCCCACAACCCCCCAGGAGAACAGCAGATATCCTGCTCCCGCTTCACTGTTGGCAATCTCAGAAATCTTTTAGAAACTAGATTTTCTTGCTTGCATTTACTAGACTAGGTGAACCTGGCAGACATGAAACATCTACTGACACAAACAGTATTTTAGTTTCAAAATAAAAATGATCCACAATTAATCTCTGATTAATACTTTGATTTACAACCAATGGTCATTGTAAGGGCAGGTTGCCCATGAGCTACAACCATCAGGGAGCATCTTGGGAACACGCTTGCCAGCTGTGGAATATCAAGGCTAAGCTTCTGTTTCCCTTTCCTTTGTCAGGGATTACAGTCTGGGAATTGCCAGAGGTATGAGCTGAAAGGCAAGAGCCAAAGAGTTCGTGGCCCTTAGCTCTTAGTCCACGGCTTACCACCTGTGGCCTTGAATGAGCTAGCCCAGATGGATCTCAGACTAGCCCTGGGAGTTGTAAGAGATTCTCTTTTTGTTGCTGATTGTCTAATTCTATTCAGAAACAGTTCAAAATGTTACAACAAAGAATTAACATTTATATTTCCAGATTTTCTCTCTCTCTCTCCAGCCTCATTTCATACTGGTTACATGAACTTCCCCATCTCATTATTTAGCAGCACATAAACTGAAGTAGAAAAAATACACTATTGTGGTATAGATTTTTTAAAAATACTTTACACATGCACATACACACAATCCACAGTGATGGATAGGTAACTAACCTTATAATGTCCCTGGCTTTCCATCCTACATGTTTGAAATCCAAATTAAGATGTAACCCATCTAAAGGCAGGTCCCAGATTTTGGACAACTTTCCCATTTCATCAGGGAAGGATCTTAAATCTGAATTATAACTGACATCAAGAGATGTCAAGTTACTCAGAAATCCAATCTGAGGGGGAATCTAGAAAGAATGACATTTGTCACTATTTTGGTTCCAAAAAGGTATAATTAATGAAACATATCAAACTGTATACTCAAATGAAGCACATCTAATATTTCTTTAATTTCAGTATTTATTGCCTAATTTCCCCCCAGTGTTTAGATCTATATTTTGATGAAATAGCATACAGTTTCTACAAAGAATACATTATGCTATTCCTAGAGTAAACCAGTTGTAAATTGGAACAGAAAAATACATTTGTAAGACTCCCCTTTTCCCCATGCAGTTCCAATACACACTACTGGTAACATGGTATTTCATTTTGCACTTCTCTGCAAAACTGTTATTTGGCATTATGGTGCCCTGAGAGAGTCGATGCTTTGCTTCCCCGCAAAACCTATGCTGAAAATCCTGGTTTTGGGGTAATGCTTTCTTATCCATCCTCTTTGAAATGATTTATGAATCGCAGCATCTCACCCTGAACAGGGCTACCAGAAGGGGAAAACAGTTAAACAAGCTGAGCAGCTCATGGCCCAGACCTTGTTACAGTCTCCCAGATGACCATTTTGCGAGAGTGTCTAAAAAACCAACTTGGATCTGTGGCTTGCTAAGATCAAGTGCAGCCTTCTATAACACTTCTAACTCTGGACTCTGTTATCCTACCACTACCCAGGCTTCACACATTCAATCTTTGACATATCAGACCATGGCCCTGCCCACCCAGCAGGTCAAAACAAACTCAAGTTGACAGTCAAGGTCATATTTACCTCTTTTAACTGATTGTGAGATAGGTGCAGCTTTTCAAGTCGAAACCACGAGAAAGGTTTTTCATTCAAGTCTAGAACGTCTATTTGATTACAGTTGAACAATAGCTCCCTTAAATTAGAAGATTTCCAGTGGACAGGCCCAGGCAGGCTTATGATTTTATTGTTGCTCAAATCTATTGAACGCAAACTTAAAAAAAAAATTGAACATGAATTCAAGTACTATTAACCAATGAGCATTTAAGTACAAAATGTAAGTCACAGAGAAGGCCAGAAGACACAGAGGGCTCCTCATGAAGAGGAGAGCAGAAAGCTCAGAGAACTGCGAACCCTCACGTGCCTAGAACAGTGAGGCTATGGCATGTCACCCAGCTTGGACTATCATAGCAACAATAGCTGAAACTGCATAAAGACACCTTATTATCATTGATATCATTATTATCAACTGCTACTGACTCTGTTTGCTGCTACAGGTCACTAGACTATACTTGAATAGAAGTACAAGATCACTTTAAAGTTGCTTGCTGATGTTGAATTTATTGGACTATGCTTAAGTAGAAGAAATAAGGTGACTTTAAATTTAAGAACATGCTTAATACAATAATAATGCAAAAATACATGGCAGTTTAAAATCATCAAAACATCTTTGGTAGTGAAATGTTTAGCAGCTTGAGTATCTCAATAACTGCAATACTCTTTTTTGAAATAATGAAAGCAATGGTTTGAGTTGATCCTTTAAAAAAAAAGCAAGCTATTTAAATGAATACTTAGCAAAAGGATGTGTTCATACTTTGCTTATCTATGGAATCCTCAATGAAAGGGACATGCAGTACAGTAATAACTTACTGAGGGAGAAGAAGAATAGCTTCTGGAATACTAGAAAACCTATTCTGAGATAATTTTAATGTAGTGATGCTAGATGGCAGGTCCGGTATAGTATCTAAAAATAGAAAAAGAAATGTAATTGCTTTCCTGGTTTATAAACTTACTGAATGATAAGAGATAATGTGGGAAGTCAATTATCAAATACAGAAGAGTCATAGTCCTTCTTTCAGCTTAGAAATGAACGTACAGGGTAGCTTTGTGTGAGACATTGTGCCTCAGTTCCCCATTTGTAACATGACAACACTAGGGTCACAACTAACAAGGCATTTATACACAGGTGGAAATACAACAGCCCAACTACACATGTGTAACACAGAGTTTTGCAAGCACATTTTTAAGATTGGCAGTTTCCCTTTTTAAAAATATACAGAAGTGGGAGCATTATCCTCTAGAGATCACAATAGCAACTATTCAGTCACATCAGTCACCTCTGGGCCTAAAGACTCGCTATGTGTTGTACAATATTAAAAAGATGCAATCTAAAAACAACACAATAAAACATTGCTTATAGCCTTATAAATGCATCATAGTTCTGACAAACAAAACTGCAAACCATAAACATAAAAAAGTCTTTCTCCCCTACATGTATCAAATCAGTTTACCACAATTGCTCCCCCGCCCCCAATTTCTGGAAGTGTTACTCACTAAGTAAATTCATCCCAGCACTGAGCATCTCTAGTTTCAAGCACTCCTTTAGAAAATTCTCAACAAGGAAAGATACAGCGTTTTTACTAATGTTTAAAACCTTCAGTTCTTTCAAATGTATTGGTGAGGATATACCTGGAATCTTGTTACTAGATGAAAAGAAAAACAAGAATTACAATACATAACCATATGACCACTAAATAAAAATGTACTAACGGGTCACACCAAGGTTCTTTTCCAATGCGCACAATTGTCCAACACTGCATTTTACTACCTAATCCACGAATGGGAAAATCTCTCTCCCCCCGGCCCCCACAACTCTCTCCTGCTATGTCTGACTGTCTCATGGTGGGGTCTGGAGATCTCCTGAAATTACAACTTATCTCTAGACTAGAGATCAATTCCCCTGGAGAAAATGGCTGATTTGGAGAGTGGACTCTATGGCAGTATACCCCACTGAGGTCCCTCCCCTCCCCAAACTTCACCCGCCCCATGCTCCACCTCCAAATCTCAAGGAATTTCCTAACCCAGAGTTGGCAACTATCAAGGCTGACCCTGTCTTGGTGCAGTAATGTAACCAAGTTTACCTGGGTTTGCTTCCAGTAACCCCCTGAGTAATACACACCATAAAGAAGAAGAGTTGGTTTTTATACCCCGCTTTTCTCTACCTTTAAGGAGTCTCAAAGCAGCTTACAATTGCCTTCCCTTCCTCTCCCAACAGACCCCTTCTGAAATAGGTGGGGCTGAGAGAGTTCTGGGAGAACTGTGACTTGCCCCACGTATATAGCAATGTATTCCTGTCCTATGTCGGACTTCTTGAAAATGCCCCAACCATAGAGAATGTTTCCTTAGCATACTACAGGAGAGGGTGGCATTGATTCCCATTGTGAGATATGCTTAAAGTGCCGGAAACCTTCCTGTCGAGGAATAGAAGCACTAGTAAAACTATAGAGAGGAAGCCTGTAGGACTGTCTAGAATCACCTGAGCAAGGGCCAGAAGAAGGAAAAGAAACCCTACGCATATGCATCAGGAAAACCCTACATCCTCAGAATCATAGAGTTGGAAGGGAGCACCAGGGTCATCTAGTCCGACCCCCTGCACAATGCAGGAAATTCACAACTACCTCCCCCCCCCACCCCCCAGTGACCCCTACTCCATGCCCAGAAGATGGCCAAGATGCCCTCCCTAAGGTCACAGAATCAGCATTGCTGACAGATGGCCATCTAGCCTCTGCTTAAAAGCCTCCAGGGAAGGAGCACTTACCACCTCCCAAGGAAGCCTGTTCCACTAAGGAACCACTCTAACTGTTAGAAAATTCTTCCTAATGTCTAGATGGAACTCTTCTGATTTAATTTCAACCTGCTGGTTCTGGTCCGACCTTCTGGGGCAACAGAAAACAACTGGGCACCCTCCTCTATATGACAGCTCTTCAAATACTTGAAGATGGTTACCACACTTCAGCACACATCTCCCTTGAAACACAGTTAAGTGACTCTAGCAACTCTTGAAAAACATCCATCACATCCACCACGCACTGTTCTCACCCTTCTAATATAAGGTGCTCCAGTTTTTCTGCAACATCAGCAAGAAACTCAGGGACACATGATAATTGGTTGTAAGATAAATTCAGCAGCTTTAGAGTGGTACAGACAAACTTGGAATCTAAAACTAAGGAAGGGCCAATGTCGTTGCGTGAGATGTCAAGATGTGCTATACAAGGCATTTTCAACAGGTATATGGGAAAAGATGTAAAACGGTTACTATGCAGATCCAGGTAATTCAAAAGTTTCAAGGTCTGAAAGAAAAACATGACACATTATTTTAGTGCATGTAAACCAAATGATATAAAATATATCCAGACATCTCACTTGAACATTTGCTATGGGGGTGTCATATATATTCTTGAGAACTATGTGTTTTGTTGCTGTGAAGTGCTCTCTTTGCCTCAGTAAAGCTCATCAATTGTTCTCATGAAAAATCTCTGATTATCTCAAGGCTGTTAAGCACCTATTGGTTACTGCCTGTGCCACCATTGCTAACAACTAGTGATATGTACACTTCCTGCCCATATTCAATTTTAATCTTTAAAGGATATTTACTCCCATCGTGTACCACTCAGCAGGCAAGTGTTTCAAAACCTGAGCTAACGGGAAGTGAATTGGCCTGAACAGTTTCATAGTGTACAAGCATTTGGTAGAGTAACTATGTAAAGAGGCACTACAGGACAGTGGGAGCAGTCAGAGCTGGCTACAAAGCTGAAGGGAGCTCCTGCTTTCTGAGAGGGGGAAAAGAGTTGGCTATGTCTTTTCCCTAGTCCCAAAGCAGACTGCTTGGAAGGCCTTTCCTGCAATGTTTGACTTGAATGTTTTAATTGAGGCTAGTAGGCATGTATTTATCACAGGTTTTCTGTAGGGTTGCCAACTCCAAATTGGGATATTCCTGGTAATATAGAGATAGAGCCTGGGAAGGGCGGGGTTTGGGGAGAGAAGAGATTTCAGCAGGGCATCATGCCTACTAGCCTCAATTAAAACATTCAAGTCAAACATTGCAGGAAAGGCAGCTTACTCAAGGTGGGAGAAAAAGCAGAGACTCTTTCTTTCTTGCAATACTTGACTTTTAATATTTCAGCGATTTGGAGCATTTCAATGTATACTGCATTTGTTAACTAATATTTTGCAAGCCACTCTGGGGTCCTTGTTGCTGGAAAGTGGCCCAGAAATGCCTTAAATTTTAAAAAAGTGTGTGAATAGGCACTTAAATGGCTTTAATAATGTTGGTTTATTTTCAGGATAACCATTTTCAGGATAACCATTTTCAGGATAAAATTGCTGATGCTTACTGTTTCTGCTATACTTAAAAGCCTGAGACACACACAGAGTAGGTTTCTCATTAACAATTATTGGGATTGACTAGGCAGTAGAAGCCGTTTCAGAGCAATGACAGGAGGACTGCAGGAACTGAGGGTTTTTAATGTATGAAAAACAGGTGGGGCAGACTAGAGCAACCCAAGAGCAGCTGTTTGATAAGGGCAACCTCAGCATTTGGCAAACATGCAAGAAGAAATGCATCCATAATCTAGTATGTGTTTTGCTTATATCAGAAAGTGGCTTATAACCCCTCTGTTAGGTGCCAGAAATTTTTTTTATGGCACAACAACTGATGTTGCACATTTTCGACATGTATTGGAAAGATGCAAAAATTGGGCAAAAAACTGTCCATATACTACATTTTAATCTGGCTCTTTATCCAAAGAATTCAAGGGCCATACATGAATCCACCAACCCTGATATTTAGCCTTAAAACCACCATGTGAGGTTGCCCGATAAAACATCATGGTTCTGAGAGGATTTGAACTTGTGTCTTCTCTAGGTTGAGAATAGGAAGGGCAGCTATGAAGGAGCTAGAAAAGATTTTGAAGTGTAAGGAGGTGTCACTGGCCACCAAGACTAGATTAATTCATGCCATTGTATTTCCTATTACTATGTATGGGTGTGAAGGCTGGACAGTGAAGAAAGCTGATAGGAAGAAAATAGAAAAGAGCAAGAGTCCAGTAGCACCTTAAAGACTAACAAAAATATTTTCTGGCAGGGTATGAGCTTTTGGGAGCCACAGCTCACTTCTTCAGATACAGCTAGAATGTGAATCCATCTGGAAGAAAATAGATTCCTTTGAAATGTGGTGTTGCAGGAGAGTGTTATGGATTCCATGGACTGCCAAAAAAACAAATCAGTGGGTTATAGATCAAATCAAGCCTGAACTGACCCTAGAAGCTAAAATGACTAAACTGAGGCTATTGTATTTTGGTCACATCATGAGACGACAAGAGTCACTGGAAAAGACAGTCATGCTAGGAAAAGTTGAGGGCAGCAGGAAAAGAGGAAGACCCAACAAGAGATGGAATGACTCAACAAAGGAAGCAACAGCCCTCAATTTGCAAGATCTGAGCAAGCTGTCAAAGATAGGACATTTTGGAGGACTTTCATTCATAGGGTCGCCATGAGTCGGAAGCGACTTGACGGCACTTAACACACACACACTTCCCAATCTGACATACTATCCACTACATTACCCACAGTTTGCCCATTATCAGTTATTAAACATGGATGACCTTCTAGTCATGAACACATCACACAAAATAGCACATTCAAGGTAGGCAGGTTAATGTCAAAGAGGGACAAACCATGGTATGTAACGTTATCCATTCTGGGCAGACCTGGTTCACTGAGGCAATATATCTGAACCAGCATAGTCATGATGACTCACCTCACACAGTTGTTCCGGAATACGAGAAAGTGCATTTTGATGCAGCTCTAATTTCTCAAGATGCTCCAAGTGTGTCATCAGGGAAGAGCAGTGACAGATGCTATCTATATTCTCCAGCTCATTTGATGAAAGGTCCAGTGACTTAATATATTCCTTGTCGGAGGCCAATGAAGAAAAACTGTCTGACCTCTTTAAACTTGACTGGAATTTACCTATGCCTTCTATTTTTAAAGAGAGAGATAAATGTAGAAACATCCAGTTTTATTGGGGGGAAGTCTGCTATCTGTACCATGCTTTCATTTATTGCTTACTTGCACTATTGAATACTAAAAGACTTTTAAAAAAATGAATAGGGGGCCTTCAGGTTGAGAAATTGCCTTTAAAATGCTGACGGTAAGAAAATACCACATGTTTCTGCATTCGGGGGTAGGTGTAGGGAGATGAGGAAAATATCTGCAGAACACTGTACTTGCAGAACAGAGTAATTTGTTACAGTCAAAGATCAACAATTAGATATGCTAACAAAACAAATCACAAAAGTATATCTGTACTTGCAAAAATGCCTTTCACAGATGGATATTGGCACAGTGCCACAAAAACATCAATGGATGTGATAATAATCCACCACCCCACAAGTTTTTTCCTGCAGGGAGACATCTGCGAACCGTTCTGTGGTTTTAAAATGCCCATATTATGACCTGAAAATATTATTCTATAAGAATCAGGAAATTTATGGATAGTAAACTGCAAAATTCTGGTTTAGACAGTTTTGTTCAAGTTCAGGCTTAACAGATCAGGATAGAATTTTGCCCCCATCTACACTGCCCAAGGAGCCTGTTTTGTTTTCTGCATGTGTGTGGCCTGGTTCTCTCATGACAACCATGGTATTTGTAGTGAACTTGTTCTCTACACGTGGCATGTTTTGGTCTAGGCTGAATAGAAAGATTGACCAGCCACACAGCACAGGGAACTGAATGAGACAGCCACTAGACTGCAGCAGCTCTAACATAGTTTATACTATGTGGATACCATTGTATCTTGATTTTAAGCTGCGTACGAATAAGTCTTGATTAGAGCTGTTAATGCCATACAGAATTTAACCAAATAAATAATGTAAAAATGCCTAGAAGACTTGTAAAAACCTATTTTAATTTTCACTTACTGTGGGATTCATCGGAAGGCATTATTTTTCTTCTCTGATCCCTTAAAGGTTCATAATGGGATCCAGATCCCTGAATAGTAACAGAAAACAAAATTACAGTTAAGGGTACCTGGATACCTTTAAAACCAGTAGATGACCAAACAACATGCTGGCACAACTGTTTCACTGATTGATTGGCAGTGAAAGTGCTACCCAATCACTGCAGCAGCAAAGACATCCTCATCTATGGGGACTTGTCTAGACATGCTCTCCAGCTGGGTCTGCCAGACAAGACTTGCTTCTCCAAACAGAGAAAGCAGCATGGGCAAAGAGAAGGCCCCTGAGTACACTGTGCAATTGAAATTTCATTGCAATTTGTTTTGCTGCTATTCGAACACAGATCATTGTGTGTAAGACCACACACACTGTCTAATGCTTCAAGCGGGGATCTGTGGAACAGGAGCCCGCTTTTTAAAAAAAATAATAAACATACATCACTGTTCATGGAAAGCCTCTATAATACAATTCCACTCCACAGTTATATTCCTTATTTATGCAAGAACAAGAGTTGGTTTTTATACCTCACTTTTCCCTACCTTAAGGGGTCTCAAAGCAGCTTATAATCATCTTTCCTTCCTCTCCCCACAACTGACACCTTGTGAGGAAAGTGGGGCTGAGACAGTTCTGAGAGAACTGTGACTGCCCCAAGGTCACCCAGCAGGCCTTACGTGGAGGAGTGGGGAATCAGACCCGGACTCTGCTGTTCTTAACCACCACACCATGCTGGCTCTCATCTGAGTACCATCTGGTACCGAGGGTGAGGGGGAAACAATGGAAGTCATGCAATTGTTCACTTTAGTACAACAGATACACTGTTCTCTCTTGTGGAAGGATCCAAATATCATGAGCAGACATGTGCAGACTGGAGCTTTTCTACTTTCCCTCCCACTGCAGCCTACTGAACTCCCTGAAATTTGGCTCACTGGATGCAGGGGACCCGCACAAATGGAGAGGGGTATGAAGGGAATTGCTGTTCACCCCCTCACCAACAGTGGTGCTGTTCCATTGTTGTAAGTGCCATTATGCCAATGGAAGAGCAGCATTGGATCTAACCCCATCTGATTTATACCCATTAATAACTGATCATACCACGGAATGCCTGTGGGGAGTAGAAGAACATGCCTGTGAGACCATTTCTTTGTGGAGATCTGCAACTGCCACAGAGTTGGATTTCTTCTTTGTAATAAATGAGCTTTCACTCCCTGTAAAAAGAGAATAATTAATTAGTATTCCATGAATGTCTACCTAAAACTGAAGGAAAAAATTTAGACTCCAGAAAACATCCTACATACAAGCTTTATTTCTAGCACAAAATTAGGAACTGATATTTACATTACATTTATGTGTATCTGGGGCTGGCACCAGCTCTGAACTCTTGAGGGCTGCTTCAGCCGCCCGCCAGCCCCATGGCTGAGACAACATCGGGACAGCTGGTGTCAGGGAAGAGCAGGGAGAAGACTTACCTTCTGCCGAAAGGAGTGAGGCAATGCTAATCAGCTGGCCCACCCCCAAAAGGATGGTGCAGGGGAAGGCAAAGAATGGGCTTCTTTGCATCAGGAGCAGGGCTCTGTCAAACCCCACATCCTCAAACAGATGGGTTGGTGGAGCACTTCCACTGGACTCTACAGACCATGTTTTAGAAGCTGGCCCACAATAAACCCAACCAGTGGCACCTCTTCATGGATCCTTTGATGTTTGATTTATATGAGACCCCTCAGGTCTCCATGTATGCTTCCTTCAAGCTGCTGTATGGTTGGAAGCCATAGGGTATTCTGGATCTGGTGGAAGCCCAGTGGGTGCCGAGGGGTGGGATGGAGGGGCAACTGCAAGAACAGTTAGAACATGACTGTTCAGAGGCAGGGCGCCACTTTACAGAGGCCCAGGAAAACACTATGACCAAGGGACACAGGAGCATCCCCTGGTGGTAGGGGACTGAAGCAGATCATTTACGGTACCTAGTGGCAATGTTTCTAGATTTTATATCTCCCTAAAAGATATGTTACCTTGCTTAACCAGCCACTGTAGGTAAAGATACAACTTAAAAAACAAGATAAATGCTTAAGAAACCTGTATCTTTACCTGCAGTGGCTGGTTAAGCAAGATAACATATCTCTTAGTGGGGTATAAAATCTAGAAACATTGCCACTAAGTACGGTAAATGATCTGCTTCAACTGGGGGCTCATCCAGGATCCCGCCCCCCGACGAGCCCCCACTTGAAGCAGATCATTTACTGTACTTAGTGGCAATGTTTATAGTATTAGACCCTTTCGCTGTAAGCAATCTACTCTCCCGGATGTCATTCTCCCGGGGAAACACAAACTCAATGCCAAAAAGGTTTACGTTAATGCTGCAGTTTGTCAATTTCTACTCTTTTTAACCTTATATATGTTGAAAACCACAACAGGTAAGCTGAAGAATCCTAGCACCAAGACAGGGAGACTCCTGGCAGGGGCCCTTCCGAGTGATGTGTGTCTTGTGTCCGCTGTCCTATGAGGTACAGTGTGGCACCTCCACACTACAGCAAAAAAGACTACACATCAATGACCTCAAGAAGTGGCATGAGCGGGAGGTGAAGGGGTGACAGCCCCCTGCAGCTCCCTAAGGGTGAACTTCCTTGGGAGAGGGTAGAGGAGACTGAGGCTATGCCTCTGTTGGACAAAATCCTTAACTCCAAGCAACAGCAACAGTAACAAAGTGACTGTTGGCAGAGATATCCAAAGTTTTCTCCCAGAAGCCTGGGCAGACGGAAGTGGCCTCCCATGCCATCCTCACCCCACTGGGAAAGGCAGCTCCAAGTGGAAACAATGGGAACCAGTGGAACAGGAGGTACAAAAGATGCTCCAGATGGACATCATAGAGCCCTCACAAAGTGCATGGCAGGGTCCTAACATACTGGTGTCCGAGGCAGCTGGCAGCTGGTTTCACATGTATTATCGGGAACAATATAAGGAGTTTAGACTATCAAGAGGCATCCTTGAAGGAAAGATCATCTCTTGTCTCGAAAACACTATAATGACACAACCTAGAATGAAAGAAGATATAGTGCTGGAAGCAGGACCCCCTGGTCAGACGGTGCCCCATTAGCTCCTGGGGAAGAGCAGAGAACAAGTACGAATAGTGCTATTCTTAATTATACCAATAAAGAAATCAAATAGATGACATAATTGGAAGCAGAAGATGGAGATGCTCTATTTTCTCGGCTAAAGCAAGACTAGGATTATGGTACAGACCATGAATTATTAATATCAAAAATTAGAAGAAAGCTGAAGAAAAACACCAAAACTTGATGAAGGTGGAGTGAAAACTGGAGGAAGGTGGAGTGAAAACTGGAGGAAGAAACATTAACAATTTGAGATATGCAGATGATACCACATTATTGGCAGCAAATAGCAAAGACCTGAAACAACTACTGATGAAGGCAGAAATGCCAAAGCAGGATTACATCTGAACATCAGTGGAATTGCTGGAAATGTCAGAACACAGATGCAACATTTTATCAAATGTGGTGGACTTGTAGGAAAGCAAGAGAATATTGGATAATGATACATGATGAAATGCAAAAAATATTGAGAATTAAATTTGCATTGGATCCAAAAAGCATGTTATTAAATATCTTGACAAGCAACATACCAAAAATATATAATGAATTATTTAAGTATATCGTGACAGCAGCAAGAGTGATATATGCAGGAAAGTGGAAAGCAGATTTAACTAAAAGGATAAACAAATTAAGAGAATATGCAAAATTAACATCTTTAATACATAATAGATCAACTTCTGAATGTTATGAAAAATGGCATGTATTCTTTATATTGTCAAAAATTGAGAAT
Source organism: Euleptes europaea (assembly GCF_029931775.1). Lineage (NCBI taxonomy): Eukaryota > Metazoa > Chordata > Lepidosauria > Squamata > Sphaerodactylidae > Euleptes > Euleptes europaea. The sequence continues at coordinate 48,280,973 of NC_079314.1, forward strand.
AGAAATAGAACATAAAATAAAAAATGTTTAAGAATAGTAAATGTATTATTAGATATGAAAATATAATGAGAATATGGAGAAATGCAACAAATAAGTTAATAATTGAAATGTAATTTCAAAGTAAGCTCCAATATAATGTAATAATCTTACTGGTTATGTTTATATGTTTGTATGTGTTGAAAAATAAATTTAAAAAAGAATATTCCTGATATTTAGTGTATCTAGAGAGATAAAGCTATTATAACTCCCACACACCCCTACAATTAAATAAAAAACATTTCCCAAAGGCACTGAACTGTAGGAGACTCCCAGAATTTGCTTTTCACTCTAATTTCGTGCCATTCTCTTGCCATCGACGCTGTGACAGAGACATTTATAGATCAGCCAGAGTGTGGATGGGCACAGAATGACTGTGTGATTTTAGGAATCCGTATGGATTGAGGTGCAACTGGTGTGTGGATACACACAGATTTGTGTATGCACTTCCTCAGTATTGGCAGAACAATTCTGGAATAACTGGCAAAGCCAAACAGGGAAGTTTAGACTAAAAGTCACAGGCTCAACTTTGTAATGGGATGACAAATTCCTTCTTTTAGGTTGCATACATACCTTCACTATCGACATCATCATTCAGACGGAAAATACTGTCGACTAATGGGTCAGGCAGGAATGCCCAATCATCATCTTTCTCCAATGCATCTTCTTCAATGTTTACATCGGAACTGGATTTTGCCTGGTCTTCATAACTGCTTCTCCTCTGATATCTAAGCACCATTCTTGCCAATACAGAACCTGGACCTAATATTTAAGAAACCAATAACCTACCAATTTCTGAAACACTGGAAGATACACACAAGTGAAAATCTGCAAAAACATTGACACTAGAAAGTGGACATGAAAAGCCACCTTGAAACTACAATAAACCAAGAACTCTGAAAGGGCATTCAAGAAAGGTTAAGCCATTAAAGGCTTCAAATTTATAACACTTTACAGATTGTGAAGCAGGACATTATAATATAAATGGCCACCTGTTACAAGAGCCACAAGATCACTTTCTTTAGCAAATATGCCCTCTATTTATATTAATAAATTCCAGTACGTGCTTAGTAAACCACCACCACCACCAATTTCCTGAAGGGCATTGTTTTTGATACTCCCCATTAGTCACTAAAACACAAGATCTGCCCCTCTGGAAATGTTTAATTGAGTGAAGATAGATAGGAGACAGCTAAGATCAAATGCTCCTGAGCTCCTAGCACTTGTATGCATTGGGCATCTGTATTAGTTTTAATGTCCCTTTAGAGAACCCTAAACGTAAAGGTCCCCTGTGCAAGCACCGGGTCATTCCTGACCCATGGGGTGACATCACATCCTGACGTTTACTAGGCAGACTTTGTTTACGGGGTGGTTTGCCAGTGCCTTCCCCAGTCATCTTCCCTTTACCCCCCAGAAAGCTGGGTACTCACTTTACCGACCTCGGAAGGTTGGCTGAGTCAACCCCGAGCCTGCTACCTGGAACGGACTTCCGTCAGGATCGAACTCAGGTCGTGAGCAGAGCTTGAACTGCAGTACTGCAGCTTACCACTCTGCGCCATGGGGCGCTTATCTTAGAGAACCCTAGTCATGCATTATTTACTTAGAGGCTGCTTTGAACTAGTCAAGAGCTCCTTCAGAGTTTAATACCCATATCCAGTATACAACCACTTACGTGATGGTTTCCTGAAGGATGCTCGTTTATCTGGAAACAAGGGGCTCAGCCAGGAAGGTTCAATTCTACCAATGCAGAATCCTCCAAGACATATGCTGCTATTGGCTATATCCAAACTAAGCTTTTTTAAGAGCAAGCTAATGATCTGGCTGTCTCCTTTCTTGATGCTGACTGTTAGAGCACTTCGAACATCCTGCTCACGAGCACCACTGTTCAACAACAGTTCCACCAACTCAGGATTGCTTCCTTTCTCACAAACCTATTACAGGACGAAAAATGAATGAATCAATGAAATGATACTTCAACTTTTGACAGTCAGCAATCTACTGGGAACACTCCAGTAAAATAAATTTAATATGCACAAGACCAAACCTTTTGTTTCTAGTGTGTCCAGCCTCATGAATAAGCTTGTACAGAATAATTGCCAGTGATATGAATTATCAGGATTAGTTATGAATTCATTTTAGTGAAAGCAAAGCAATCATGCCCGATTACTTAACAGACTGCCCAACAAAACTTCTTCCAATCCTCCTGCCATGCTGAACTCCATGATGTATACAAACCACCAATCAAAATGTTCTTGATCCACGAAGCATCAAGAGACTTTAAGCTCCTCTTTGCAGCACCCAAAGAATTTGGAAACTTAATGCATTAGTCCCAATGAGCAGAGTTTAACATGGTTCAAAATGCAGCCATAAATCCCAACGTATTAGCTTTACTTCTCCTACTTGTCAGTCAAGCTTTAGCAATTAAGTGACCTCCATTTTGATTCTGATTTTTTCACAGCTTCCCAAGCCCTCCACCAGGCACAGGGCCCCACCCCCCTTTCCAAAATGCCCGGCAAGCCATCCATGCCCCATCGAGGCACCTGTCATCTAGTCTCCTCATAGCAGGGCCACAAGAAACTCATCAGCTACACTTGAAAAGCAAGTTTTGCATTGTCTCTACGCGTCCTTATAAGGTCAGGTCTCAGAGGCTAGCTAATTCTTCAGGGCCACATCTCAAAGGGAAAGAATTTGGAAAAACTTTCAGAGATCCTCAAAGAAATTGAAAAATCCACCAGTATCAACTAAACGTGAACTGACAGTATTCACTGAAAACATCCATTAGTTATTACTGCCTAGAGATGCAGCACAATCCTTTCATTGGAAAAAAAAGCAAACCCCCACTCAACTTCACACTGTGAGCCACTATGGCCACTGTATTAGAACGGCACTTCCTCGGTAATAGCCAATTAGGGGTTCCAGGGCTGAACTACTGAGCACAAACAATCAGCACATTTTCAGACTAGTGCTCTGAGATGATCTGGAAGCTAGGGGACTGCGGGTGGCAGTGGCTCAGTGAACCCCTACCCTTCATAAGAGGCTGATACTGCCCCTTCCATGGAGGGGGAGAGTCCCTGCCCCCATCCACAGAAAGCTGAAAGGGTTCTGTAGTCATAGGAGAGGGGTGGGCATAAGATACGCTTGCTGTCATTCATAACCTCATTCCAAGTTCTGCTTTGTAGGGGACCTGGAATATGCCAAAATATTGGGACGAGTGCATGGTGCTGAGAATGGGCATTTTAAAATCTAAATCGAATGTATAATATACTTGTGCCAACTTGCACGCTAGAGTAAGGTTTTGCCTCATTGTGCTGCTCTGGCCGCAAAAGCATGGAGAGGCTTCTTGGAGAGCTGTTGCGCTCCCCTTCCCCAGTACCAACTCTATTAAGGCCTGACTGATTCCCGCCTTCAGGCCTTTTCAAAGCTCCCAGTGTCACCCCTCTGGGAGGGGCCGTGGCTCAATGGTAAAGCATCTGCTTGGCATGCAAAAGATCCCAGGTTCAATCCCTGGCATCTCCAGTTAAAGGGATTAGGCAAGTAGGTGATGTGAAAGACCTCTGCCTGAGACCCTGGAGAGCCGCAGTTGGTCTGAGTAGACAATATGGACTTTGACGGACCAAGGGTCTGATTCAGTATAAGGCAGCTTCATGTGTTCATGTGTGTTTGGTGCCAAGGAACTTCTGGCCCACTTGTCCTTACATCCAAGTGGGCCAGCCTCAGCATGGACCCTATGGCTCTCTTCTGCAGGCTGACTCCTAACTATGCCATCCATGCATACTTACTAGGTTAGACATGTTTTGTTTGTCCTGTTCCCCCCCCCCCCATGGGAAGCCTCATTCCAACTTCTGATTTGTTGGTGCCCAGAGATATAACAGAATTTTGGGAAGAGTGCTTTTTATTTAAACTTTTAATGTCTGTTTAAAAACATCTGTGCCCATGATACGCAAAACGAGATGGCTGCATCTGCAGTACCGTTGTTTATGCAGGGTACATTAAAAACAAACAATTCCCAAACAAGCATATTTTTTCAGATCAATGCAATGATATATGCCACAGCATACATACTTGATAAATTAAGGCGTCTGTCTTTGTCTTCTTATTCACATCAGCTCCAAGCAACAACAAGCATTCAGACATAATGGTATTGTATTCGGCACATGCTTTCTCCAACATCAAGTTATTTAGATCATCGTTGTCAGCTATCTTAGCAAAGCATTGACAACAAAGACTCTGAAACTAAATCAAGATGGACAATTAAAAGTGGGTGACGTCTTCCAGAACACATCAGACAAGATGTGCTGTGATTGAAGTGGAGCAGGGGAGGAGATGAGCAGGCCAGAGAAAGCATCTGAAAGGTTCAAGATACCTGCTGGTCTCTTTGTTCATTGAAGCACGTGGACATCTGATAGAAAATAGCAGTGTCAAATGACTCCTGAATCAGCAGCTTCGCAAAACAAGGCGATAGGTCAAGTATTGTTATAATTGTGTGAAATCCCTAGGGACATTGAAGGATACCAGAATGGTAAGAACAGCAGTCAAGAGGTACATTGCTTAAGAGCATTCAACTTGAAAACAATAAACCCTTAAGATTGAAAGACTGAAGATATTTCACAAAACTTAGAGCAACTGCTTGGTTCTGCAAACAGGGTGGAATTGTGCTAGATTCTAATAGAATCTAGCAGAGGTCCACCTTAGTGGCTTCTATGGCATTTATAGGCCTTGCTGGGCACAAGCAGAAACTTGTGCACAGTTATGATATAATGATACCGACACGTGTCATTCTGTTCCCCTGACTCAGGCCCAAATCAACTAAATTCTGCAGTATGAAGGTAAAACCAGAGCTTCCGTATACCATAACAGATCACAGAAGGTGCAAAAGCTTCGGCAAACATCCAGAAGAAAATTCGTGTTTGTTGAACCTCTTCTGGAATCAAATCAAGTAGACTATTATTCTCTTACTCATGAAAGTTTATGCAGGAATAAATTTGTTGGATCTCTGAAGTGCTACTTGATTTGTTTTATGATTATTTCAATTTGCTTCATTCCCACTAACAGATAGGCTCAACGAAGAGGCTAAATAACAGGCTAAATAGTAAACAAAAAAAAGTGCATCCAAATAGACAAGCCATATTAGTTTTCCATTTCAGACAGCTACCGTCCCACCACAAAGCAAATTTTGGGCAGCCATCTCAAGGTCAAGAACATTTGCTAAATAGGTTTACCATGTACTCTGCCACTATTTGCCTAAAAAGCTAAGATGTAAGGATACAACCATTCATAAGAACCAAGTTCACTACATAATTCTATGAGACTGCTGTACAACTTTTTAAAAAATTGCTGTAATATAGAAACCAGATAAGAGCACAACAGAAGGTCTGTTCTGTCATCCTATTTTACTGCAAGAAGAGAGACTCCTCACTTGTTCAAAGTTTAGGGCTGGTTCATATGCATGCTCATCACCTGACAAGTACACACTGTGATGATTTGCATGTGGGAATGAGTTATGGTTGCCAGGTCCCTCTTCGCCACCGGCAGGAGGATTTGGGGGGTGGAGCCTAAGGAGGGTGGGGTTTGGAGAGGGGAGGGACTTTAATGCCATAGAGTCCAATTGGCAAAGCGGCCATTTTCTCCAGGTGAACTGATCCCTATCACCTAGAGATCAGTTGTAATAGCAGGAGATCTCTAGCTAGTACCTGGAAGTTGGCAATCCTAGAATGAGTCATCATAAACAGAACGTGTCATCTCAAATGTCGTATTCGTTTATGGAATCCATTCAACATTCCAAACCAGTAATCAAATCTGGTCCCAAGCTTGCAAGGATATCACTTCAATAATCCACACAGGATTACTGGCCCCTTGATATGTGAACTGACTCCATTGCAAAACATTACACCAAGATCATGTGAGGCAATACGAAAGTTTTACCTGTACTCCACTTAAGTATGCTGTATCATTTGATGCTGCCTTCAAAAGCTTCTCAGTTCTTGACCTCTAAAGGTTGTCTCCATTGATTATGCAACTGAGGCTGAGATCCCAAGCATACTTAACTTGGGAGCAATCCTCAGTAAAATCTGTGGGGCATACACAGATTTTACTGAGACTTGCTCCCAAGGAAGTATGCTGGAGATCACAGCCTGTTGCTTTAGCATTATAATTAAACATGATTCAAACGAACGTATAAGACCGTTTTCACTAAAAAGCAACCAAGCTAGTTTCTGAACTTCCTGCTTTTATGCAATGTTTTCACATGGTCTTGAGTATGCATGAGATAAAAATAAGGCCCAGACCAAAGGTCCATAATAGGTTTAAAAAAATTTTTATTACTCAGAATAGAAATTCCCTACGCGTTTTGCCCAAGAGGCTTCTTCAGGGGCATCTTTAGTTATTGCAATAGTCCTTCAAAAGAGCACCAGTTCTTAGCTCGTTTGAAGGACTATGCAATAACTAAAGATTCCCCTGAAGAAGCCTCTTGGGCAAAATGCGAAGGGAATTCCTATTCTGAGTAATAACTTTTTTACCTATTTTGCACTATTGGCCTTGCCCTTATTTTTATCTCCTGTTACTGGTGCGGCCTTTTATTTCTCCTTGAGTATTGCACACATTCGTTTCAAAAGTTTCATACTTTTAAAAATACCAAACCATTCTTTTTTTAAAAAATGCAAAAGAGTCTACACATCCAGGAGGAAAGCTAGGATCACATGCTATTGTCTGGTAAAGAAATTAAGAACTGCATATCTTTAAGATGTCATCAATTCAAAGGGGAAAAGAACACACAGATAAGATCACTTGAATTTTAAACCCACATTTCAAGGGAATACAATTCATGTTAAAGACACCTGTTTTACAAACCACCTGAATCAAAGACACAAGTTAAAGCTAAAACTATATTCTCAGCTTACAGAAGTGAGAGGGGACAGGGATCACAAGGGGAAAGGGGTGGAAGAAATCAACTTTGGCATGGAACAAAGCTAAAGAGAACTGTAATAGGAAGGAGGCACAAACTGGGGATCAAGAGTTTCTGGCACTTAATAGTAAGCTTTAACACAAAGTTCTGCAGACAAATCTCACCCGCTAACAAAGAGTATAAGAATAGAGACAAGTGTAGTTACATAAGAAACTAAGTAGAAATCACATCATAATAATGAAGGTGAGTTTCCCAAAGATACCCCCCACCACCTGCATCTTTATATTAGATACATACATGCATCTGTATTTCAACAACATCCTTAAATCGTCGCATAGTAGAAACCAGAACTGTTGCCAGAACATGTATTGTTGCAATACACAAGTTCCTTCTTGTGATCAAGGATCTCAGGAGACTTAAACCTAGGCACTGTATCTCTATAAATTAAACAAAGAGAGATGTGAATATTAAACACAGGCATTGGAATAAAACAACAAATGCTCTTTCCAGTTTGCTCAACACATACTCTTTGTGCTGTTCTGTTTTTACAGATTTCTATCATATATGAAAAGAAGCATTTCTCCGCGAAAAATATTCCAGGATCCTCTAGTCAGGGCACAGCCTCTGAAGAAATAGGCCATCATACCAACCCATTAATTAATCCAAGTATGTATATATTTGCCTTCTTATGCTTCCTGAATTTCTAATCTCCTCTTTGTCTAGTTACGTAGAAAATAATTCCTAACAGTCAATTAAAATATATTTCGTGACTTCCACGTAAGACTATTAAATTTCTGGGGTTACATTTCTCTTTGGCCTTCAAGATTAAACAAAACATTTCATTTGGTACCTTGATCATCAGGATACATTTGCAGTGAATGGAGCACGGTGTCTGTTATTCCCTGCTGTAACAACATTTCAAGAGCACCTGAACATTCCACTACAGAGGAAAGTATTTGAAATCCACATTTCTGAATACCAGGATTTCCAATAAACTAGAAAGAAAAACACAAAAATATAGTCATGCTTTGTATTGCCTAACAAAGATAAAAATGTTTTTACTTTTGCAAATGTGACCAATTTCTCTCTCTCTACATTTCAGGTTGCACACAGATGTGTACTATCAAGATACATGTGGCAGGGAGCCAGCATGGTGTAGTGGTTAAGAGTGATGGTTTGGAGTGGTGGACTCTGATCTGGAGAACTGGATTTGATTCCCCACACCTTCACATGAGCAGCAGAGGCTAATCTGGTGAACTGGATTTGTTTCCCCACTCCCAAACACGAAGCCAGCTGAGTGACCTTGAGCAAGTTACAGCTCTGTTAGAGCTCTCTCAGCCTCACCTACCTCACAGGGTGTCTGTTGTGGGGAGGGGAAGGGAAGGTGATTGCAAGCCAGTTTGAGTCTCCCTTAAGTGGTAGAGAAAGTCGGCATATAAAAACCAACTCTTCTTCTTCTCTAAGGATTATTTCAAAGAACCACTTATGCTGTTTGTAAGCAGCTCTGCCCTAACTTTGAGCCACAGAAATCTTTTCAAAGGAATGGAAGAATGCTCATATAAATCAGGTCACGCAGCTGACAGAGGGTGTCCAGGATGCAGCAGCACTCAACCACACAGCCACAATTGTGGGATTGTATCTTGTATGCATGTACAGGCCAGTTTTCCATAGGACATACATTTCCAATACTACTGTGGATTGCATTGGTCTAGGAGGACAAGTAGAGCCAACGTGGTATAGTGGTGTTGCACTATCACAGTAATTAAGAGTGGCAGACTCTAATCTGGAGAACCAGGTTTGATTCTCCACTCCTCCACATGAAGCCTGCTGGGTGACCTTGGGCCAGTCACAGTTCTCTCAGAACCCTCTCAGCCCACGCAGGCAATGGCAAACCACCTCTGAAAGTCTCTTGCCTTGAAAACACTACGGGGTTGCCATAAGTCAGCTGCGACTTGACAGCACTTTCCACTACTGTGGGGCAGGCGACTGTGGAAATCAGACTTGTGTAAACAAAACTAATATTTAAAAGGGCCAAAGTATTGTTTATAAAAATTGAGAGATTACACAAAGACCCGTGTATGAAAATAGTCCAAAGCTTTGCCACAGTTCAACGGTTATCTGATAACTCAATGTGCAGGGGGAAAATCTGTTATGAAACAAAAATATCTTGCCCTACCCTGTTCAGAGCATCCAGGACTAGTGCATGAGTCCCTTCCAACAAACACTGGTTTTTAATAACTTTTAATGTCAGAGCTAGGTCAGCATCTCCTGACGAGCTATTCAGCTCTTCTTTCATTCCTCCTGGAATATACATATATATAAAAAGACAGAAACAGTATTTCCCAAGTAAACAAAAATAACATAATTAAAATTAGTCAAGAGATTAGAGCCAGTAATAAAACAGCAGAAGGCGCTTGCAAGAAGGGACTGCTGGCAGGAGGGAACACAACAGTGATTGTGGTACCTGAGAGAACTAATAGCCATGTGGGTTTGTGAGGGGGGGGGGGTCCAAAGCAGGAAGGAGCCCCAGTTCTTGTGCCCAGATAACGGAGGATAGATAGATAGATAGATAGATAGATAGATAGATAGATAGATAGATAGATAGATAGATAGATAGATAGATAGATGAAAGCCCAAATCACATAATTATTTCCTTCAGAATGACAGAAGACCTACCTCACAGTCTAGACTAAAATCAGCTACTTGTGTCTCCCTTAACCAATGTCCTCATTCTGAAAGAGGATAACTCATGACAAGTAGGCTCAAGGTAAGCACTAAGCGTATTTCAATCTCACCAATGTTCTTAACTAAGAATGTTCTTAACTCTCTGGCTTTAGTGGCTGACTTGCATTAGGAGACAGGCACAGGGAACACATCTCAACTAATTCTCATTGACCACTTAACAGTTTTCAATACACTGACTGTGGTGGCCTCCCAGAGTGCCAAACTGGATCAGGGATGGGAGGAACTATACTGGTTCCAATTCTTCTTTGAGGGCAGGTTTCTAAAGACGAGGTGGGGAGACTTCTGCTGTTTCCTCTGGCCTTTGGTCTGCAAAGTCCCACACGGTTCCATCTATCACCTGGTTGCCCCGAGCTTTGCGATGTGATGTCACCAGTATGGGGATGACATCCAGCTGTGCCTTTTTTACTTCTAAGGAAGATGTGGATTTGAGTTGGATAAAAGAGCAATCGGACTAAAGATAGAGGCAATGCTGTTTGGGGATTTTGCTGAACCTGGAATAGGCATACACAGCTAGTTGGATGGACATACTCTCTCTGAAGGCCCAGGCTTTCAGCTCTCCTGGTCCAGGCCTTACTCTAGGACCGTGTTGGCGAGCCTATGGCACGCGTACCAAGTCCGGCACGTCGAGCCCTCTCTGTGGGCACGCGCGGGGGCGGCGGGGGCTTTGAAGGGAGCGCGGATCTGTTCAAAGCCCCCCCTTCCCTGGACTCCCCGCCGCCCGGCTTTGAAGGGCTCCCCCCTCCCTGGACTCCCCGCAGCCCTTCCCTTGCCGAGCTGGGAGGAAACCTCAGTATTCAGGTTAAATTGCAGTGTTGGCACTTTGCGATAAATAAGTGGGTTTTGGGTTGCAGTTTGGGCACTCAGTCTCTAAAAGATTCGCCATCACTGCTGTAGGATGTAGCCAGAGTGCTTTTAACCAAATACAATCCTTCCTAGAGAAGTTTACCCTGGACAAAGTTACACATGCTCTGGTGACTTCCAGATTGGACTATCGCAGCGCACTCTACATAGGCTGACCCTTGAAAAGTTCTTCAAAGCTTTCTTTGGTGAAGAATGTGGCTGCCCAATGATAGAGGCAAGCCACTTTAATCACATAACCCCATCTTGAAAAAGGTTTGATAGCTTCCAGTTTGTCTCCAGACTGTTCACTAGAACAGTGTTGATTTTGAACTTGAAAGCCTTAAACAGTTAGAAATAAGATACCTCACTTTCTCCAGCATGAATCAACCTGTATATCATGTGGACAAACTATGCAGTCTGTTCTTGGAGATTCAGCAGGTGATGAGAGATAAGGCCATTTCAGCAACAGTATCAAGATAATGGGAACTCCCTAAGGAACGTTTCTTTCTTTTTAATCCCATTAAGGAACATTACAAATACTTGAATATGGATTCCTTATATTCTTTCACTTGGCCTACACTAGGCTAATATTCATTGTGAATTTACTTACGTGGATTCATAAATTGTAAAATAATTCGAAGCGCTTCTAGCTGTACAGACGACAACTTTTTATGTTTCCTCATAATCTTCACAACTCGGGATGCAGCCGCTGTCATTATATCCAGAGGAGGGCAACTGGAAAGATCAATCAGGTAAACAGCTGGACACCACATCTCTCAACTACAGATTAAAGATCAGTCTGTAATAATTTTTCCTTTTCATAATCTAACCTATATTTTTAAAAAACAGTGCTGGCTCACATAAGATCCTAGCGTAGCATGTAACGTTCACGCCTCTGAATCTAAACAATACCTATTTCATTATTCTCTGCTGGGATGCAAAGATCCACACAGCGAGTGCTTTGCTCACAAGCGGTGGACTTGAACGACAGCTCCCATGTGGGCCATACGACAAACGGCGGAGCTTCGCAACCCTTTGGACTTTCAACAGCAGGTGATGATGGGGCAAGGAGGGGGCTGCTGCTCAAATACCACATTGACCATTTCAGGGCTTAGGTGAGCCAGCTGCCCAGCAGAAGCCATTTGGCAAGTTGCTCCATGCAGTGGCTGTTATCATGTGGCAGGAGTTACTCCCGTGCTGTGGCTCACCACAGCAATGGAGACTTCTACCCCAACACTCCCAAGTCTGCATTGTTGTTTTTTTAAAGTTTGTGACAGTGTAGAAAAGAGTGGCCAAGGTATACAAGTGAGATGCAATATGTTAAGAGTCATTACAAATGGCATTTACATTAAAAAATGCAAAGCGGCCTTAACTGTGGTCTGGGTTTTGGACACCGCTTACATAAATTCACATTACCTTCCTTCAAAAGCCCGGTTCAGTAATTTGCAAGCGCTTTCTGCAACTTCAGGGTAGTTGGAGTATTTCTTCATTATCTCCAGCACATTCATGTGTATTCCTTTTGCCAGGAGGATTTTCCTAATACTTACTACAATCAGAAAAACATAAATAAATCTTGCACAGAGAATACAAGCACTTAACTTCATTTTTAAAGCTTTTGTCTAAACCAGTGGTCGGCAAACTCATTAGTCAACAGAGCCAAATATCAACAGTACAATGATTGAGATTTCCTTTGAGAGCCAAATTTCTTAAACTTAAACTATATAGGTAGGTACACTGTTTATATGTTCAACATAGAACACTGACCTTTTAGGGGAGGGGCCGTGGCTCAGAAGTAGAGCATCTGCTTGGCATGCAGAAGGTTCCAGGTTCAATCCCCGGCATCCCCAGTTAAAGGGATTAGGCAAGTAGGTGATGCGAAAGACCTCAGCTTGAGATCCTGCCAGTCTGACAATACTGACTTCCGATTCAGTAGAAGGCACCTTTATGTGTTCATGGATCATTTCCGTTGCCACACCCCACAACACTTTGACAAGTTTCAGCCCCAAAATTATTCACCGAGTGCACGGGAGGTTTTGCCTTGGCTTTGCCGCTCCATAGATGCACATCTTCCCCCATGCACGTCCTCCAAACTCAAAATTAAGCCCCCCTGCAGAGTTTTGAGAATTTGGTTGGGGGGAAATGTGCATCTGTGAGTGTGCGTGTGTTAAGTGTCATCCCGGTCGTGGCGAGGGAGACTTCGAAGCGGAGGGTGGGGCAGAAGGCAGTGCCCCCGGCCCGCTCTTCCCCACGTCCCCGCCCTGCCCCGCACCTACCTCGGCTGCAGCCGACTCCCCGCGGCTCCTTGCCCTCCGGCTCCAGGGGGCGTCCTTCCCCAGCCCTTCCTCCAGCCAGCCGGCCTGGCCTGCCCGGGCTGCGACCCCGCACCTCCGCCCCCTGGCGGAGGGTCGCAAGCCAGGGGGGAGCAGAGGCGAGGCGACAGCCGCCCACCCGCTCGCCGCCTCCACCTGCAGGGAGGAGCCGCAGTGCGCCGCCGCCTCCTCCTCCTTGAGAGCCGCACTCAACCGGCCAAAGAGCCGCATGTGGCTCGCGAGCCGCGTTTTGCCGACCACTGGCCTAAACCAACCCCATGGAGCAGAGATGAGGACTGTCAAGACGTGTCTGGGACTACCAGGGCCAAGAGGCTCCCTCCCCAAGCCCTCCCCCACTGAATTCTCTTTACCATCTTGTTCCGATAGAGTTGCCAAGGCATTTGCAGCTGCCTGGAACACTTCTTTTGAGCTGGAATGCACTAACATGGCTAGCATCATCTCCCTGTGTGCTGGGAACCTAAAACAAGATTAACAAAAAGTACAATGTCGTAAATCGAAACAGAGGCCTGAGAATTCTCACCCTGCTCTCCTAGTATCAAGGGATCACAGTGCATCCTGGGCTAAAGTGCCATTCCAGGAGCACAGGCTGTGTCTTCTTCTACTTTCACCCCTTCCTGGGAAAGTGAGCTGGAGCAACACATCATGGGAAGAAAGCATAGCATGGAGGGACACATGTACTGGACTTCCAAGGTACCTAAGTAGGGTGGGGTAGAAGACAGAAGAGAAGAGCTACCACACCCTATACTGTTAATTTCGGAAGGACCCCTAGTGTCCTCTTTGCTTTAGTAATGTATTGGAAAATCCATACACATATTGGCTTCCTGGCACAGACACAAAGCTAAAGAAAGGGCTTTCTGGTATTCTTTTCCATGTTTTTTGCACTATAAATATTGCAGAAAGATGCAACTTGTGAACAAAGTGTGTGTATGTCACATTTCCAGGCATTCAGTTCAGGCTACTGACTTTTTCTCTTCATCTCCAATCTTCTCATGAAGACAAGGTTGATACATAAGGAGATTGTTCAAAGCCCAACATGCAGCTTCCTACATGAAAAAAACAACAGACAAAAATATTATCTGGATGATACACTCAACAAAAACATATCTCAACTATTTTACGAATAATCACCAGTACAATTTGTGACTATGATGAAAACATAAAAATCAGTACAAAACACCACATTAGGAATGTGATCTATGAAAATAAATAGTTGATTTACAAAACTTTGCATAATCTTTACTTCTGAATCTACGAGAGCATTTCCTAGGACATACTTCATTTCACAAGGACTCCATTGTCTAGGAATTTCTTGAACCATGTCAATGTAATTACATCACTTTTATAATGATAGCATGATTTATGAGCTGCCAATCAATCTTTATTTGTTACAATCATAGATCAGCCAAGACTGACAGACAAACAACATCATCAGCATATCTCCATATAATAAAATTTCAAAGCCACACAGACTGATTTCAATAGTACAAACATAATTAATAAAAAAGGACTTAACCAACTCCTTCCTTGTTAAACATGCCAATGGTCATGAGCTGCCAACACCAAAATAGATCTGAGCTCTGTGAGATCCGTTACATTTGTAAGCAGGCCTTCCTTTGTGATTCAAACAGGGTTGCCAACCTCCAGGTGGGGCCTGGAGATCTTCAGAGAACAGAAATCAGTTCCCCTGGAGAAAATGGCTGCTTAGGATGGTGGAATCTATGGCATTGTACCCCACTGAGGTCCTTCCTCTCCCCAAACGCCAGGCTCCACCTTCAATCTCCAGAAATTTCCCAATCTGTTAGCAACCCTAGGGCCAGAGCTATCACATGAAGCTACCAGACGGCCCCCCATCCAGATACTGACCACACCCAGACCTGCTTCGGAGACAGTATTAGCCACCTGTGAAACCACACCATATCGGAAGCCCATGTCTACCTTAGTGAACAGTCACATTCCTACTCTGGTTGAAGAACTTATATGAAAATCCTATGCTAACGCACTAACTACAGATGGGGAATTAAAGCTGAGAGAAGGTAAAGTGAGTGTGTGTGTGCTCAAGAGGAATTATTTTATCCAGTCTGATTGCTGGCCTTCCCAGTTACAATTTAAGTAAAACACTCAAGACCTAACCGTATACCAAACGCTCCCTTCTATACATATATTTCTTACCTGTACATCAATATTTTTTCGGTGATATCTTAAGGCTTTATAACAGGCTTCCAGCCAATATAATTGCTCTCCCTCCTCCTTTTCTTCCTCCTCTTTCTTTTCTTCCAAGTCTCTGTTTAAAAATATTGTTTCCGCTTGGGAGGGAAATTTTATTTATTTGTATTTTGGGTGGAAAAGCATATGCACTTATTTTGAAATTCTAGAACAGACTTGAAAGGGTGAAGAAACATGATACTGATCAGACATCACTTGCAAAAGGTTTACTTTAATTTCTTACTACTTTCTTTACATAAGGAAAAGCAAAAGCAAATGGACATGTATAAGAAGCATTTGGCAGGAGCTGAACAAACTACCATTGACTCAAGATTTGGTAACTGTGAACAAATGCCATAAAAACAAAACTCAACCAATGATATCATAACATTTTGGCAAAATAAATCCAACTAGTTGAAGAGCTTATTTAAGCTCATTTATTTCTTTGGTTTGCTGTTCTCTTTACTTCCAATAGCTTGTAACAAATGAAAAAGAAATGCTTTAAAGCCCATAGCAAAGTTAAGATTATGAAGTCTAAAACTGTGTTAACAGTCATAGGTTTGTTTGCAAGCAATTGCCTCATACTTAAGCAAATGAATTACTTATAGCCTCTCAAACAGAGGCAATATTCAGGAGCTATTAAATAAAAAGTAACTAGTTATCTTGAAAACCAAATAATTTATTTTTTACAACAGCAGCATGGATTGTATGCCCCAAGGATAAGGCTATCAAACAAATTGGATTGACCCCACCTCCTGATCTGGTCCCTTACTTTTTCCTTATTGTCTACTTATGAAAGTGGCAAACTAAAATCATTAAAGCCTTCAACAGTCTTTCCTGAAAGAGATGGAAGCAGCTTCAGAAATCAAGAGGAATCTTTCTTTCTTTCTGTTTTCAGCAGAAACACATACCTTGGAGATACTGTGCACGTATCATGAGTGAGTGGGCATTAATTTATTTAGATATTTATCATCTGTTTTTCTATAGTGGCTTTTACAGCATTGTTTGCCTGTCCTTCATTTTATCCTATCACCAATCTTGAGAGGTAGGTTAAGGTGAGAGGGGTTAGGGTGAGAGAGAACAATTGGCCCAGCAAGCTTCCATGGCAGTGGGGATTCAAACCTGGGTCTCCCAGATCTTAGTCCGACCCTCTAACCACTTCATCAAGCAAGATTCTGGTATGTATACCAATTTCTATGAGAGATAATGTTTTCTTGGGAATTTGAAACTCCCCCCCCCAAAAAAAAAATCCTGACTGAAAACAAGAGGTATTCAAGCAGAAAGCAGGTGGGAATTAGATGGAAACCCCAGAGGCATTTGACGGTGGCGCAAGGCAGAAAGGAAAACAAGCTGCAGCAAATGGAGAGGGGCGCTAGGAAAGTAAAGGGCTAGCGCAGGCAGTTAGGTAGAAGGGGTAAGGAAAACTTAGAGGGAGTAAAGTAAGCAGCATGGCAGCTTTGTGGAAGGGCTCAGTGGTAGAGCATCTGCTTGGCATGCAGAAGGTCCCAGGATCAATCTCCAAGATTTCTAATTAAAAGGATCCGGTAATAGGTGATGCGAAAGATCTTGACATGAGACCCTTGAGACCTGCTGCCGGTCTGAGTAGACAATACAATACGGACCTTGATGGACCAATGGTCTGATTCAGTATCAGGCAGCTTCATGTGTGATAGGATTGGATAGGGGGAAAAGGGAGGCTGGCATAGAAATAATGAGGCTGGTAGGAGTCAGGGGAAGAAAGACCTGGAACTGGAATTATGGGGGACGCTTGCTTGAAAAAGAAAAGCCTCTCCCTGACCAAACATTCCTGCTCCAGGCATAAAGGTAGCAATATTCATCACAAGGACCAAAATCACCATGTTGAAAATTTTGTTCAGTTTAGAATATAGGAACTTCAACAGAGTTCTGTGTCAATCAGGGCCAGGTACTGGACAAGGATGATTCACCCATGAGGACATTTTTAGCAGGATCCTAATGGCAACCCACAATGCCAGCTCTAAAAAGGCAATGAATGTGATGCGGTGGGGGGGATATAGAGGCTTTGAGTGCAAGATATAAGGGAGGGGTGGTCACAGGAGTTGATTTGGAGGCTGTCCAACAACAGGTTTTGGTTGGGTTCATTGAGAGACTGAGCAAAATGTAGTTATTCCTCAAAAGATACTCACTTTACTGTTTCGCTATAGGCCTACATTCTAGCAGTGAATGGTATATAGTTGAGCAACTTCTTTTGTTAACATTTATAAGTACTTACTGAGAAGAGCCAAACAGCTGAGGCCTGCAGCCTGTAGCTTTGCATTTGCGGGGTACTTTCCAACAGCCTGTACAATGACTTCATGTACATCATTCAACACAAGGATATTGTAAAAGTTTCCTGAAGGGTGGGGAAAATTCAACAGCTGTAGCATGAAAATAAAGAACTCTATGCCAAGGAAATCTTACTTCTGTAGTAACGGCAAGCAATTCAGTGACTCAGCGGGACAGCAGTGCCGAAACCTTGGTGCTTTAGATAAAACTAAGTGCCTAGAAGCTCTGCCCAACACTTTGTCTGGTTTCTGAGCTTTCAGCAGATTTACAACTTCTCCAAAATTAATTTACAATTTTGGTGACTTCTGAATTAAAAAAAAGATTCTCAAAGAGGTCATTTCTGAAAACCCAAGTTATACTTGTACAAGAAATTTAAAAGATGACGAAGATGTAGTAGTCATGTGTTAGGAATGGTTTCCTGTATACATATAATGTAAGATGGGTTAGGAGAGTTCCTCTATTCCACTAAGGAGGAGAAGGAAGGGGAGGAGGAAGAGGAGGAGGAAAAAGAAGAAGAGTTGGTTTTTATATGCCAACTTTCTCTACCACTTAAGGAAGAATCAAACCAGCTTACAGTCACCTTCCCCTCCCCTCCTGACAACAGACACCCTGTAAGGTAGTTACTTACTGTTGAGGGAGAAAGTGTTCATCAAGGTTATCTAATTAGCCACTTATGTACTCAGGATCCTAAGAGCTACTCAGGTCTGAGCACTGGGGTTTCATTTCTAAACTTTGCCCAGCCACAATTCATGATCCATTGGAAACTGTTCCCAAAACTGCCCCAGGATTCAGACTTGGGAGGGTGACAAGCAACTGTCTTTAAAAGGCTCTGTTCAGTGCACATAGCCCCCTGCTATTTCCCTCAGAGGTGCAACATCTGTTTATGCAGGCAGCCTTGCCAGGGTTAAGCAAAGAATATTACAATCTTTTCCAACTCACCCAGCGTAAGCTTGTGCAACAAGCAGCAGCTCACTTCCTGAACTGCTTCACTATGTGGGAACATTTTCATCGTCTCCACTATGACATTGTAACACCTCACATTTCCAGACATAAGAACTTCCACATTGCTGGCTAGGGCAAAGAGAACAAACATACTAGAGTAAGAAAAAAGTTTACACAACTGTCAGTGTTTTTTCTAATCCAGTTGATGCTTTGACAAACACAAAAGGGGCTTTTTTGTTGTTATTGTTTACAAGGGGGGAATCTTTTAATAAAGAAATACCCTAAGCAGGGTGTGGATGGCTCAGAGCTGAACCAGTGTTTGCCTTCCCACAGCCTACTGAAGACTCACTGTGAGCACTTTACACTGTTCGTCACTTTTTCATGATTTCCTTGGTATGGCAGTAATCCAACACCATGGAAAATGTTCACTTTTATTAAAAACAACATGGATTCTCACCACAAAACAAGAATAATTTTTTTAAAACAAAAAGATCTTACAACTGTCCGGTTCATAAAGAAATGGAGGACAGTGCGGGTTCTGCCACTATGAATTCAGCAAAACCCAATTTTTGAGCTTGCCAAGCTAATGGTGGATTGTTCACGTAACTCACAAGAATTTCACCTTAACATGACTAACAAAGAAAAAACATTGTATGATGGGAAGAAAGCCAACACAACAATTCACACTAACTTAAGAAACTTCTGCAAATGCTAACTTCACTGTCCAAAGCATCAGCCTTTCCTACTAGTTTTCCCTCGACGATATCATAAATGAATAAAACAGTAAAGTTGCACTCTGTGCAGAGATTTCATGGTATCTTGTGACTGCCCTGAAATGTTTCAGATTGCTAGGATACAGCAGCTGTAGGAAGGGCAGGACACCGTCCCAGCAAGCATAGTTTTTATGGCTCACACACACCCAAAAATACTCTTAGTGTTAGCTTGACTCGGTAAATTGGGTTTACCTTTGTTTCAAACACTGCTACAAATTGTCCATTTAATTTCGGCCTATCATGCTGCAGTTCAAAACTCAGTACCTGTGTGCTGTTGAGATATTATCTTCAGAGAACCTGGGTAGACACCAGGAGCACCAATGGCATCCTGACTGGGAATTTTTGCCACAATTCACAAGGCTAAAATGCAAGTGGATAGAAACTCGCCTTCCCATCATCACTCTACATCCTAAAATCGCAGTACTTACATGGTCCAGCCAGTGAATGTAAAGAAAGAAGAGCAAGAAGTACTACGTTTTCTTTCTCCGGGAATTTTTTAAATACATTAAGTATGATTGTATGATCTCTGTCCTCAACAAATTCGATCAGCTGCTCCTCTGGAACTGCAATGAAAAATAAAAAAGTCTAGTATAGACAGAAATATTTATTTAATTCTACACATGGATTAGTCACTTTCCAATAAAAACGTTCCCAATGTGACTTACAAAATGGAAGAAAATATTAATATTAACAACATTTACTGTGCTGGTGGAACTGCTGCCCCACATTCAGGGAGGCTCTATCTTCCTAACACTTCTGGGAGAAGGTGGAATCTAAAAGTCTACCAACAGCCTCCAATATATTTATCAGTTTTTATTTCTAGAAGATAAACCACAGCTGCACCTGGGACAGTGCAAGAGATTTTTATGGGTCCCACTGTTGGTCTATTTGGGTTTTCTACCCAGCTCAGCCCTGCACCCTGACTGCTTGACTTCAGAGGGAACTGCAACCTTTTTGCTGGAGAAAAACCTGCCGTCCATGGCTGAGCTTTTCTACCTGGGGAAAAGTTTGACAAACAGGAAGAGAAGGAAAGGCACAACTCAGGCTCTAGAGAATAGAAGCTGGGAGAACCACCATGAAGCAATTCCTAGGGACTTTGTGGGTGGAGCCTGGGTAGGGAGCTAAGTGGAATACAATGCCATGGGAGCCACTCTCCAAAACAGCCAGTTTCTCCAGGGGATCTGATCTGTTGTCTGGAAATCCGTTGTCAATTTGGGAGATCATCAGGCCCAACCTGGAGGTTGGCAACCCTACACATATCAAGATAAAATTCTAACACAGATGTTATAGCCCTTGCCAGAGCAACATAACAAAGCTTTGCTTCAGCATATTATGAGGTAACAAGAGGGGACCTGCAAGTAACTTGCGGAAGCAACCGTCCCATTTTGCCCCCCTTGCTTCCTCCCCTCACCACCACTCCCTTTCTGACTTTCTCTTGTTTGCATTCCACCAAACACATAGTAACTCTTCCTCTCTCTTTCCCCCTTTCAACACCTGTCAATCTCTCTCTTGATCTCCTTCTCTCTCTTCAACTGCTGTCACTGATTCTCTCATTAGATCTCTTTCTCCCCCAGTTCCTACTGTCACATTATCTCATAGACACTTTGTCACTCTCTTTCTCCACCCCATCATACTTTCACTCTCATTCTTTCTTTGTCGCTCCCCTGCCTGCTGCTGACTACAATAGTTCCACCTCTCCCCCACCACTAGAAGCACCGCCGCGTAGAGGTAGCAAATATAGGTGTTGCTGGGATATGCCTCTGACCAGTTTAATTTTCAATCACTTTCAGTCATGTCTCCAAGGGCGATCAAGCCCAGCATGACCTGCAGCCAGAGCCTCATCATGGCATCCTAACCTGGCACCAGGATCTCACCTAGCAGCCCGGCTGTTTCGTCACCTCAGTGGGGGCAGCAACTCTCTCCCAACACGTGACAATCTTTCTCTCATTCTCCCTCTCTCTCAGTTGCTATCACTGATTCTCTTTAGCTCTCTCTTTCTCCCCCAGTTCCTACTGTCACCCTCTCTCACACACTGTCTTTCATTTTTTCCCATCCACCCTCCCACTGTTCTTTCTCTTGCTTTCTCTCACCTAGGGGTTCCCCCAAGTCTGCAGAAACATCTGTGTGGGGTAAGTGTGGCCCCAATCTGTGGATTTAGCTATCCACAGATGAGGACACACTTGGGAATTAGATATATCAATTAAGCTTCAGTCAGAGTAAACAAGATGGTACCCCTCTGCCTTGCCTTGGGTTCCACTTGCCCAGATTCAGCTAAATATAAATGTTATTTCTTTACAGGACTGACACACTTCCAATATTCACAATCTCTTAAGACAGGCAAAGGAAGGAAGCATAGTTCCCTGTCATTAGGGTGGCCAACAACCTGGAAAAAAATGCCTTAAATCCCTTAAGAGAGGATTAATGTGTGAGTGATCCTGGTCCCACCAGTTTCTTTCCTTTCCTTTTATCCCTTCGAAGCTCCTTGATCAATTGATCTTGAGCAGCATATATCTAGTGTTGGAGGGATATAAGGACTGAAACAAATCTTGCCACTGACAATGTAGCCTTGGGGTCCCTATCACTTAGTAAAAAAGGCATTATGTCAGTCACAGAGGCATTGGATTTGTATATTAAAAGGGGGAAAATATAGTGCGATCGAAGTTCCTCGTAAAAGCGGCATTCCAAAAGGGCATGGGCTAATGAGTCAATAGAGCCAGAAGAGCAGGGGCAACACCAGTTTCTTTCAGCCTTGCCTATCTCATAGGATTGCTGTGAAGACTGTCATGAGAAAAAATGTGGGATGGAGGGAGAACTATTTATGCTGCCCTGAAAAGTAGCATATAAGAGGCGGAAAGATATAATATGGTCCCTACCATTTCTCTGTAAAATGCAGTCTTCACAGTCTTCACAGACTCTTAGAACTGAGGTGTGTTTTGGGGTTTTTTTTTTTTTTTTTTTTAGTAAGATGGCTTATTAAAGTGGCAAAACCCCTCATACTCTCTGCCAGCTATTTACTTAGTTAAGAAGTTATTTCCAGTTTGGGGTGGGAATGTTTGTCAAACTTAAGTATGCAGGTTGGGATTACAACACAACATTGTTGGGCTGTTAGCTCTTATTTGTTGGCTCTATGCATGAACGAGAAATGTCCACGCACAGTCATATACCTATGCCTTTTGTTTGCTTTTGTGGGCTTGACATTGCTCTTCACAAAATGGGGTGAGAAGTAGAATAATATGAAGATAAATCAGGCCAAAGAAAAAGATTTGTGTCTTAGAACTTCACAGAATGCATAGTTTAGCAATACCTTAACTAACCTGTACACTGGGCCATTCTTAAAACATATTTGCCATTTCCCTTTCTTCATGACTGCACTTATCTATTGTATGGGAAAAAAGCTTTTTAAAGGGGAGTTGCAGGACAGAGATTGCTTTAGTACAAAAGCACTCAATATCAAGTATGACATTTAGGACACAGAACCTTGTCTTCCTTTGAAGCATGCTGTATTTCAGTCACGAAGAGCTCATAAATCAGGAACTGACTCTCTATTACCTGAATAATTATGGTCTCTAGAAAACAACTTCTAGAAAGGCAGTAAATCTCAAACCTGTCTAAATACCCTAATAACTTACCCTGAAGGTGCTGCTTCACAATCCAAGTAGTTTGGGCACAAGCAGTATTTACTCATTAGTGATGGGAGAGCACTCCGTACATGCGCAACCACACTGTATTATTATTACATATTTCATTGTGTCATCCCTCTTCTCCCTGCTCAATACTGAGATGGGACCTGGTAAGAGCTCAATACTGAGATGGGACCAGCCTTCAATTTGCAAGATCTGGGCAAGACTGTCAAAGATAGGACATTTTGGAAGACTTTCATTCATACGGTCGCCATGTGTCGGAAGCGACTTGACAGCACTTAACACACACACACAAGTACAAATTCAGCTCTGCTTGTAAACCACTGGATAATCTCATAAGGTAGTTGCGATCCAACTTACCATTTAGTAGTACCCAAAGAACATCATCAAATACACATCATTTTGAACTACAGAAACTGAGATTACTGGTGGTGAACAGTGCAGTCAAGTCACAGCTGACTTATGGTGACCCTATAAACATTCTATTCAGATAATTTCAGGTAATTTGTTTCACAAAACATCAGGATTCCCACTGTGCCCTCACAAGGTCCTGCAGTTCTCCTACATATGTTTTTTTTTTTAAATGACTTTTTCTACTTTTATTGGTTGAGGCAGCCAAAGATAGTGCTTGAGAAATGAGCAAGAAAAAATGATTCATTCGGAGATTTAACTGTGGAACACTTTCTCCCAGGGCACCTTACCGTACAAACCTCTTTCCTGTTGCACCAGGCAGCACTGAACTTAAAATATCTACCTTTTTCTAGCAGCAAATGCAAAGCTTGACATCCATATTTCTGGATCTCTTCATTATCCGAAAAGGTGTCCATGGCATCAAATACCAACAGAAACACGTCTGTCCCTTCTTCCAAGAGGAGAAGCGTTATTTCATCTACAAACAAAGGACAAAATTTCAAGGTATTTTTGTATAATAAATATTTAGTTCCTTCTGAAATCACAATCCACTGTCAAAGGTTACAGCATTCGGTCACAACAAGACTGTGTCTATCTGCCTTCAGGTTTAAATGTTTTTTTTAATGTGTTTTAAAAAAAGAAAAATAGCAACCACACGGGGGCTTCCTTTGGATTGGGATCATGGTATATGGGAGGATTTATTATTATGTGTGCCTTAGAATGACAGCCTTATCTAGGTAACCCAGATGCATTCTCCCTTAACCTTAAGGACTCAGCAGAATCTGTTACTATATTAAGATTCTCAAACCCAATAGTTTAGGAAAGCAACAGATAAAAACATTTGACAGCACAAAAATGCCATTATTCCATTTCTAGCTACATCACACAATAAATTTAACAGCACTATTCTGCAACAAGTTGTTGCTTGGAGCACTCTTTGTGCAGTAGTTGTTATGTATAACACGACAACATGCCATGCAGGATTCAAACAAAGACCCTACGTCTACATGTACAAACAAGCAGCAGAAAAAAACACATGTTCTTCAAAGAAACAACAGTTTAAAGGGGCAGGCAGAGGAGACAGTGGGGGATCCATAACTGGTTCTCCTAAGTTTTTAATAATGCTAATATGTTTTAAGGGGGGTGATATTGGGTGACACTGCTGTTTAAATCACTCGCAATGCAATCCTAAACTGAGTTATCCATATCTCTAATAGCCAGCTATGCCCCAATCCGTGGATACCTAAATCCATGAATCTGGGCCATTTACACAGAAGTAAAATTTTTCAGCAAACTTGGGCAGCTTCCAGAAAAATCTTTAAAATGGGAGAAATGGGGGTAAAAAAAATCCATACACAGCCACATAACAAGGGAAACAGATGACAGGAAGCAGTGGTGGGTGAAGGTAATGGCAGGTGAGAAAGAGGGGAAGAGAGGGCAAGCAAGCAAGCAGAGCTGGATATCAGCAAAAGAGGAGCTGAATTGATGGTGATGTTACCCAGCAGAAATGAAGCTGGACTGGCAAAAGGGCAGCAGCGGTGGCCAGAAAAGGAAGACACAGCACAGCTTTCTCCTTCCTTTGACAGCAAAAGAGGGCAGACCAAAGATGGTGGCTGAGAGAAGAGAGGGAGGAGGTGGAGTTGCTGCTTTTCATGTACCCTGTGTAAACACCTGAGCAGAAGATAAGGGTGGCTGGGAGGAGGAGTTGCAGCTCACCCCTTCTGCTGGAGAGAGAGAGGAGGAGAAGGAGTTGTGGCTTGCCCCCCTGGGGGGATGATGACCACGAGGCTGGGGGTTGGACTAGATGACCCCTGAGGTTTCTTCCAGCTCTATATTTCTATGAAGCAGAATTCAAAGCATGCACTCACTCCAAACCTTCTGGCTGTGGCAGTGAGCAAGGCACACTTACTCCTCTACAACATCCTGACTGTGCCCAAGGGAAACAAGCAAGCCATAATGAATGGGAAAATGTAAAGTTCCCAGCCCTCCACCCAGTCCAAATCATACACTCCCTTTCCCAAGGCTGTCAATGTTTAATTTTTTTTAAATGTAGGAGATTGAATCACATATAAGTGAACACATTTTGTCAGCTGCTGAGTCTGGGTTCTTAGTAACCCAAGATCAAGACATAGGAGGGAGCATGCACGCACGTGCGCACACACACACACAAAAACAAACACTGTCCCTCCCTCTTTTATTTAGGTTTATCTTGGGCTGCAATAAACCACAGCAGAAATCTTTCAAAAAGAAAAAAAACTAATAAAAATAAATCAAAACCACCACCACCACCGAGTCAAGCCTTTTCCCACAACCTTAAAACATGTTTTAAGTGCTGAAATGTTGAGGGAAATGAAACACACCATGAAAGCTTGCAATTTTATATGCAGGTTTCTAAATTTTATTTATTTACTTAATTTTATACCCTGCCTTTCTCCCCAACAGGGACCCAAAGCACCTAATATAATTCTCCTCTCCTTCATTTTACCTTCATAACAATCCTGTGAGGTAGGTCAGGCTGAGAGTGGCGACTGGTCCAAGGTCACCCAGCAAGTTTTTCGGCAGAGTGAGGATTTGAACCCGATTCTCCCAAATCCTAGTGTGACTCTAACTACTACGTCACACATTTAAGGGATTATACTAGTCAGAACAAGCTGATACCTGAAGTAAGCAGCAGATTCAGTGCTTTTAGTCCAACTACTGAAAGGTGTGTGTTCATGTGGTGGAGCTTAAGCATCTTAAGGATCTGCCTATGAAAGAAGTGGGGGGAAAACATGCCAGTCAGTATATGCAAAATGGGCATATTTTCAAATCTGCTGTACAATTATAATAAAAAACCCAAAGATTTAATGAAACAGAGAAATGGACAAATACTTACCTTCCATGTTAGAATAAACAGGCTAACCAAATAGCAACATGTATACAGAGACCTTTATTGAACTCTTGCCTGTGTGATACTTGGCAGCTAGGGTTGCCTGGTCCCTCTTTGCCACCGGCGGGAGGTTTTGGGGGCGGAGCCTGAGGAGGGCAGGGTTTGGGGAGGGGAGGGACTTCAATGCCATAGAGTCCAATTGCCAAAGCAGCCATTTTCTCCAGGTGATCTGATCTCTATCGGCTGGAGATCGGCTGTAGTAGCAGGAGATCTCCAGCCATCACCTGGAGGTTGTATGACAAAGTCAGCATGTGGGCTCTACTTAATAGAAATACAAGGTATATTCACAGTTCATTAATATTCATTTACTTATACACTATAGTGTATATTCATTTACTTATACACTGCCGCATAGACAGTGATCTTCGAGAACTCGGAAGTTTCCACGGGGCGTTCTTCTTTCTCCCTCGACACACAGCCTGTTTATGATCACCCGTTTCATGCTGTGGAAAGGTGGTTGCTTTGCGACTTTTATTTTGAACTTTCATTTCATTGTTTACAAGAATTGAACTCGGTATTGCATAAATTGTGTGATTCAACACAATGTAATGTTTTTGTATGTGTATATATTAGTGTATAAGTAAATGAATATTAATGAACTGTGAATATACCTTGTATTTCTATTAAGTAGAGCCCACGTGCTGACTTTGTCATACAACTGAGTTATTACAGCATAGGTTTTATTTTTGTGAAAATCACCAGGAGGTTGGCAACCCTGTTGGCAGCCCTGATGTATATCTATTTCACTGAGCGTCTAAAGATGAAATATGCCAGCTCAATAGGGCCCAAATGAGCATCATAATATGGATGTGCCCCCAACCCAGATGTGTACCTCCAGTAGCTCCTTCTGCACACTGATTTCGCTTCCTGGATTAGGCTACAGAAATCACATTGGGGCCTGCAAACTTTAAAATTCACGTATTTATTTTTCATTGTATACCCTCTTTTTGCTCCTTTCCACCAGGAAGCCTTAAGGGACACTTTCATTTAACTAAATATTATCGCAATTTTGCAGAAGTATCAAAATCTCCTTATTTTTACTTTTTCTTTATCAATGTAACAACCCTGACACGTGCTTGTCAGCTTGGATATAAGCACTGGTGGTGAAAAGCGCCGTACAGTAGCAGCCAACTTACTGCGACCCCATAGGTTTTCAAGGCAAGAGACGAACAGAGTTGGTTAATCATTGCCTGCCTCTGCATGGCAACCCTGGACTTTCTTGATGGTCTCCCATTAGGGTCGCCAGGTCCCCCCTCTCCTCTGGCGGGAGGTTTTTGGAGCAAAGCTGAGGCAGGGATTGCGTGTATGCAGCTGCGCCAATGCGAACACTTCACTTCTGGTTTACACCTGGAAGCACCGCATCATAATGGGCCTTTTACCACTCAAACTGGTTCGGTGCAGCCACTCATGCAAGCAATTCCTGCTTCAGTTGCTTCAGTGCAGCCACATGCGCAAGCAATTCCCGCTTCTGAGCTGGACAATGGATTAAGTGGCAATACTATCTCCCATCCAATTACTAACCAGGGCTGACCCTACTTAGCAGCCATTTTCTCCAGGTGAACTGATCTGTTTCCTTCAGTTGTAATACCAGGAGATCTCAGCCATCACCTGGAGATTGGCAACTCTGGCTGCACATAAGGGACTTTTGTTGTTGTTGTTGTTGTTGTTGTGTGTCATCGAGTCACAGCTGACTTACAGTGACCCCGTAAGGTTTTCAAGGCAAGAGATGTTCGGAGGTGGTTTGCCATTGCCTGCCTCCACGTCACGAACCTGGTGGTCCTTGGAGGTTGCCAATCCAAATAATAACCAGGGCCGACCCTGCTTAGCTTCTGAGATCTGATGAGATCAGGATATTCTTACTGAAATGCACAGATGCCCATATTTTTACTGAAATGCGCAGTGATCATAACATTGTGTTCAGTGGTTAAGAGTGATGGACTCTAATCTGAAGAACCAAGTTTGATTCCCCCACTCCTCCACATGAAGCCTGCTGGGTGACCTTGGGCCCATCACAGTTTTCTCAGAGCTCTCTCAGCCCACATGGAGGCAGGCAATGGCAAACAACCCCTGAAGGTCTCTTTCCTTGAAAACCCATGTCAGCTGTGCCTTGATGACACTTTCCACCACCACACACGTGAAATAAAATAAAGTTATTTATTCTGAAATTATTGCCATGGATTCCAATAAGAAAGAGCATCCTTATGTTGCAGTTGCCCTTTTGCACTAACTATGGAAGGAAATTTTTTAGATATTTTAAAGAGATTTGATTCAGTTTGATACTTGCTAAGATTCCATGGTGCCTTGTCAATATTTATTATGCTGTGCAGAGTACTCCAAGGGCAAAAATGTCACCTTTCCACCCAACTTATAATTCATTAAATACTGCACTGATACATCCCAAGCAGAAATTCAAAGAAGAATAAAGGCCAAGGTGAAGTTTCCCCATAGGGACAGATTATTTGCTTAGCATTCAACCCTTACAAACAAATTGAAAAGAGATAAATGGATTGCCTCCAGATCTGTGGAATGGGTCTCCCATCCATCAGGACAGAAATGCACATCTAAAGGAGAGATGGGGTGATGATACATGTGCTTTCTTGTGGGAGACAACAGGAGGTTGGAGATTTTTCTTTCATTGCTTACATCACAGGTGTACAGAAGTGAAGATTCAAACTCTTACCACATTCAGACACACAGCTGAATTGGAGTTGCAGTAAACAGGAATTGTGGTTGTTTATGTGACATAATCTACAGAAATCTTCACTCCTATGCAAGTTCCAACTTGCTAGACTTGGGAGATTTACCTACATCTATCAGTAGATTTTCTAAAATTCAATCAATATATTCATGTGGGATCCCCCTGCTTTCCAGGATGAGTTCTTTACCTGACTTAATGAAATATTTGAAAACCATGCAAATCAGACCAGAGCAGCTCAGTCTGAGGCCAGGAAGTAGCTAATGTGGGATGTTATAAACAGATGAACAAGTATAGCAAAGGGTAGGTAGCAACCTGTACAAAAAACCCCAATGCAGCATGCAGAAACTGGAAAGGAGTTGGTCATTTAAACTGAAGAACAAAATTGGAAATTCTCTGTTTGTATCTAGCTACCTACCCCAAAGCTGTTTAGAGCAGAAGTGAAACCCTTTAACTTCTCCTTCATCCTGAGCGCTATGACAAAATATGTGAAGTAATATTTCTTCACATTCAGAAAGAACCAGGAAACACAAAGACAATTTCCTTATTTCTCTTCTTGAAAGTGGTTACTACATTATCAGTCATCGGCCCTGAGCAGCAATAGCACATCAGAAGCATAAAGGTTGGCTAAGAATAGTTATGTTTAAATTCAGAACTGTTTATCCATTTATAAAGAACAACTGGGGGTATACGAAACTCATGGGGGGAATCTCCCCCAGTCTCGACCTGGGTGGGCAAGACCACTCTAGGCTTGTCAGCCACCTTGCCCCAGTCCTGATCTCATCAGGTGAGCCCACTCTGGGCTTGCCATCCAAGGAGCCAGCCTCCACACACGGTCCCAATCTCCAGGCTGCTGTTAGCATTCCCCACCGGCTCCGCCGGACCTGTAGTAGCTGCCGGCATCCCCATTGGTCCAGAGCAGCTGCCTCTGGGCTTGCAGGGGATGCTGGCAGCCTCCAACAGTAGGTGCGTTCTCTGAGCATGTGCAGAGAATGCTTTACTTAGTTTGGGGCAGATTTAGCCCCCCAGACTTTTTTTTAAGTTTAAGATTTTTCTGCAGACCCAGAGGTCCCCTAAGTCTGCAGAAAACCCTGTTAGGGTGACTGTGTCCCCATCTGCAGATTACGTATCCACAGGCAGGGGGCACACTTCAGAATTATATATATACCCTCCATAAATAAATAACTTTCAAGGTACCTCTTACACCCTTTAACGACCCTTCTCACAGTCACAACCATTTGCCCAGGGGTGTGAAAATATAAGAGTCTGCTGGGTGTCAGGTATGCTTTTTTAACAAGGAAAGGGAGTACACGGTAAGTGAAAACCAAAAATAATGACTGTAAACAATCACCGTATAGTGAAGCTCATGGACCAATTGGCCTTACCAATTAAATAAGCTTATTGCTATGAGTATATCGTGTATAATCAAGTTTATAACAAGTTTCCCAATAACAATAGCGTTTTGTGTCAAATTTCAAAGTAACTATAGAAAAGTGCCATATGAATCTTAACAAAACAAATGACTTAATACATGTTGTAAATAAACACAGTCTTGACTTAATCTTGTCTTAAAAAGTACAGCTGTGATGAGCCGCCCGGCTTTGGTACTTTTGCTGGGAAGAACAACCTAAAAAGAATGAAACACTGAAGCCACAGAGCTGAGGCAAAGACAAAAATTTAGAGACTCTGGGCAGACACAGCTAATTAATGAAGGGAATAAATCAAAAACATACATACCACGTGATAAAGCTTGAGCGAAATGAGTAACAAAGCCGGGCAGCTCGTCAGAGCTGTACTTTTAAAGACACGATTAAGTCAAGACTGTTTATTTACAACATGTATTAAGTCTTTTGTTTTGTTAAAATTCATATGACACTTTGCTATAGTTATTTTGAAATTTGACACAAAACACTATTGTTATTTGGAAACTTGGAACGGTGGTATAAACTTGATTATACATGATATACTCATAGCAATAAGCTTGTTTAATTGGCAAGGCCAATTGGTCCATGCACTTCACTACACGGTGACTGTTTAGAGTCATTATTTTTGGTGTCAGGTATGGGCGCTTTGGGGGCAGCCGCCAGGACTCCAAAGAGCCAGGAAGGCCCAAAATTGACTACAGTCTGTCCCCACTGACTCGACACCCTACAGTGACCATTCAGCTGTGGTATCAGCTGCCTCTCTGCTCTGCAGCAGTGTAAGGAAAAGGAAATGTTCTATGCTACTGCACACGAGTGAACAAGCATCCCCCAAGGGAGGAAGGCCCAATCTCTTTGCCTGGTACTCCCCAAATGAGGGCACGTGGAGCCAGGACTTTCAAGGAGCAACCACACAGGTAGGGTTACCAGGACCATGCTGGGGGTGGGGGATCCCCTGCTTTGGGTCCCCTCCTCCCAACACTGGCCAGCGGGGGTCTAATCAGCTGTAAATTGAGGCCTAGGCCTGCTCACCGTCAATGTGCTGATGTTACGTCTGCAAGTGACATCATCACGTCAGTGACAATCATGGGGATGCTCTGGTATTTGGGCAAAACTCTATGGTAAAAATTGCTTTTACCATAGAGTTTTTCCGCAAATACCAGAGCACCTCTGCGATTGTTGGTGGCATGATGACGTCACTTCCGGAAGTGAAATCAGCATGTCGATGCCGGCCTCCCTCCACAGTTAGTAAATTCCCCCTACCCATGCTGGTTGCCAGAGCGTACCTGGCAACCCTATACACAGGTAAATGCACAGAAGCTCAACTGTCCTTAGCTAACAATTCCCCTCTGACACTCACCACCAGGTGAAGAGTGAACACCAACAGCACCTAAGAGAAAGAACCACCATCACTTACTCACTCACCTCCCTCAGGATGAGAGGCTTGGCAGCATTAGGCCCCAGCTCTAGTAGCAGCAAGCACCTGTCACATCATCCTTCTACTCACAAGAGCAGCAAAAGGATGGCATAATCCATCTTTTGCCCTTTGTGCGTGTGGCACTCCCTGCAAGGACACCTGTAA
Source organism: Euleptes europaea (assembly GCF_029931775.1). Taxonomy (NCBI): domain Eukaryota; kingdom Metazoa; phylum Chordata; class Lepidosauria; order Squamata; family Sphaerodactylidae; genus Euleptes; species Euleptes europaea. The sequence goes on from NC_079314.1 coordinate 48,312,725, forward strand.
CTCCTCCTCTTCATGTGCTGTGATGCAGAGGGAGGAAGCAACAGTTACTTGCTGCCAGCAGAGGCAGGCCCAGCACTGTCCCTTCATTTGTTAGGAGGGCCGGATATGACATAAATGGTACTTGGTCAGGTCAGGCCATGTGTACCAAATCAACTAAAGAAATACCATAAAATGTAATGCCAGGTCCCAGAGATACAAACTTTATAGAAAACACAGGCAAAGTCAATTAAAGATATTATTTTTTACTTAAAATACAAACAAGCGCACACTTTCCTGTGGAACAGGTGGTTGGTGCTGGGCTGCTGATCCCCAGAAAATAGGCAAATTTAGAAAGCCAACCCATATTCAGAAAGTTTGAGAACAGCTAACTTAACTGCAATATTGTGTCAATTTTAGACATCATCAGGCATTGGTGAATAATTACAAACTCAGGACATAAGTCTCAAACACGGTCTGTCACTGAATAATATCTACTGCGGAGCAGCATTCTTTGGAAAACATCACCCTGTTGGCTTCCGAGCTGGCCTGGAGATGCCAGCCCATTAATTATAGCGTCTCCCCTTGACTACTGTAATTCTTTCTGCCAACTCAGTTGTCAGCTTTGAGCTTAATCAGAATTCCGCTGCCAGGCTTCTGACCAGTTGACATTGTTGGGGTAAATCTTTTTTTTCACGGGACTGGATCCTGTGCTGCGACTGGATGGGAAGACTCCTATACCCCTAGGCACATGTCTGTGTGAATTTTGCCCACTTTTCAATTTGGACCCAGCTTGATGCTACGGTAGCTTGAGCATAAAGAAGAAACGCTCCCTGCTATGCCTCTCACTCCTTGGAGCTGCTGACTCAGGTTTTATAACCAGCAATGACTCACACAAGTCGTTGTAAAGGGATCTCCCGGCAAAAGTGATGAGGTTTTGAGTGAAAGTTTGGAAGAAGTGCTGAGAATATGGTGAAATCAGAGAGTTGTTGAGGGGATTAATAAATACATTCATGCAGTCACAATAATATCAGTTATACAACAGTGGAACCAAATGCTGGAATATCCACCTTGAGATGCAAATATTCCAAATGCTTATAGCTACATATCTGAGTAGATTCCAGATAGACAACACCCCATCTGCACCCCCACCGCCCTGGGGGCTGACTCTGCAAGGGCACTGTGCGGCCAGGAACTCTACCTGCATGAGGTCAGTGCCCATCAGGAGGAGGCAGAGGAAGCTCAGCAGCCTGCCAGCAGGTGACATCACACTGAGCACCTGTCCACCTGACTCTGGCTTCTGCGCCAGGGCCAGGAGGCTGGTCTGTGGCTCCACACCAGCCCTGCCTGGCAGCTCCCTTCTGCCCACCCCCTGAGGAGTGCCCCGTGCCCAACTCGCCTCTTGCCAAAACTTTCCCTGCCCGGGGAGGGAAGCCAGAGTGGATGTGACCTCAAGCAGGGCGAGCGGAGGAGGGATGAGATCCCCAGCCCTGCATGGCCAATGTGCACAGATGCCTTCCGCAGCCTGCCTCCACTAGGGGAACAATGGGGCAGGGGGCTTGGCTCCTCCACACCTGCTTGTGCCACGCAACACCACGGCCCTTCCCCAGCACCTGTGGGCATTCCAAGCTGCACAAGCTGCCTCTTCGCCCCCACGCGTCTCCACCCAGCTCTCGGTTCAAGCTGTCAGGGAAACGTTCACATCCTGTTTGTATGCTTGCAAACAGGCTGGATCTGTGTACAGATCGGCTCCCAAGTCCAGTGTGTGTGTGTGTGGGGGAAGCAGAGGGTGGCTGGCTCAGTGGGCCTGATCACTGTATTCAAAGGGCTGTATATGGCCTGTGGGCCATATCTTTGACACCCCTGCTCTAGGGATTTGACTTTCTTGTGTTTCCCTTTCAGCTTTTTAACTATTCCTCTCATTTTTGTAAAGTTCCCCCCTTTTGAAATCAAATGTTATAGTTTTTGTACATTAGGGGTGACTTTCCATTGAAATGAGTTTCATAGCATTATGGTAATTGTTCCCAATTGTTGCGACAACCTCTACATCTCTCACCAGATCTTGAGCCCCAGTCAGAGCCAAGTCCAAGATCACTGTCCCTCTCGTTGGCTCTGTGCCCTACTTTTCTAGTGTACAGCCATTTATGATGTCTAGGAATCTCATTTCTACAGCATAGCTTGAGCACGTTTACCCAGCCAATGTGAGGGTAGTTGAAACCTCCAAGCAGCATAACATTATCTGCTTTACTCACCTCCCTTATTTCCTTCTCCATCTCAAGATCAGCCTCAAGAATATGATCAGGTGGATAATAGTACATCCCCACTTTTACGTAACCCTTATGGTCCAGTATTTTTACCCATATTGCTTTTGTTGGGGAGTTAATTCCCCCAATATTTTCTAACTTATTTGATTCTATGCCCTCTTTGATTTACAACACCACACCTCCACCAACTTCTCCCTCTCTGTCCTGTCTATAGAGCTTATACCCAGGGATGACTGTATCCCCACAGACTTTCCCCATTCCACCATGTTTCTGAGATAACCTACTATGTCTAAATTGCCAATTGAGCACCAAACACACCAGCTCCCCAATCTTGGCTTGGAGACTTCTAGCACTGGCATACATACACTTATAGTCTGTTTTCGTCTCTAAAAACCCTTGCCTCCCTGGGTTCCTCTGTCACCACACATGGCCCTCATCACCATCATACCCTCACTCCCAAATTTTGTTATGCTGCTATCAACATTACTGTGAGTGTTTACACAATCGTCTCTTAAGACTGACTTGTACCAAATCGGAAGCTCCCCAGCTCCTGTCAGCTTTTCCCCAGGTTTAGTTTAAAAGCACCTCTGCCATCTTTTTGATATTACGTGCCCTCAACCTGGTTCCCTTTTGATTCAAATGAAGTCCATCCCTTTTGTACTGGTTCGGCTTGTCCCAGAAAGTTTTTAGTGCCTAACAAATCTACCGTAAACTCTTCATCTCGGCACCACTTTCTCATCCATGCGTTGAGAATACTGATCTGAGCCTGTCAAGAACGTTTCAGTGCATAAACCAACAAACCTCTTAAATTTTATATGTACATTTAGTAAATGTTCATATATTCCTCTCTTTTCCAAACAGTCCTTTGGCCCAAATGTTATGACAAATGTTATTTTGCTCAGTGGTTATCAAACTATTTTAATTTGTTTAAAGAAAGAAAACACATTTATCTAGACATAAGACATTTCAATTTTACTTTGGTTGTATAGAAACACTGAATGAATAGAAACACAATAGAAAAAAATGAATTACACATTCTGTGCAGTTTTTACAATTTCAATATATACTATTGAAACATATGTATATACTTACTGGTGAACACCAAGCACTTCCCATTCCTTTCCAACCCCTTGAGGAGCTGCTAGCTTTTGAAGCACGTCTGGACAGACTTCAATAAGTTTGCAAAGAAGTGACCAGCCAACCTGTAAAGCAAAAGAACAGAGCTAATTTTCATAATATGCATCAAGCATCTTATACCCCCCTTGCCCAAAACTTGCCAGCTACAAAGTATTTAGGATGAACCACATCAATGGCTGAGTTAGTCCAGCTTCATAAAATATGCCATTCCACAATTTAGACTGAAATGCTAGCTTGAGGGTTTTGAACTGGAATACTAGTTTGAATTCTCTAGACTGCTGCTTGTGTCTATGTAGAAGAAGTTGGTTTTTATATGCTGACTTTCTCTACCACTTAAGGAAGAATCAAACCGGCTTACAATCACCTTCCCCACAACAGACACCCTGTGAGGTAGGTGGGACTGAGAGAGTGTGACTAGCCCATGTATAATATTTATTTAAAATATTTCTATCCCATCTTTCAATCCAATTAGGGCCCGCAACTTGATATATACACACAAAGCAAAATTGAAAACAAACGTTAAAAACAAAGAGGAAACAGGGTTAATAAGGGAGCTATTCGAAGATAAAGAAAGAGTTGAGTATCCCTGGGGAGGGAATTCCATAGTTTTAGTGCCATGACCAAGAAGGCTCTTTCTTGGGTTGCCACCTGTCTATCCTCAGATAACAGGGGCATCCGAAGCAATGCCCCAAAGATGACTACAACAATTGGGAAAGTTCACAGGGGAGCAGGCAGTCCTTAATGTATGCTGGTCCCAAGCCATACAGGGTTTTCAGGGTCAATACTAGCACTTTAAATTGGGCCCGGAAACAAACTGAACGCTGGTATAGATAAAACAAGACAGAGATGATGTAGTTCCTACAACCCATTCCAGTTAACTAAATCACTTATATTTGTGTTTGTAAGCACTATAACACAATTTCCTCTCTGCTCTACTTTCACTCATTGTTGTCTCATTCCATTCTCTTAAGCAAAGCTCTACTGTGTAATCCATAAAATACTGGCACACTTGCGTTAAGATGGAAGGTTTAATTTACTAACTTAAGTACTTTGCGGATCAGAACCATCAGAAGAAGTTCAGGGATCATTCTGCATTCTGTGAAGTGCACCACTAAGTAATACTTTAATCACTAGGAAGCGATTCATAGTCCACTTAAACCTAGACTGCCTGCCGTAAACTGACTAGCAGCCCAATTTCGTAGGTACCTGTAACAAGTCTGTGCTGCATTAGCATCTGTACCCACAAAATTCAGTCAGCATCATGTTTCTAGCTGGCTTCCTTATCTTGTAATGTTGTGTGGTGGTTGCTGAGAAAATTCTTTGTTAAAGAACTTCCCACTCATCGCTGCCCTTATTCTAATATTTATTTTACTCTTATATCCATATACCAAAGGCTTCTGCAGAACTACCCCATGATATCAGCCTATAATGTGGATTTTGTCTTCATTTTCCATCCAGCTCTCAAAAAGTTATGCTTTTAGCATGGTGCACCTGCAATGGTAATATGTACCAACTCTCTGGGCCAGCACCACCTAGACATGCAATTTTGGACTGGTTCCTCCACCCTCCATAGGACTCTAGCTTTTTTTTTTCATGGCAAAACAGAAATAACCTTCTGCTAAATGCACTCGCTTATCCTAACTGTAGATCAGGATTTTTAATGTATATCCTGTTTAGTTACTTATTTCATGTTAGCTGAGACTCAATGAAAATTACACATTTTAAAAGAAAGAAATAAGGATAGTATAATACGTACAAGTCTCTCTACAGACTGCAACCAAGAAATCAGAAAAAGATTGAGGCTGGGAAAGGCAGCCATAAAGGAGCCAGAAAAGATTCTTAAGTGTAAGGATGTGTCACTGGCAAGCAAGTTCAAGTTAATTCATGCCATAGTATTCCCTATTACTGTGTATGGGTGTGAAAGCTGGACAATGAAGAAAACTGTTCATATGGCCAATTCGGCCCTGAACAATGTCACACTGAGACCAAAATAAAAAGGGAAAAAAGGAACTATTTAAATAACCCATAAGGAAATTAGTATTTTTTAATCATAATTGACTGGGAAAGAAATTTGTCATAGCTAAGCACAATGTTTCAGTGCTAGCTGAAATCGTATGAGTGCATAGTTAGCAAAATAATGGAAACATTTCACATAAATAAAACAAAGTAGAACACCCACAGAGCTCTGGAGAGGGCTAAGTGGATGCCTACATGTTCATTTCTGTTGGTGTCAATATCTTTATTTCATTGTGCTAGCTACACACCAACCTCATTTCCATTTTAAATACATAGTTGGAATTCAAAGTGCTTGAAGTGTGATATTCATTGTTTATTATACTATGCAAATGTACTCTTAAAATAGGAACTGTTAAGTGAGCTTATCCGGAATCACTCACATGTATTCATCTGAGACAGAGTGCCACAAAAAACATACTGTTGCATGTACAGCAGTTTTGTTTGAAACGTCAGATTTCCATCATCAAATTACATCAGTAATTGAAATCTTAAAGAACTTTTTTTAAAATTTGCTAAAATACCAAGGCCCATTCATAAAACATAAGCGAAGAAGTTAACTTTTTTTCCATTTCCACTGTTTTTAAAGTTTTGGGGGGAGTTGAAGAGTGGTTATTTAGGTCTGAGATCATTTCCTCACTGGCATTCTGTCATACATAAGTACAATGCAGAAGTACAGATTTAGCAGAAGTACAGATTGAAAAGGTAACAATTTCCCTGAAGAATTCCCTAAAGACAAAAGTTTCACATCTGAAAATTCCTGCTTGTTATGTAGCTTTTACAGGCTCAGAATCTGGGGTGGGGGGTGTCCTATTTTTTGGTTAGAGCTAGCTCTGTTTACAAGATTAGATGAAATTAACTTTGCGGCAGGTGTGTGTGTGTAAAGTGCCTTCAAGTCACAGCTGACTTATGGTGACCCTTTTTGGGGTTTTCATGGCAAGAGACTAACAGAGATGGTTTGCCTTCCTCTGCACAGCAACCCTGGTATTCCTTGGTGGTCTCCCAACCAAATACTAACCAGGGCTGACCATGCTTAGCTTCTGAGATCTGACGAGATCAGGCTAGCGTGGCCCATCCAGGTCAGGGCGCGGCAGGTATACTAACCAATTTTTAGAGTATTCCCCTTCTGGAGCAATCTTATTTACACTTGAAGGTGCAACTTCACAGATTTACTCAGATCTAAGTCAGCTAGTTTAAGTTGCCTTAAATAGGAATAACTTTGCATTGCATCGCACTGTTAGAAATGCAGGCTTAAGGTGAATTCAATTAATATGTTCCCTAATATTAGAGCATCACTGGATCTATGCTGTAACCACCTTTTATATATATTTTAACCCCTAAGAATCTGCAATGTGGAGATCACAGTAATTAAGACTGAATTCGTTCTATCAGTCCAAAAGGGGGGGGGAAAGCTTGAAACCGATGCCTGTTTTACCTGTTGCAGGTCTGCCACTCGCATGTAAGAGACCAAAACCAGAAGCAAAGGCACGTGGATATTTTTCCCACGGAGCAACTTGGGACCTGAGGACCAAGACAAAAAGGAGGGGAAGATTACTTTGGACCACCACATGACCCACCGAGTACGCCCGGGACCCTTCAGGAGCCGAACATTTGCTCCCAAGCAGCCGCCAAAGCCACTGGGCAGCGGCCAGCCCCAACTCTTACCGCTTGGCGAAGAGGCGAAGGCGAGGAGGTCTTCCAGGATTTGGAGCAAGGTCCCCATTTGCTTTCCTTCCTGGACATTTTTCAGCCGGACGATCAGCTTCTTGAGGGCTGCCTCTTGCCTCTCCTCTTCCTCTCGGTCGCGGCTGCAGCAGCTGTGATTCCCCTTCTGGCTGCTCATGGCTGCGCCTCCGCTCACCCCCACCGGCCAAGGTCCCCTCGCATTGCCCCCACCCCCCTCGCCTTCGGCCACCTTTCAGGCCACCGAGCAGCCGCTCAGCAGTCGGGCTCTTGGGCCGCCTCGGCCGCCTCCCCCTCCTCAGGATGCCGAGGAGGGCTCCTGCGGGTTGGGAAAGAGCGCCATGCTCACCCGCTGCCCATAGATGGCGCTGGCACTTCCACTCGGGAAGCCGAAGAGGGGGGCGGGAAACCAGTTCCCGGGCTTGACGGCTTCGCTTCCCGAGGCCGCGAAAGGCTGGGGCGGCAGGCTCCGCCTCTGAGGGTGGCCTCTTCCCAGAGACAGGCCGTCGGTGCGCGGGAGGGGTCGCCTGGGATTGGCCGCTCTCCAGATGCCCGTTTTCCCCATCCGAATTCTCAGAACTCTGCAGGGGGGGGGGGGCTTATTGTGGAGTTTTGAGAATCTGGATTGGGGGAAAATGTGCATCCAGAGAGCGGCCAGTCCCCGGCGAAACCTCCCGCGCATCGAATAGTTCGACATCTGGCTTATGTTGGAAATGTCGTAAAGCCAGGGGCGCTTTTTATCATTGCTGGTGGGCGTGTAAATCAGTCCAGAAATTTTGGAAGATAATACATAAGAACCTAGAAGGCATTCTCGGCGATAAAATAACATATGATCCCAAACTATACCTACTGAACAAAACTCCAGATAGCATCGACAAGGACCAATAAGATATGTTAAAATATTTAGTTACAGCTGCAAGGATAGTTTTAGCATCGTTATGGAAAACATAATACCACAAATCGAGACCTGGATTGACGAAGCAAATGAATATATAACAATGGCACAATTAACTGAAACACTACAGAAAGAGACTCGAAAACGAAATAGAGAAAAATGGAAATCCTTCTATGAATACATTAGAACCAAAAAATGACAACAAAACTTAATAAGACTCACCAGATTCATATTTGAGATCTAACACAACCAATTAATAAGTTAATGTATTATGACACCCTATAAGGGGGCAGTACCGGATGTATTAATGCTGTATAATATCTATATATTTATCTAGCAATATATATATGTGTATGTATGTATATTTCTTTTCCTCTTTTTTATTTCCTTGCCCTTTTTTTCTTCTGTATCCCATTTATTATTAAAAATCAATAAAAATATTTATGAAAAAAAAGAAAACTATTACAGGACGTGTGGGTTAAAAAGCAGGGCTGAGTATTACAACAGCGGGGCAAACGCTGAGGGAAGGAGTAGGGGGATTTAGCCTTCGCCCCACAGCAGAGAATCCACTAGAGGAAGGAAATAATGCACGCTTATCATGGGGGCATAGGACGCCTCTGGGCTTCAGGGTCACAAGGTTCAGGAAGGGCGTCAACCAGGAATCTCCCCAAGAGATTTCCCCCCATCTCTGCATCTCAAATCGTATTTTTTAACTTACCTACTTAGGGGGTTTGTGCCGTTGCCCTGGGTAATGTGCTTAATTTTGAGCATGCATTTCTGTTTTGGAAAACACACACACTGTTTCATCAAATTAATGGTGACAATGGTTGACAGCTGGCCAGGATTTTATCCTGGTGGCTGCAACGCTGGAAATACAGATACACACAAACAGGCTTTTAGCTTCCTCCCATTAGTTCAAAGGGGAAATGGCAATTTCTGTACACACACACACCCTTCCCCAAAGTGATGCAGTATGTGGGTAGTTTGAATGCTGATATCTCAACCCAGCTGTAGCATGAGAAGCCCCAGCAGCTAACAAGCCTGATTCTCTAAAGTGAGGAGTTCACATAAACAAAGCATGTTTTTTTTCTGTACTATCACTCCAGTCTTCTCTCCTGCCAGTCAGACTTTTTTATTTCACTTAATTATATGCAATTACCTGAACTCAGTTTATCTGGACAATGAGCAGATTCAGTAAAGCAAACAGTGAAAACATTATATAGTAGATTGACCAAAGTTACGGAAACTCCATACTTTAGAGTTCTCTGGAGGGGGGAAGGATTGAAGCATAAGTTTATTTAAATGTATTTATCTTGGCCCTTCAAAGGTTTTTATTATATATTTATTTAGGCAATTTATATGCTGCCTCTCTAGAGTCCTGCTTGAGGCAGCTTACAAATAAAAACAATACCACAGAATCATAAAAACATCAAAAATGATCAATATAAAAAGGCCATTAAAACAAGCCAGGAGCATTAAAACAGCATAAAGTAACCAAACAGTACCTTTAAAAATAGACCAGAAGCAGACCATATTTTTTTTTAACAATATTTAAAATATTGTTTTTCTCCTGATGAATAGAACTCAAAGTAGTTTACAACAAATTTAAAAAAAATGCAAATTCACATCAACAGAAACACAGATAAAGGAAGCAAACCACCACCAAAGCACTTTAGAAAAGCTCTGCTTTACAGAACCTTCAAAATCTTTGCAAGGTTGGGCCTTCTTCATGTCCTCAGGACGCCCATTCCACAGCACAGGGATGGCCATCAAGAAAGCCCAAGCCAGAACAGTTCTTACTGATCTGAGTGATGCAACTACTCTCTGGTGACTGAAGTTGCATTGATATGATGTACTTTAATGAAAAATTCTTATTTTCCTAGTTTGATTTATTGCATTTGATTTATTATCAATTGAACAAATTGATATTTAGAGACTTGGTAGTGGTAAAGAAAAAAAGAGGTGTTTGTCAGTGAAAAAAATTGCTCTGTGAATAAAAGAAAAAATACTCTTATCTTCATGCCTCAGCCTTCAAAATATCTGTGGCTGTTTATCACTGAAAGCAGATTCCTTACTGAAAAACTGAAATGTAATCAACTTAAAACCAGTTTTTTTTAAATGGGAGATTCCAGGAGGAGTCTGGAAACGATAGGCTGATTAACCTAAGGTCTGCTCCAGGTAAACTGGCAGAAGGGAAAATGGGTTCTACAAAGAGAAGAACCAATTGTAAGAATTCTTTCGGAGTGTTAAAGAAGAATTCCTGTGAACATGTAGATGGAGTGATCTGATAGACATTATATACTTTCAAGGGCTTTTTTTGTTAAATGCTACCAAGTAAACTTAGCATCTATGGGCAAGACAGGTCCTGTTATGGATCAATAACTGGTTAAAGTACATGAAACAGAAGGTAACTGGGCAGTTCTCACAATGCAGGGAAATAATCAGTGGACATGACAGTGTAGCCTCACAAATGGTCTTCTGAATGTCATGCCTAAAATATGCTCCTACCCTATAGCGACAGTTCAGGATTGTAGGAAAGGTGGCTGGAGTTTCCTGGGACATCCCAGAATATATCATACCAGAATTCTGCTAGGTGTCTTTGAAGGCAAGAATGCCACATCCAAAGAGGCATTCTGCCTCTCCAGGAATGAGAATGACTTCCTATTTGAGCCCACGTTTAGGTCCATTAAATTAGCACGTGCACAAACTGGATTGGACAGGGCATAGCACTGATCACTCAGCAATCTAACATAGGCTTAAATCCAGTTTTGAAGTCACTCAGCTAATTCTGTACATAACATGTACATGTACTAAAGTATTAATGGATTGTACCCTGCATAAGTTCTATACACATATTGTAACTAAAAGATTCACATTGTTAATCTATTTTCACATCTGAATGAAACTGTATCGAAAATAATTAGTACTTATATATTAAGAAGCCAATGAAACACGAAATCACTGCTATCAATAATTTCACTTTCCAATCAACAACAATATATGAAGGAAGCAGAAGTACACTAATCTTCCCTCAACAAGATGTTACCCAATATCCAGTGCTGACCTTGCCCCCCTCCCCATGCCAGTTGGCAGACCAGAGAATGGAACCAGGCTCAAGCAGGGGATATTATTCTGCTTTCCTGGTTGGCTGGGGCAGCCTGGAGGAGCCCTTTGCTTTGAAATAAGGGTTGGTGAATAGTAAGGAGCCTGTTGAAAACTGACAAGAGGTTTCTATAGTATATTTTTTGAAAACTTTTAATATTTTGTTAATAGTAAACATACATTATTATTTTCCTTGTAGACAGAAGACTTGCTGATTTATCATTGTAGTTGTCCTTTAGAATTAGGTTGAATTACTACAACATGATCCCCTGAATGGTGACCATTACTCACAATTTTTCTAAGAGTCTTCCTGGATGTTATTTACTTCAGATTTAAGGCTGATCCATAAAAAAATTCCATTTTATCATTATGTGATTCTCTCAACCAGCGTTGCCTGCCTATAATTGTTGTGTAAGTATAATGACCCAGGCTAGCCTGATCTCGTCAGATCTCAGAAGCTAAGCAGGGTCAGCCCTGGTTAGTATTTGGATGGGAGACCACCAAGGAATATCAGGGTTGTCATAAGTTGGCTGCAACTTGACGGCACTTTACACACACATACACACAAGTATAATGACAAGTTAACATTGTAATGTATGATGTTAGATCTTTGTAAGGAGTGAGGATCATAAACACAAGTGTCGCAATCCATAGCATGTTTTGATGGTACAACAAATCTTGCAACCCAGTCCTATTATACTTTATTCTTCTTAGAAGTAGATCCAACTAAGTTCAGTGGGACTGAACTCCAAATAGAGATATACCTCCGGAAAGCTCTCCTAGCAAGCTCCAGTTCAGTGAATGAAATTTGTAGAAGATTAGTCATGTTCTTATACAGCTCCTATTTATTTCAGTGGGGCTTGTACAAGAGAACTTTGTGTAGAATAGCCTTAAGTGTGTATAGGACTACAGCCTTAACATTTTCTTATGGCTTTGATCACAAAGGGAAACACAACAAAACAATGTAATGGGTATGTAGCAGGGAAGACGCGGCCAGGTTTTTCTCCCCAAAGGGGACTAGGGATGGTGGGGCTTGAGGGGCCCCCAGAGGTGGCCAATCGGGACAAGCAATGTCACAGATGCAATGGACAAACTCATGGGACAGGTGTGGGCCAGAACACATGCGGCGGGATGGGGTGGTTGGCTGGGACAGCCACAATAGGAGAGGGCATTCCCTTGGGGTCGTGGCATGGATGGGGTTGTGGAGAAAAAAGTAATAGGGCTGGGGCAGGGGGCAGGGGAGCTGTTAGGGAGGTCTTTAAAGGCCACAGTGAGGAAGAGCCTGGGGTGGATGCTGAGAGAGGAAGAGACAGAGGACATTCCACCACATAGAGTAGAGGGGCACGAGAAAACCACAACAGCAGCACCACCCCAGGCTGTAAACAAATGTGTGTGAATAAAGGGCTATTGACAATTCCTGGAGGGCCATGTCTCAATCTCAGTGGGAGTACTAGTGACTGCTCCCCAGTTTACTCTGGCCCCTGACCTTGCAGATGCCCTGGATGGTGGCAATAAACTTGGTGGTGACTACAGGGTACTGTATAATTTAATCTTCAAAGTGAATGTGGACTAAAAGTCCATTCCTCAAAGCCCCAGCAGCTGGGGACGGCGTGGCTGAGGCGCCGCCACATTGCCTCCACAGAGGTTTCATGGCTGCAATGGGAGGAAAAAAAGGGTTGTTTTTTAAATAAAATCGGGAAATGGGGGGAAAGCCCCATAGAAAACAACAATGTTGCACCACCAAAAAGGTGGTGCGGCAACACCATAGTGTAAGAGGGTTTTCCCAGGCTGAAAGAGGTTAGGAGGCTGCCTAACAGCAGCTCTGCCCCCCAGAACGCCCTGGCAATGCCTCCCGGGATGCTGGCATGGGGACTTGCACCTGCACCGGCAGAACACCAGAGGGAGGCTGCGTCGGCATCCAAGGGATGTGCTGCCGCCCTGGTCCAGGAGGGCTGGCGTAAGTGCCCCTACACCGGCATCTGGGCCAGTAAACAGATAACTGTGCACCCTGGGATGGGAGCAAGAAACTGAGTGACCGGCAGATTGGAAAAGGGGGAGGATATGGAGAATTGGGCAAATGGGCAAGCAGCCAGATCTCCAGTTAGTACCTGGAGGTTGGCAACCCTATGCATAAGTCCTCATGAGTTTGTTGTTTGATTGATATATTTTCAGTACTTGATGTTTCCTGCCTTGTGTCTTGAAAGAGTCCATAAGTCAAAGACTGTTTTTGTGAAGTGCTGGCTATTTTCTGTTCAACCCAGTCCTATTTCCAAGTCATTTAATATCTTGTTGGGAGAAGTTTAGGATTACTTTCCAGCTAGAAATATGGTTAATGAATTTTTAAATAGTTGGTGTCTGTAAGGAGCGTTGCATAAGCAAGACAGAAGTGGGACACTTTTGCTTCTGTCCTCACATATTTATAAAGCTTCATAACACAAAGGAACTGTTGTCTTTGCTTTACAATTAGAGGCCATGAACTGTGACTAAATTTATGACAAGACATTCTACGTTTCTTTTTGTCCAAGGCTGAAAAACACACAGTCTACAGCATTTCAGTTTAAGGTAGCATTCACCCTGAACCAGTGGAAAAGATGCTACCAGTACTGTCTTCCAGAACGTTGGAATAGCAGCAACACAAAACCTTCTTTTTCTGGGAGGATTCTTGCATGGTGTGCTCTGATGAGATGTCTGCAGCATGAGACCACAAACCAAACATGTTTGCATTGCAAAAATTAATCTAGGATCTATTGGGCTTTGGTAGAGCATTTTTACTGCAGGTGGCATTTCCTTTTGACATTTAAAAGGTATCACTGGGGGACGGTAGAGCACAACAGGATGCCGCCTTAGGAATATATTAGGGTTGGTAAATAGCGTTTGCTATCACAGTCCATTCTGCAAGTCACCCAGGAGAATAAAAATCAAACAGTTCTATACCTGAACTGAATTAAGCCAAACCACTTTCTGCCAAAGGCTCTCATAAACAGCCTCCTTGTTTTCAATTAAAAACTTGATCAAATTTGTAGGATTCTAACCCAGCAAGGGAAATCTGAATTTGAATGTCAGTCCCTCTTTGGATTGGTTTCCATTCACACTCAAAGATGTTGAATGGGATAGTGAGAAGGAAAACCCACCATTTCTCTCCCCCTCCCTCCAAGTGCACAAGCACTACTACACTGCACATGCATTTCATGTTTGGTGCTTTCAGCCTCGATACCACAAATTATTTGTTTGGGAGTACAGACACCTAATCCAGTGCCTTTCCTCCCACTAACAGGTGATGAAAAGTGCTTGCAGCCAAGCAATCGTTTAGCAAAATATGGAAGCTATGCAGCTCAGAAGTCAGTGACCAAGGTGATAGACGTTTGCAGCTTCTTGATTTGTATATGTATTAGGGATGTACATTCAGAAAGTAATCAAACAAAATCCAGGCTGAACAAGCCCTGCTTGTCAACCTAAGAAGGTAACCTGAATGAAATTTCCATCTCTATAGTTGTTGTTTTTTCTGACACAGCAACAGTGTCTGTTGTTTCTCTTGGTTTTCAGTTCCCATTATATCACACCCTCTTTAAGCTTCCATCTCCTGGGAGCAGTGAAGGGTAGGGGAGAGATATCAAAGGGAGAGAGTAACTCTGCAGATATGTACCTGACATGATGTTGTGCTGGCCAATGGCCGTAACGATAAATGTATGTAATGTATGTATGTACCTGACATGAACACCATCAAATAGGGTTGCCAACCTCCAGGTGGTGGCTGATCTCCAGGTGACAGAGATCAATTCACCTGGAGGAAATAGCCACTATGGCATTCTACCCTACTGAAGTCCCTCCCCTCCTCAATTCCCCCTCTCCTCAAGCTCCACCTCCAAAATCTCCAGGTATTTCCCAACCCAGAGTTGGCAATCTTAGCATCAAACCAGCACTCTTAGCCCATGTTTTCACCACGCAGTATTACCATGATTAATATTTCAGTGAACCGTATTTTCCCCAGTTATATTGCTGGCTTTCTAACTTGTGAAGGTCTCTCATTCTGTATAAACTGGAGTATGATTTGCCCGTACTATTCCAGCTATTGTGCATTAGCTGGATTGCAGGAACAAGATTATTTGCTTGAACCCACTAAGAGAAGGTGGCTCACAGGGCAGACAACAGAATCAGTAGTTTTGGCCTTGTTCAATGACTCCCACACACACACCCTGCTGTCATCTAGCAACTTCAGGGGAAAAGACAGAGGCTTTGCTTGTGTGCTCTGTAAGGCAAAAGGTCTTCTGTGCTGCTGTGGCGAGGCAGCCAGTCTTCCTGTACTCCATTCTCCATGTACCTCCTCCATTCATGATAGAAAGCTGACCTCCTTTGCAAAGCAGAGGCTGAGGCTTCAACTCTTTAACATCCTCTTAAAAATGCACACAAGGGGAGATGAGAGAGGGATCAGATTTCTCCATGTGAGAGGACCTTCTTGTCTAAAAGCAGCCCTGGGATGACTCCATTATGCATGAATCCCCAGTTTGTTTATACAGCAGAGCTTCTATTTTCTCCCCATAAAATAAGAGTGTACTGGTGAAGGAAAGTAAACTCTGTTCTCCCTCCCCTTTACCTCATTGCACTGAGCACGTAGCTGTTTAAAGCATATTTTTCTTTCCAGCATGCTCTGCTAGTGAGTATTTTAATGGCAAGGACAGGTTTATCCTCTCTTTATCCTTTCTGCCACAGTTTGGAAGGGGGATTCCTTAGGTGCAAATTCCTGAGAATTTAATCTCTGTTGGTGGGGAAAGGAAAAGGTTTCCAAAGTATGCATTTCCATTGAAACAAATGTAAATATCACCTAAAAGTTACAACAACTCCTGCGCATGCTATTAAAGAAACTAATTATTTTTTTTAATGAACAAAACAGACAAACCCAAATCAAATTTATGGGCATATTCCTAATATGTAGGAGCAACATCATGGTGGCCAGCCTGACAGCACTGCACTCCCACCATTCCAGGCGAAGGTTTATATGGATAGGTGGAAAGACATTTAAGTATGTCAGTTTACATTTAAGTATGTGTGGAGTTCAGAAGAGGGAAAGTTCCAATGCTGTAATTATGTATGCCTGAAAAGAAATAGAAAAAATAATTTTAAAGTATTGATTTAAAAACAAGTGAGGGGGTTATATAAAACCACTGAGCTTTTTCACGTCTAGGCTTTTGTCTTACTATGGAGTGACACCTAGTGTATGAGGAGTGCAATATTTTTAACAGTGGCAGCTCTGGGTCATGATTCCTTGTACATTTTAATATTTTACCATCACTGGTTTATAAGTATACCAGTAAATCTGGCTTGAATCTTGCGAGTTTTCACTCCAGGAAATCCCTCCAAGGCTGATTCAAGATGCTCAATGTGGGTGAACAGAACTCTCCCGTCCAAGTATTCAATCACATGCTAGCCTCTATTGAGCAAAAAGCACCTTGGTCTTGTATACGTCAAAGATAGTTGATCTTTCGTGGTAATAACTGCTAATCCTCCCTTCCTCTCTGAGCTGCTTAAACTAGCCAGTCACTCCCAAGTAGATTTGTATCACTACTGAGGCTTTAACAATATAAATGTATTTATTTAGAATAATATTAAGCAGTCCAAATGGACAGTTGTGTTAGATTAAATGAATGAGTTCATTTTTTAAAACTGACCATAATGGACACTATGTCTGAAATTAAAACGCAATAGCGATGCCTTCAGAGTTTCAAGTCTTGGTCTCCTTCTTATCCCTATTCAGCTTGGCAGCCGAATATATTTAATAGTAGTATAGTACCAAACCTTTGTAAATATATGAAAAGAACGGGGGAGTTAATATTTCCCCATGATCCAACAAAGTAGTAAAAGGAAGCTTCCTCCCTCCTCCATCCTTTACATGAATAGTAAAGGAACATTAATCTGTTTTTGAGGTTATATAGGTGGAACAGAAGTTAGAACACCCAGTTTATGCACCACATTGTTATCCTGTCCTCCACTGTATCCCCACAACAACCCTGTAAGGTAGGACTGGCTGAGTGTGTATCACCCAACAACCTTCCATGGCAGATTGGAGATCTGAGTATTAGAGATGCATGACAGGTTGTTTAAAAGCTCTCTTATTACATGTTATCTATCATGAAGATAACCTGGTTCAGGGTGTTCCAATTCCCTTCATGTACTGCAACTTCCATCATTATTCTGGGGCTGGTGGCCAGCTTTCAAACATGTAGGATTATTTTCTAATGAGTTATACCACAAACAGAGACCCTTGGCTTCCACTGCAAATAGTACTGGGGGGTTGTCTTGAGATAACCTGGGCCAGGATATCCCCACGCCTTTCATTTTTGGCCCTGGAACACTCACCAACATCCTGAAGCTGGTGGCCAATTTTGAGTCTCCTAGCTTTATTCTCTGATGAATTATGCCTGCCATAAATGGACAGATGGATAGACGGGCTGATTTTTATTACTATAGATCAGGGGTGGGGAACGTCAGGCCCGGGGGCCATATAAGGCCCGCGTAATCATTTGGTCTGGCCCTTCATGGGTCCTGGCAGATCTCTAGCTCAGAAGGCTACTGCCCTGCCTGAAACTCTTGGGCCCAGCTGGGGACAGCAGAGCTCAAAAGCAAGTCACTCTATGTGGCAGACACTCGGAGTTGTCTCTGGTTGTGCCTCTTGGCTAAATGTTTGACCAAATATAGCAGGCTAATTTTTAAGTTGATAATTTTGTATGGCCCGTGAATGATGTTATAAATATCCAAATGACCCTTGGCAGAAAAAAGGTTCCCCACCCCTGCTATAGATTCATGGTAACATCAAACAAAGTGATTTGTCTTGTATGATATTGGGTTTAGATCAGGGCCATATTGGGGGTCAGGTGGAATCTTTGTCCGGGGGCTGTGGTGGCTCTCAGCAGCTTTGCCTTCCTCTGGCCCCTGGACAGACTCCTGTCTCTTGTTGTCAACCCCACACTCTTGGGAGGTTTCCTGACTCTCCTTTCTGGCCACATCTCTCGTGTCTTTCCACAGTCCCACGCACTTTCCTATTCTGTATCCTTCCTCATGCCATACTTCCTCCAGCATGGTGTAGTGGTTTGGAGCGGTGGACTCTAATCTGGAGAACCGGGTTTGATTCCCCACTCCTCCACATGAGTGGTGGATGCTAATCTGGTGAACGGGGTTGGTTTCCCACTCCTACACATGAAGCCACCTGGGTGACCTTGGGCTAGTCACAGCTCTCTTAGAGCTCTCTCAGCCCCACCTACCTCACAGGGTGTCTGTTGTGGGGAGGGGAAGGGAAGGTGATTGTAAGCCGGTTTGATTGTTCCTTAAGTGGTAGAGAAAGTCAGCATATAAAAACCAACTCTTCCTCTCCACCTTCATTCCTGGCAGCAGTGGCTCCCAACCTTTTAAAGCCATCTGTGTCCAGGACAGGGCACACTCCTTTGGTGGTGACAGCATACCACCTCTGCCCCAGCCATTTTTACTTCCATCTGGGTTGTCAGGAGCACACTGCTGGTGTGTGAAGTCCTCAGGGCCATCTGGACAGTCACAAGTGTGTATGTGTAATTCCAGAATTACAATCACAGCAAAATAATGCGGACAGATTAGAAGGACTCTTAAAGTGACATAGTTGCTGTTTGATTTTAGCACAGTCTGAAGCTGCTTAGAGAATGGAAGAAAACAGATGGGAAGCACAACGAAGTTATTTTACCATTACCACTGATTTCTGCATTAATGTTTCCATTAGATTTAATAAACAGTTTGCCAATGATGTCTCTCATTTTCTACTTTGGAATATTATGTCTTATTCCCCCTCTCCTTAATGCTTGCTAATGAAGAATACATAAAAAGGTAACGTTCAATCCACAGTGCAAGACAAAGTTCACAGGTGGTGACATTTTGAGTTATCTCAGCAGCCTGTATTTAATCAAACGTAACCCCCCTGAAAATGAATACAAGACCTCATGTTTTTCACCCTGGTTTCTATGTGCTGAGCCTCACCTTCATTACAAGGGAATATTTTCATCTCTTGCTCTCTACAAGCACAATTCTCAAGGAAGCATAATGTTTAGCACTGTCAGCTGCATCCCCAATCAAATACCGTATATACTCGGGTATAAGCCGACCCGAGTATAAGCCGACCCCCCAAATTTGAGGCCAGAAAAGGGAATTTCTTATTGACCCACGTATAAGCCGAGGGTCAATAAGAAATTCCCTTTACCGGCAATGCTGCTCTCTAAAATGGCGGCCGCCATTTTAGAGCGCAGGGATGGTCTCGCCCCTGCCCCAGGTCGCCCTCCCGCCGGCCTCCCAACCCCTCCCGACACACCCCAACCCACCCCGACCCCAGTGCCATCCAAGGGGGGGAGGGGGAAGAGCCCCTGAACCCCCTACTCACCGGGAGAGGCGGCGAATCGGCGGTGGCGGCGCGGCCTTCCTGCGCCTGCAGGAGGCCCCTCCAGGCCGCTGCCGGCCGGAGGAAGGCGCGCGGGCCCAGCGGCGATGGCTGTGGTGACGGAGGTAAGTATGGGTGTGCTGTTTTGCCCCTCCGTCACCTTTTCCAAGCTGATTCTCAAACAGGATATGTTGTATTGTCTCAAATGTGTACAAGAACTTTCATGGCTCTGTCTTAAGGAGGAAACCACATTACAAAACAATCAGAAACTGCCAACCAGACGCCATTAAACCAAGAGTCTCACTTTGTCTAACAATGAAGCACACGAGAATAATGAAGACTGTCCATGGAATCACACCCCTTTCCCATTTAATAGTCTCATATTATTTTCAACTCCTCCTACCTAGTGTTGTCAAGCCAGTATTTCCTAGTCCACACAGTAAAAATACAGGTAGTGTTTCCCAGTGCAGTCAGTGGTGAGTCACCTATCTGGCTAGACTCCATCCACATTCAGTTTCCAGCCTGGCTGCCACCAAGATCTGCAAGATTCAACTCTAGCTTCAGCCCACCAGATGCCATCTTGGATCCACCCTAAACTTACCAGAATCTGCCAGTAGGGTTGCCATTTCTGGCTTGGGAAATTCCTGGAGATTTGGGGATGGTGCCTGGGAGGGCAGAGCTTGGGGAGAAGAGTAGTGAGAGCTGAGCAGAGATTTGATATAATAGAGTCCGCCCTCCAAAGCTTCCATTTCCTCCAGGGGAACTGACAGGGAGATCAGAAAACTCCAGGCCCTATCTTGCGGTCGGGAATGCTAGCTTGTGCTCTACTCTACCTGTCTTCATCTGGTCTCTCTCAGGAGCCTAATCTATTTGAAGGAAAAAGTTGGCCACTCTAATTCTTCTCTCTCTACTTCCCTCCAGAAGTGAGCCTGATTTGAAGGGTGTCTTGCAAGCTTGGGACGCCCATTTTATTCCAGAACTGAGATTCCAGCCATTTTGAATTAGTATCTTTCCCTCTCTAGAACGGAAACTTCATTACTTGAGGGAAGAAAAACACTTATTGTTCTGAGTCACTTCTGAGAAGGAGAAAGAGGGGGAGGCAGGGTGATTAATGCTTCCTACTAGTTAATTTCAACACTTTCTCCCAGGCACTAGCGTCACAGTTTACTCAGCTCCTCTCCCACATGTGTTAGACACCAGCTTTCTGTCTGGATGTAGGAAATTTTCACTATAAATCAATTCTCAAGTATTCCGACGGACTGGATACTTGTTTAATAAACATTTGCTCAAACTTCCTCTGTATCCCCCCCACCTATTCTCTGTTAGTGTCAGGAGTTGCCAGCTCTGAAGATGAGAACCACCTATCTGTGTGCTACAGTGTTGGCCCACGTAGAGAGTCTAATGGGCTTTGGGTCAGAGTGTTCTTGGGGCTGTGTGATGTGTTTCTAGGCTTCACAGTGATCTCCCCATCTGCTCAGCCCATTCATAGTCCCTCCCTAAACTCGAATTACTTTAAAAGCCTAGGTAACCAGCCTAGGGTTGCCAGGTCCCTCTTCACCACCGGCGGGAAATTTTGGGGGCAGAGCCTGAGAAGGCCATGCTTTGGGGAGGGGAGGGTCTTCAATGCCATAGAGTTCAATTGCCAAAGCAGCCATTTTCTCCAGGTGAACTGATCTCTATCGGCTGGAGATCAGTTGTAAATTTAACACCATAATGACGAAAGGGATTGGAGGCATTGAAACCAAGACCCTAAGTCAGCCCAGTGTCTGAGAACTAAACTAGACCTTATGGAAGCCACAGGTCTGACCTATGGCTGCTGTAATGTCTAGTTTGCCCTTCAACTGAGGCCCGGGGCTTGAACATTCAGCCCACTTGCACCATTACCTAAGAGCTCATCAGGGCTCTAAGCATTTCTGAAAAAATGATGCCTTCCCTGGAAGTTTTTATGGTACCTGCAGGATCTGCCACCTGGAACCCACTTGCCACTGCCAGATGACTCCTTCCTGAGGACAGTCCCCTCCCCGCCTTGCTCAGCACCCCACTGTCTGGCTTGAATTGGACATTTGGAAGGCCATCCTAAGCAGTGTTACACCCTTCTAAGCCTATTGACTATGATGGAAAATGCGCTTTCATACATGCTGAATAATGCCCTTTAATCCACATTCAGTGGACTTTACAACTGTGTGAAATGGCAAAATCCACTTGCAAACCATCGCTAGATTGCATTGGAAAGACATTTTTCAGCATGTGCAAAAGCGCAAAGGAGTAACGTTACTGAGAATTGCCCTTTTCTGTCATTAGAAAACACTGCTAGAGAATTGCTTCAGAGGTTAGCTTTATTTTTTGTTTATAATAACACTTATTTATATTTAAAAACTCATCTTTTTAGTGTTGTCTCTCTGACGTGCTATCTGAAACGTTCTCATGCAACACCAATGACTGTTTTCCCTTCTATTATTGCATATTAATAACGAAATCTTTTTTTAAATTAATTGTGGGCATTTAGCCTGGTTTTTGAGGAGAGCAGTTGCCCTTGGTCTATATACCAGATTGAAAGAGTGGGTGGCTGGCAAGGTTATTTGTCACAATGAGCAAGTGTATAAATTATGTGTGGGAATCAACTGATTTCCTTCTTTTTGAGCAGATGAAAATCAATTTGACGACTAGTCAGGTAAGCAAAAGTGACGTGGAAGATGTACTTAACTCTATCCAGTGTAGGCTTACTTCATGAGTATCTATTTTCTGCTCACATGGAACTTTCCAGATCAATTTCTCATCTTTAAAGATTTCCTATGGGCTGTTTGCCTGGCAGTAAACAGGGAAATATATTCTGTTTTTTATTAAATTAAGTAATGATTTAAAATTGCACAGACCTTGGCTTTGCATTCTTTTTTGTCTAAAAGCCACTGAGAGATCCAGGAGAATCAACTGGGGTGCACACTCCCTATGTAATTTTTCCAGTGAAGGTCATCAGTCAGGGCAACCAAGGCTATTTCTATCCTAGTCCCAGACCTGAATCCAGATTGAAATGCATTCTATATTCTCCCCTCCAAGACTACCTGAAGCTGCATAACTACCACTTGCTTAGGCTCCTCCCCTGTGAATGGAATAAGTGCCACTGGGCAGTCGTTATTTAGGTCATTTGGGTCCAGGAATGCCTTCTTCAGGCGAAGTCTCACAACTGCTACTTTCAAAATGGTCAGAACTATACCCTCTAGCCAGAGAGGCATTCATTATCTCCTAGACCCACTCAATAGAGTTGCCAACCTCCAGGCACTAGCTGGAGATCTCCTGCTATCCAGCCGATAGATATCAGTTCACCTGGAGAAAATGGCCACTTTGGCAATTGGACTCTGTGGCATTGAAGTCCCTCCCCTCCCCAAACCCTCCTCTCCTCAGGCTCCGCCCCCAAAACCTCCCACCAGTGGCAAAGAGGGACTTGGCATCCTTACCACTCAACCAACCCAATTAGGGATAAGTGTTTTGCCAGAGGTCATTTTTGCCTGAGGGAAGGGTTCCTTTGATGGATTTGGGTGGTCAAAGGAAGCTCAGCAAGACAGGGTACTATGATAACACAAATATACTTTAATTGCAGAAAAACTAACAAGCCACAATATACTGTTTCTTATTCACTTTAGTTGCTGGGGTTGTCTACAGGAACAGCAGTTCCCAGCAGCTTCAGGTCTCCAATGATGCTACTCTGCTACTGTTTCCTCTGCCTCTTTTATAGCCTGCTTAGGTACAGCCTCCTAATATGAGTATCACCTGGCAATCATGCTGAGTCAGGTTCTAGTACCTGACATACCCTTATTAGGAAGGCTGAAGTTTAGGAGGAATTGATCCTAGAGACACTTTGATGGAGCATAACTGCCAATATGCTCTAAGTCAAAATAAAGTTACCTGACAACGCCTGACAACTCCATTCCCTATTCTTTTTTTAATTATTATTAAATATTTTTATTATTTTTCACAATATAACAGAAATAAACATATCTCAACAATATACTGAGTTGTAACTACTTATAAAAAGAACACTCATTACTATTACTGAGAATATGTTATCTATACTATACAATATTATCTACTATATATGATTTCCCCACATCTTCTTCAGTCACTAATTTTACTGGTTAACACTTTTGCATTTCAAATTAATTTCTAATTTTCTTTCTTACAGATTTGCTTTAAACTATCTATACTACTTCTATAAGCAGTTTCAAGTCCTACATGGTTATAATATCATCATCGTCTCTATACAACATTCTGTTATTCTGTAGTAAAGGGATTAGATCAATACATAAACAAATTTTCCCGTTTAAAAATTCATCAGAGTAAATCCACCATGCCTCCCTTACACCCCTAAATTAAGCATCATCTTAGCTATTTTCTTGTTTGGGGAGGAGATCTGCCAGTCCTTCTTCATTTCCCAACTTTTTTTTCCATTTTCCAGTGTAGTAGCTGCAATTCTGATCTCTGAAAATATGAAAGAGGATCCCGATGATTGTATCCATTGGCGTCTTGTTAAATGTTCCTGCAGCATCTTGATAAAATCCTTCATCATGTCTCTCTCCATCGCTGGCTGCCAGGAGATGTTTTCTTGGGATAATAATATTCCTCCTGCCAACAGCAACTCAGATAAGTAGAGTGTAGAGGCATTGAATTCTCTCATGTTGATTTCTCTTGTTGCCAGCTGATCATTTGCAGCCACCTCTTGGGAGTTAAATTGTTCTGATTCATTGTCATGATTTTCGGTTTTTATCTCCACTTCCATGTAGCATTCAGTCATTATCTCCGTAGTAGGATCTTTTATTTCCATCGGCATAGTCATTGTCATGACTTGGGTATTCATATCATAGATCTCCTCAATAATTTTGTCCAGTTTTCCATTGATTGATTGATATAAGGTATTCATCATTCCAGCTAGTTGAATCATTTGTTGTGAGAACGCTTGTTGTTTTTTAAAGACTAAATCTTGTTGCATTGCAAACATGTCCATTTGTTTAAGTAACATATCTTCCATCCTCTTGTTCGACATATCTGCTTGGATTCTTATATGAAAACGGGCTTTATAAATTTCAAAATATCCTCAATTACGCTTCAGAGCAGCACGGTCAGAAAAAGGGAAGTAGACAGGAAACTGCAGTATCATAGACCCTGTGTCGTCTCCACTCGGTGGTTAAGTGGTAGGAGCAGTTTGATGGTTGCACTGGGGAAACTCACTTCCAATCTTACGATCGGTCCTGTCTTTTCGATGGTAACAAAGCCCTTCTTACTATCTTCCTGTCCTAAGAAGCGACGTGGCTGGAGGACTGATTGAACCGGAAAGAACCAGAAGTGGGGGTAAAAGCAAAAAGTGTCTTTTTACTCACCCTGACTTCCAAAGGGGAGGCATCTTGTTCTTTTCATAGATTCTTTGATGTTAATGGATAGAGGAGGTCAAAGCCTAAATCCAAAGAGTCGTTCGTGGCATTGGTAGCCCCCTCGGTGCCGGCGGGACAACGTCCAAATCTCCGAGAGGCTTAAGGAAAGCTCTCTCAGAGAATATGAGAAATCTTAAATTCACTTTATGTCAAGGAATACATGAAAATTGGTTGAAAATGTTACATAGGTGGTACCGTACGCCTAGCAATATTCAAAATATGAACAGCTCGACATCTGGTTTATGTTGAAAATGTGGCAAAGCCAGAGGCACATTTTATCATTGCTGGTGGACATGTAAATCCATCCAGAAATTTTGGAAGAAATTACACAAGAACATAGAAGGCATTATCGGTCAAAATATAACATATGAACCTAAACTATTCCTACTGAGTAAAACTCCGGATACCATTGACAAGGACCAACAGGATATATTAAATTATTTAACTACAGCTGCAAGAGTAGTATTAGCATCTCTATGGAAAACAAACAGAATACCAAAAATTGCTACTTGGTAAAGCTTACGAATACATAACAATGGCACAACTAACTGAAACATTACAAAAGGATACTCAAGAACAAAATAGAGACAAATGGAAATCCTTCTATGAATATATTAAAACCAAAAACAACAAATAAATCCCATGAGATACAGCAGACTTAAATAGGAGATCAAATCAATTCTGTTAGCAAGCTAATATAGTACGATACTTCATAAGGGGGCAGTAATAATTATGTATTTTTTTTCTTTTCCTCTTTTATCCCTTTTCCTTTTTTCCTTCTGTACCCCTACTTATTATTGAAAACCAATAGAAAATATTTATTTAAAAAATCACTTTGTTTGGCTTGTTTTGACATCAGTTTCTTTGTTTGCTGGTCGGGGCATTGATACGCCCCGTTTTCTTTCTCCCTTTTTGCTCTCTCAGATTATTTAAAAGATTCAGCCTCATGGCCCACGGCTATTTGCCCATGTCTCTGGATGCCAACTGCATGGGGAAAGTACTCATTTGGCCACACTCATGTAGTTGGGTCATCTGAACATTTTTCCTGCTATGTGGGAATTGCTACTGGGTAAGTGACTAATAGCCAGCGTGGAGTAGTGGTTAAGTGCTGTGGACTCTAATCTGGAGAACTGGGTTTGATTCCCCACTCCTCCACATGAAGCCAGCTGGGTGACCTTGGGCTAGTCACAGCTCTCTTAGAGCTCTCTCAGCCCCACCTACCTCACAAGGTGTCTGTTGTGGGAAAGGGAAGGCGATTGTAAGCCGGTTTGATTCTCCTTAAAAAGGTAGAAAAAATCGGCATATAAAAACCAACTCTTCTTTTTCTTCTCCTTCTCCTCCTCCATCATTTGTGTGGGTGGGGTGAAGCTCCATAGGAGCTGGCATGACCCTGCGCTGGCATAAATGCCCATTTAACACAGGATAACAGGCACTTACGCTGTCCCGGGCGGCACACATGCTGGCTCCTGGGTGCCCTGGAGCAGCGTGGGTCTCCGCGCCAGGACCTAAATTCTGGAAGCAGCAGGCCACACTAGCGTTGAGAGGTGTTCTTGGGGCATTCCAAGGGGGCAGAGCTGATGTTAGCCTCCTAACCCCTTTCGCCCTGAGAATGCCCCCTTGAGCTGAGCCATGGTTGTGCCACCTTTTTCGGTGGTGTAGCCTCGCAGTTTGCAATGGGGCATCCCCCCTTTTTCCTTTTTTAAAATGCTTCCCCCCCCTCTGCAGTGGCCAGGAAGCCTCTGAGGAGGTGGCATGGCTGTGCCACTCCTGGCTGCTGCGGATCTACCCCCCTTCAGGAATGGGTTGCCCCAGGGTACCATAGTTAGAACAGAATATATGGCTACTGCAGTATTCTGAGCCTGTAACAATTTACTTGGTGAAAGTAAGAAGATATTTTGCATTCCTGCAGTAACCTTTTCTGTTCTCTGTATTTAGTTTTGAGTATGGTCATGCTGGGGTTACCAGACTCTTTGCTGACATAAATCAAAGCAGCTTATGATCAGAAACGTTCAGTCGGTTTGTCTAATTGAAGGCAGCTATTTTCTGTTTTTTTAAATAGTGAAATAAGTTACATGCTCACAGTTTGCGAGGTCATTGAGGAGACCTAATTTTTCAATGTCATTTTAGATGCCTGTTCAGGTCAAAGGTCATTGAACTGCTAATTGTGATGAGGGGAAAATAGGACTTCTCAGAGCTTGGCAGGTCTGGAAAGTTCACAAGCAAATTCGTTTGCTCTGGTTGACTGGTCTTCATAACAGGAGAGCCAGAATGCTGGGAAGACCCTGGTTTAAATCCCTCATGTACCATGGAAGCTCACTGAATGATCTTGGGCTAGTCACTCTTTCTCAGCCTAGTCTACCTCACAGGGTTGTGAGGACCAAGTGGAAGAGAGTGATGTTATAAGCTGTTTGAGGTCCCCACTGAGGAGAAAAGCAGGTTCTAAATATCTACATAAATAAGTAATAAAGAAGACCACTTGTTAATGCTTTGATTTTTTTAAAGTGCTCCAAAAAGATATATAGGAATGTAATGGTTGGCTCCAGACTCTTCCAGGGTTTGTTGTTTTCTTTTTATATTTCTGAAACCTAGATTGGTTTGGCAGTTCTTGCAGGAACTGAATTAGGTTTTCCCCTCTGGGATTTGGAAGATAATTTTAAAGTTACAAGCAACCATCTTGACATCAGCTTCTCCAAGCCTGTCCTCAGCAGAGTTTGAAAAATGATCTGTAAGGCACTTGACTGACATATGACTTTTTTTGCCATTATCTTGGTTTCTTACCTGTTTAACTGTCAGCGGGTGATTCATGGATTCATCCAACACCTTGCTGACCCGCCTTTCAACAAAGACAATGGGTTGTTTTCAAAAATAATGAACTATTGTAGCATGTCAGCACAGTTTCCTTCCAGTAGTTTCTGTAGGGCAATCAGGGATAAAAGTAGAAAGGAACCAACAGAGATGAAGCACTAGAAGAATATTGTGGTAAGAAAGAACCCTTATCACTTAGAATGCCAAACAAAGTATTATGGGCTTTATGGAATATCTATTTAAAGGATCTTAAATTAAGGCAGGAAAGATAAAGATACGTCAATGTAGATATTATTGTATTAAATGGAGCTTGCCTCTAAGTAAACAAGTTTTAGGTGGATTTCTGTCTGTTTTCTGTCAGCAGAGTGGGACTGCCTTGCCTTCCCCTTTCTGCTACAGTCCAAAATGCTCTCCCAAGTGCTACATGTAGGGGTAGGGTTGCCAGGTCCCACTTGCCACTGGTGGGAGGTTTTTGGGGCAGAGCCTAAGGAGGGTGGGGTTTGGGGAGGGGAAGGACTTAAATGCCATAGAGTCCAATTGCCAAAGTGACCATTTTCTCCAGGTGAACTGATCTCTATCGCCTGGAGATCAGTTGTAAGAGCAGGAGATCTCCATCTAGTATTTGGAGGTTGGCAATCATATGTAGGGGATGAGGTACCCTCAGGAACAGCATGGGGGAGACCTGTGATGGGAGTGGGGAACTGGCAAAAACCACCCTTTCCCCTTCTGCTAGTAGAAATTTTACACAGAATTCAATGGCATAGCATAACCCAATTTGTTCTGGAAATTTCTTGTATGTGTAGCAAAGCTCAAAACTTACTTTGTGCCCTGTCTTCCACCCAATATTTTAAGATAATACCACTGACTAGAATTAGTATAACTGGTGTTAATATAAATGTGTTCCAGTTTGTTGGGGTTGTTTTACATTGAAGTTTCAAATAAAGCAATTCAAGGGCTTATGATATAACCTAAATTTCATTTCCCCCCCCACAGCCTTAGATTACCATCTTCATTCTGTTTACACCACTTCTTAATAGCAAAATTGTGGTACAGAATCAATACCAAGGATAGAACAACTAATAGCCAATCCAACAAATATGGCATACTTTCAAAGGCTTCTTAGAAAACCCAGCAGGGATGGGGTAAGAGGAAAGTCATTTAATTTATTTAAAAGATTCATTCATTGGAAATATTTGTAGCCCACTTTTTCATATAATATGTCCAAGGCAGCTTACATTATTGTCAGTCAAAGCAATAGGACAAGGTATGGAGACAAGGCCCAGTAGAAGAACATCTAGTTGGTATGCAGAAAGTCCCAGATTCAATCCCTGGCATCTCCATTTTAAGGAATCGACTAGTATGTGATGTGAAAGAGTTCTGTCTGAGGCTCTGGAGAGACACTACTAGTCAGAGTAGACAATACCGAGCTTGATAGATCAAGGGTCTCACTCAGTATAAGGCAGCTTCACGAGTTCAGTAACACAATGAACAAAAAACCCTCAGCAATACATATTCTACCAATAGATATAAAATGATGTAGCAAAACTGGTAAATCTCAGATTATTCAGGATGATGAAATTATAGAAAAGACTGTGAACTCCAAGGCATTTATGCAATGATTCAAGTTAGGGATGCTAGCCTCCAGGTGGGACCTGAGTATCCCCCAGAATTACAACTCATCTTCAGACTATAGAGATCAGTTCCCTTGGAGAAAATTGATGCCTTGGAAGCCCCCCAGTTGCTAATAGCATGTGATCTGGTTCACTTTCTTGATCCATCAAGATTGTCCCCTTCTCTGCCAGCTTCCATTTTGTGGTCTGCAGGCACCCCGTGTCCACTGGGCTACCAAGTGGTTAATCAACTCCATGCATATGCTGTGTTTCCATTATACAAAAACGTGCAGAATTTTTTTTTAAGGTTTTTGTTGTATATATAGGATACAGGAAAGGAAAAAAAGGGGGGAATAAAACATTCCGTCTGCAATAGACAAAGATTCGTTTTGGTGATTAATATAGGTTAATATGCATTCCAAATACATTTCAGCTTTTCATATAACTAGTTATATAAGCTACTTTCTTATATTGAGATTACTAGGCAATTATTACTAAAAGATGAAAAGCTTGATCTATGTGTTAGATATGTAGGTATAAAAACATGCAGAATTTAGTAGTGGGCATGGAAGTCGGTTTCCTGGGGCTCTCAGCTTCCATCTTATAAAAACAAGCAGGTTTCTAGTCCTTATAGCTGTGGATGAAAACGACAGAATAAACTATGTAAAATAGCAAAAACTCAAGAATACGTTATGAAAAGTAAGAGAATGTAAACTTCACTTTGCATAATTCATACAGGTTCAGAATTATGCTTTTTGTGACACGGGTTTGAATTGCCTGGACACAGGATTTTTGCTTGTTAGCATGGAGTACTCTTATGATGTCGCAAGAGGCTTAGCTGACCTTCTGAGTTTGTTGTTGAAGGGCACTACCTCTTGTCGTCCCGCCCCCCCCCCATACTGTACCTTGGGTAGTAACTTGTGTACAAAACAAGTATGCCTTGACCTACTGGATGCTAAGGACAAGCAGCTGGTGGCCCTCACCTTTGAGGCATTGCTTGTGCACCTGGGCTTTTCACTGGGGTGTGGTGGTGGAATTTTTAAAAATAGCTTTTACAATTTGCTCCTCACCTGAGGACTGTTAGGAGGATCGTTTAGGTGGCCGAATGTCTTATGCCCCTTATTTGTATGTTTTTTCATGGTTTGGATTTCAGTGTGTTTTTGGGTCTGGGTTTTGTGAGCTGGTTTGTAATGGTTGTTAATATCTTCCTCTAACTGAAGTGCTGCTGTTTCAAAAAGGGGGTGGGGAGAAAAAAAGATATAGATAAAAGCAATATCACAAGTTCAGTACTAGGCGATGGCATGTCACAAAGGACCCAGCATGACCTATTCCTGCTCAAGGCTACAGAGATAGCCTTTGATTTAAGGCATATTAAGAGAGCCCTTTAATTGAAGATTCCCTTTGGACACAAGCTTCAATACTGTGCTTTAAATACTCCTCAGGGTTTCTTTAATCTTCAAGGCAGCAGTAGCAAAAAAATGGGTTTCTCTCACTCTGCCACTAAAGCCTCCTTTGTTCTGCTCTATAATTCGGATTTATTAGTCTCCTAGTCCATTGAATGAAGGACTGGTCTAACAACTGCCTCCCTGGTCAAGAGTCATGCCTTTCTGCTAGAAATAGTTTCTCAGTTGTTACTTTTCAGATGGGGAGGGAAATATGAGATTTGGGGCCCATTTGGCGTCGCCTCTTGAACAGGAACTTTTCAACCCCCTTCCAAAGCAGCCCTCCAATTAAGAACTCATGAGGGCCTCCCATGGAAGTAGCTACGGTGTGCAAAACTGGAAATATCACCCCTCCCCATGTGCAAGAATCTCTATTCTATAAGGGATGTCTGTTCATGGATCTTGGCCACAGAATCACAGTAAAAAAGACAGCCTTTACAACCTGTGACTTTAGGGAACTCGGGGATCTCTCAAAGGCAGGTTTTCTTTGAAGCCGCTTGTTATTCAGTTAGGGAGACCAGTCTCCCACTTCAGAGGGAGAGGTCTCCCTGTGTGTTGCCCAATGATGCTAGCCCCCTAACTGCCTCAGCAACCTGGTATACCTTTCAACCCCCTTCCAAGGCAGCTCTCCCTCATTCCCACCAAAAAGTTTTCCCGAGTTGAGTGAAATTCAGAACTCATGAGGGCCTCCCTTTGTAAGTAGCTATGGTGTGGGAAATGTGCCAAAATGGACCAAGGTTAACAGGAGAAGCAGGGCACTGCTTCACAAAGGTCACCCAAGATTCTAGGACTCTGGACTCCATCTTTGTGAACTGTGTACAACCTTGGATGCTGTTAGACAGTGATGGGTTGTTTGCATTTCCCTGACCTTGAGGTGTGAAAGGCTGAGAACAGTAGGGAGTAAGTAGCCTCCTTCACATACTTAACGAAGCACTCTGAGAAGACACCTGGAACTGATAAGGAGAACCTGTAATCCCATCAGCAACCAGGGGCTATTCAGAAAACCCCGACTAGTCTTTTTTTGCATATCTGAATCACCTTCCAGCCTCATCGAACATCATCATCCTGGGAAACTCCTCAGACATCTACACACATTTGAAAATCTATACTAAAGTCATCACTAGCCGTTAATCAAGCCACCACAGGTATTCTGAAACATCCTGACATGTTTGTCATTTTGTTTGTCATTTACATCATTCAGCCTCAGGACTCATTTTTACTATAAGTATTGGCCCTTGAGCCATTCATAGCGTGTGTGTGTGTGTGTCCTGGACCCCTGCACACATCCACACTTGCTTGTGCCCCCCCTTCTCTTTCCCCTCTCTACAACACAGCTTTCACTCAAACGACGCTCTTCTGGACTAGTAAATATCGCCTCAACCCTAATATCCTTGTGCCCCTCCTCCCTGTTATTTTCTTAGGTCTTGTGTGAATGGGGTGTATGATTTTGCTGTGTGTGTTTGTTTGCACTATTTATTTTAAAAATAAAACTCCATTTAATTACACCCTTCTAAATCTATTGGCAGCAGTGGACTTAGAAAGATATAACTCTTCTTCAGATTGTACTGTAAGTGACCTAAATTTTTTCTGTCTGTTTATTATCTCCAGGATTTGAAAGATTCAAACATTTCTTATGTGTTGAAACCATATTTAAACTGCCAATGGCTTATATGGCTTCCAGTCACTTGGGAGGCACCTTTTTGGATTTTTTTTGGGTATGATTTAATCAAACATTATAGTTTCATTTAATTTAGATTTCCTCTTCATCGCATTCCTCAATATGTAATTCTTTCTTCAAGATAGGTACGTGACCATGTGCAGGAAGTAATAGTTTATAATAGCATCTTATTCTAGAACAAGACCAGTTGTTGCCCTGGGACAGTTTGCCTTACTCATTGAGACTCAAGGCAGATTACATAATTAATACAATGCAATCCAAGCAACCAAACAAGATACAATCAACAACGCAATAAAATGTAACTGCAAAGTCAGTGAGCAGCTCATTAGAAAGAGTGTGCCATATACAGTATAATACATACAAACAATGAAAGAAACCCAATTACAAATTTAAGTGCAACTGTATAATGTATACAATGACTTATCTATAGTGGACTTATAAAAGATGTAGTTTCCCCCCAGCTTATATCAGTAAATAAATAAATAAGGTCAAATTTATTGAGCTGATCATACAAATTACTCATTCCTTCCTGCCTGTCATGAATACATGGAGATCATATTAAGAAGCATTTCATGCATGTAAAGTATTAAATAAATGTTTATAACATGTTACATTGTGATCTGGAAAGCAAACTGTGTAGCATGAAGACACCATGACTGTTATTTGCCTGCCACCGACAAATGGCAATACAAATCTAGACGGAATTTGCTACTGACCTAGTTTCATGAAAGTGTTAAGCCCACAGACTGATAGACCACATTATAAGGCAACAAAATATTAATTCAGCAGATGAGGAAGGTGTTGATAAAGTTGAAAGTTTATGATTTCCAATGTGGGGAAAAACAGAGTGTAATGAAATTATAGCTAGTCCAGCGTTATCTCCTTCAGAAACACCTCTGACAAACACCCCAGTTTGATATTTTAAAGAGTAAAAAAAAAGCTGTAGTCAACTTGCATGTAAAATCGGATCCCTCCTCGCTCTCTCCAGCTGTCCCTTTAAGATGGTGCCGGCTCTTCAGCGGGACCCGTCAGAGCAACCACCTCCGATTTCTCGGCGGCTATAGCCCAGATGACGGGGCCGCCACCGGCTCCCGATTCTGCATCCCCTCTTACTCCGAGGGGTGCCGCTTGCCAGTTTTGACGGGGGCAAGTTCAATGCCCCTGGGCAGCGGTCAGCTGGAGTGCGGCTCCGCGCTTGTGGCGGGGGGGGGGGGGGAGTCGTCCGACCCGGAAGCTCTAAATAGAATTTTAAAGCAGACATCTAGTATGGGAGCCTTTTCTGTCCACAGATGGAAATGTAAACAAGCAGTCAGAGGCAAGTGAAAGGAACAATCTCACCTGCAGCTTGTGGTGACCCATGGTCAGGTGTAGGAAAAGCAGCTGGGAGACCTCTCCTATCCATGGTGCAGGGAATGGGTTTCGGCTGCCACTGTCAACAGATAGATTTAAGAAGGGATTGTTGCCAGGGGGCAACAATCCCTTCTTAAATCTATCTGTCGACACTCTCAAGTGGAAATTTCACAGGCTGAGGTATCACAGACAAAGAAAGACCTTCCTTCCTTCCCCATGGTAGTGATTGCTGAGCTGTATTGGGGTGTGGCTGGAGGGGGAAAGAAATGTAGCCACACTTGTTCCAGATAGAACAAAGGGGGGAAAAAGCATAGGGTGACATTTGAAAAGCATGCAGTTCGAATTGGGGAGTCAAAGGAGCCAATGTGTTGTGGTGGTTAGAGTGTCAGACTAGAACGAGCCAGGATTAGCCAGGGTATACCTTGATGAGCCCTCTCAGAGTGGTGTAGCAGGCACCTTTACTTGCCACCTTCAGGAATATGTGCAACAGTGCTTTGCCCCAGAGGACATTTATGTACATAAGTTCTGTTAAGTCACATCTGACTTATGGAGACCCCAGCAAGGGCTTTGAAGGCAAGTGAGAAACTGATGGTTTGCCACTGCCTTCCTCTGCAGTTCTCCTTGGTGGTCTCCTATCCAAGTACTGACCATGCTTAGCTTCCAAGATCTGACAAGATCAGGCTACAACATGCCACCTTCTCTCCCCAGAAGACATTTGGTGAAGGGTAAATGTTTCTGGCTGTGTTTTGGGGTGTGTAAAAAGAATCTTTTGAGCACATGCAGTTTTAGAAAGTGAAGTAAAAGCTGCACTGAAAGCAATGAGGAGAAACTAATCACCAGGAGTAAATGGGATATCAATAGAGATATTTCAAGCCATAGAAACAGAGTCTATCAAAATCTTAACAAGAACATGTCCACCAATATGGAAAATAAAATAATGGCCCTCAGACTCGAAATGCTTAATCCACATTCCAATTCTGAAAAAAGGAGATGTCAAAGACTGCAGCAACTATCACATGAATTTCTCATGTGAGTAAAGAGATGCTCAAAATCTTACAACCAAAAGACTGTTATCATATATGGAACAAGGAATGCCAGATGTTCAAGCTGGATTCAGAAAAGGAAGGGATACTAGAGATCATGTTGCAAATTTACATTGGTTATGGTAGCATATAAGAGCATTTCAAAATGCTTGGAGGGTTGCATGGCTATCTCTGTGCATGCCCAGGTAGGCATAAAAGCCCTCAAGACTTCTTCAGTAGCAGTCTGAGTAGCAGTCTAAGGAGGGACATGGTTGGCAGAAGTTAGCACAACAGCCCTGTCCATCATTATAGCCACAGCAGTGGGAACAGCAGCTGGCACAACAGCTGGACGGCTCAAACAGCGGGGCTTCCCCCATCCAGCCAGATTACATGTCTCAGCAGAAGCTACAAGGAGGCTGTCTGTCAACTTGACTCCCCCACTGGACATTCTTAACAATCTTGCCAATGGACAGGTAAGCCCCCAGCCCAGGCCATCTCTTTGGTTGGGACTCTTGGGCATTCAGTAGGCACTGGACAGGGACTGGAGCTGTGATTTCTGAGGTCCTTTGAAGAGAGGAGCAAGTATCCTACAATAGGCTGGAGAACTTTCCAGCAGCCTGAAGGAGCCTCCCTCCAACTTAATTGGCTTTTCCATTGAAGGAAGAGCCACTTAAATCAGAGGAAGGCTCGGTACACTGGTGGGGAGGCTTCAAATTTTGCTCAGTGGAGTGGTAGGTTACAGGCCACTGTTTCTGACCGTGCCACATAGAACTGAACCATATTTGTTAGCGACAAATGAAGTAGCTGTTCAAAGGCTCTGGAACTTTTTTGCTGATAGTCACGTCATTGTTACATTTATATTTACAATACTGATTGGCTGAACAGTGGGGTTTTGATGTCTTCAAAGTTATTGAATGGATAATGTGGCAAATAACTATTTTTCATTCTGTGTAGGTCACTGAGGAATAAATACCTTCCATTAATCCTATTTGAAGTACTGGAGATTTTTTTTTTTTTACATTTGACACACAGAACATAAAGGTCATCCTGACACATGTTTGTTCCCTGCTATTTTCTGGCAGAACTGGTATTTCCCTCAGGACTCACATGAGACAGGCAGCCTGATTTTATCCTGTACCATAGCTACCAGAGAGCTTGTGCCTCAAAGCTACAACAGCACTCTAGTGGAGGCGAGCAGGGCAGAGCTGTCTGGCTCGATCCAGCCAGTGGGGTATGGCAGTGTTTGCTGTCGTAACTGTACGTCTAGTTGTAAATCAGAAGTGGGGAAGGACATTTGGTTGCTGCTGTTTGGTTTGAAGCTGCATGTGACACCTTTGTCAAGCATTTATGTTTAACCCCCCCCCAAATATTATGGACTTATTTTCTATTTTCAAAAATAAGATCAAAGGTGAAAAATTGCTATAAAGAAGAAGAGTTGGTTTTTATATGCCGACTTTCTCTGCCACTTAAGAGAGAATCAAACCGGCTTACAATCACCTCCCCCTCCCCACAACAGACACCCTGTGAGGTAGGTGGGGCTGAGAGAGCTCTTAATAGAGCTGTGACTTGCCCAAAGTCACCCAGCTGGCTTAGTGTGTAGGAGTGGGGAAACAAATCCAGTTCACCAGATTAGCCTCCGTTGCTCATGTGGAGGAGTGGGGAATCAAACCCGGTTCTCCAGATCAGACTCCACTGCTCCAAACCATGCTCTTAACCACTACACCACGCTGGCTCAATCATAATGTGTGGCTATATGCTATAGCTTCATCATTTCAAAAATGAAGCCAATTTTCAACAATTATTCTCTGTCTTCCCTTACACTTTCATATGTAACTGGTTTAATTTAACCATTGACATGATGTCCCATAGATTACAGAACAATAAACACTTCATATAATGGTTGTTGGTATATATGTTAGTTTAAATATTGTTGTTATACCTGTTTTACATATGTGAAACTGATAATGAGACAGCAGTTCACCCAAGAATAACAAAGAGGTGGAAAAATTCTGGTTTCTGTGTTGCCAGGAGAAGCAGGGCCGTCCACATCCATACCACTGCTGCTTTAACTGAAAGACTTTTAACTAATGGGAAGACTGATTCATACTAATTTTTATTATTTGTTGTTAGCTATATTGTAGTATGTGCTTTTATGGTCCATAAACAGCTTCAAACAGTATTTTTCTGAAGAAGTTGAATAGAAATGCCTCAGAAATGGTTAAACCTTTACCTTACAGACCATTTTCTCCCATATGAACCTAATGGTTCACTATGGTCATCTTTGGAGGCCCTGCTTCAGGTGCTCCCACCAAATGAGGCTAGATGGGTGGCAGCCCAAGAAAGAGCCAAGCAAGCAAACAATTACAGCGATGTGAGGATGCTTAATGGGGGGAGGAAAACTGGGAAAAGTTGGTTTTCTCATCCAGGAAGAGGAGCCAGGTGAAAAAAAATCTTCTGATGGTGTTGTCTTCCTGCACTTGCACTAACTGTAGAAAGCACTTCTAGTCCCCGGATGCTGAAATCCAACTATGTATATTAAAACCACATATGCTACTTATAGTGACATATTTAAGCTAGAGTATTGTTTGCTTTGATATAAACTGAAAATAAGGCATACCCCTAAGGCATCTGCTATTCCCCATTTATAATAACTGTAATAAAGTTGAGGGCAGAAGGAAGAGAGGAAGACCCAACAAGAGACCGACTGACTCAATAAAGGAAGCCACAGCCCTCAGTTTGCAAGATCTGAGCAAGGCTTTCAAAGTAGGACATTTTGGAGGACTTTCATTCATAGGGTCACCATGAGTCGGAAGCGACTTGACGGCACTTAACACACACACACACACAATAAAGATTAATACAGATCCCAATGCATGTATAGTGCATGTGTCTGGGATAACCCTTTCACTGCTTTGATAGATTCTTGGAAAATATTTCAGAATCTGCCTCCATTGAACAGAGGTAGAAAATAGCATAAAGATGCACTGTAAAGGTAAAGGTCCCCTGTACAAGCACCGGGTCATTCCTGACCCATGGGGTGATGTCACATCCCGGCATTTACTAGGCAGACTTTGTTTACGGGGTGGTTTGCCAGTGCCTTCCCCAGTCATCTTCCCTTTACCCCCAGCAAGCTGGGTCCTCATTTTACTGACCTCGGAAGGATGGAAGGCTGAGTCAACCTTGAGCCGGCTACCTGAAACCGACTTCTGTTGGGATCGAACTCAGGTCGTGAGCAGAGCTTGGACTGCAGTACTGCAGCTTACCACTCTGCGTCACGGGGCTCCTTCAACGATGCACTGTAGCACACCAAAAAGAGAAATAGGTTTGTTTGATGATGATGATGATGCACCTGAAACTACCAGACTGAGAGGTCATTTATGCAGGGGAAATTTGCATTTGGTTTGCTGCACAGTTTTCTGCTCCAAATTCTCAAACGTCATATGCATGAGGGATTCTCCCCCACCCCCAATTCCAGGAGTACCTTGTGATTAATTAGGCATCCCCAGTGAATCATGGAGCTTCTGAGTCCCTCTCCCTGAAAACGCAGCCTTGTTGCACTTTACTTGGAGGGGGTGGGTCAGCTCTTAAAGGGGATATGTGTGCTTTTGCTGGGTATTCCTCCCCACCTTTCTTCAACAGCTCCCTATTGGGAGCTGCCTTCCAACCATTGCAGCCTCTCTTCAGTGTCTTCCTGCACATTTCATTAAGGTTTAACTCCCTCTTTTGTGCTTTGCTTTGAGGGAAGGGGTTGGATGGGACGGACAGACACATGGGAGGGAGAAGCCAAAATGGGCGTGGGGAGAGAAACCCGAAGTTAAGAGCTATGCATGGAAATAGGGGGAATTTGCATTGCTCTTGCCTTGAAGCAGTATTTTAATTCGTCCTAAAACAGCATCCTAGAACTGTGGGGGAAGAACGAGGCCAGAGCGAAGTCATATCTGAAGGTTGGTAGAATCATGAATAATGTAAAAGAAGCCTCAAAGCAGTCCAGCAGGGACTGCGAAGTAAATACCCCTGCATAAATGGCCTTTGAGTCTTTTTCACAGACATTGCTGGGAAAGCATGGGAGGTGCTGTAGGGCCTATTACTCTGCTAGGTTTTACAATCTTGCACAAGCCACACAGCTTGGCAGTATTGCTAAGCTGACTGGGGGTGGGGGAGGGAGGGGAGGCACTCTTCTCCCAGGGTGCTATTTATCCTTGGGCCAGCCCTAATATCATCACAATAATACATTGTTTTGAAATACAGTCTGTTCTTATGTATATATGTAGGAAAAGATTTTGGTAAGTGACCAAGAATTGGATGGAGGTTATTTATTTATTTTTTGTCTTGGCAACTACAAGAATTTCATGACAATTGTTTGTTAATCCTGTACTGCCTGCTGCATAAAATGAATCTTACTACTATTAATTTCCTAGGAATAGAATGTTTTTAATCCTATTGAATGGCTGTGCATTTTAGAAAAAGGATTGTATGCTCTGGAAGAGAAGCTGGGGCTTGTCAGAGTTTAATGATTTCTCACCACTAGCTAACAAAAACAATTCTATCCAGAAAATTAAAGCTGAGCAGCAATACACTGCGTAATCCTTCATAATACTAACTCATAAACAAAGGCTTAAGGGATTTACAAAGGCATTGATACTCTAAATTGTTCCATAGGGTCCATTACATGAGGTCAATTTCTTATGGGCAACCTGAGCTGCTGATTCAACTGGAATGACCACAGCATTCATCTGCGCCTGCTGGTAAGTATCGTGTCCTAATTTGGCTGAAACACTGAAGGAATAACTAATGCAGAAACGGCAACCTTATAGCCACTGGAAATGTGCAGTCGGCTGAACAATGGTGACAATTCCCATGGGCAGCTCCTTCGACAACTGCACATGGAGATCACGGCCAGGAATGCCAGAATTCATACTCGACACTGCTGGCAGCACTCGCCCATCCACTAGACAAGAGCTGCATAAACACAGTATCCATGGAGATAAATCATGATGGGTAGCCTTTTTAGTCTGTCTGTAGCAGTAGAAAAGAGCTAGCGTCCAGTAGCACCTTAAAGACTAACAAAATTTCTGGCAGGATATGAGCTTTCGTGAGTCACAGCTCACTTCTTCAGCTTGGCGGGCTGTCGGCTTTCTTTCCACTCCCCCCTCAGGGGTGGCAGACGAGCAGGAGTTAGCAGCGCAGTTGGTGCTGCTGCTGGCGTCGGTGGCGGACCTCCCTCGGGGCTAACATTGACCTTGTTTACTTGATTCCCCTGAGAGACAGTGGAGCGGCTGGTGGGTTGGGCAGTCGGCTGGTGCTGGGGGTGAGTTTGGTGGCAGGGAGAGGCCCAGGGCCCTTGGGGTGATTTGCCTGCCTGGGACACTCTTTGAGGGGTATATTGGGAGAGGCGGTCCTGCAGATACAATGGTCCCAGACCATTTGGGGCTTTAAAGGTTAGTACCAAAACCTTGAGCCTGATTCAGTGCTCCAAGTGGAGCCAGTGCAGCTGACGAAGCACCGGTTGGATATGGGCTCTAAATGGGGTCCCCATCAGGACCCTTATTGCCGGGTTCTGAACCAGCTGGAGTTTCCAAACCGGTCTCAAGGGTAGCCCTGCATAGAGCAAGATACAGTAGTCTAGCCTGGAGATACAGTAGTCTATCTAGCATGGATCTCTGTAGCTTGATCAGTACTGGACAAGTAGAGGATCAGCTGCTGAGCCCAACGAAGATGGGAAAATACCTTCTTGGCTGTGTGCATGGTCTGGGCCTCCAACAAAAGGGAGGCATCCGAGGTCACTCCCAAACTCTTGACAGAGAGGAAGCCGGTATCAGCTGAACCCTGTCAAGAGTGGGAAGCTGAAAACCCTCACTCAGACCACTTTGATCCAGCCACAGGACCTCTATCTTTGATGTGTTCAATTTCAGTCAACTCTGCTTCACCACAGCCTCCAAGCACATAGCCAGATTTTCCAGGACGGTGTCCGGCTGGCCGTCTATCAACAGATACAGCTGGGTGTCATCTGCATACTGATGGCAACCCAGCCCAAACCTTCTAACTAGCTGGGCAAGGGGATGCATATGGATGTTAAAAAGCATAGGGGAAAGGATTGCTCCTTGTGGAACCCCACATACCAAAGGGTAACGCGACGAGAGCCCTTCCCCTATTGCCACCCTCTGTCCCCAGCCCTGGAGAAATGATATCAGTCACTGCAAGACTGTCACACGTGATCCAGCGCTGGCAAGGTGATGGGTGGGTCAACAACTCACGGTCGACCATGTTGAATGTCGCTGTGAGATCGAGCAGCAACATCAGCACTGACCCACTCCAGTCCAGCTGTCTGTGGAAGTTGTCTGTGAGGGTTACCAGCATGGTCTCTGTCCCATGGCCAGGCCGGAAGCAGGATTGCAATGGGTCGAAGGCCGATGTGTCCTCCAGGAAAGTCTGTAGCTACAGGGCTGCCAACTCCGATTGGGAAATTCCTGGGGAGAGTGTGGTTTGGAGTGGGAAGGGACCTCAATGGGGTAATGATGCCACAGAATCCACCTTCTGAATAGGGTTGCAAACCTCCAGGTACTAGCTTTAGATCTCCTGCTATTACAACTGATCTCCAACTGATAGAGATCAGTTCACCTGGAAAAAATTGCCACTTTGGCAACTGGACTCTATGGCATTGAAGTCCCTCCCCTCCCCAAACCCCGCCCTCCTTAGGCTCCACCCCCAAAGCCTCCTGCTGGTGGCGAAGAGAGACCTGGCAACTCTACTTCTGAAGCAGCCGCTTTCTCCAGGGATCAGTTCTAATTCCAGAAGATCTACAGGACCTCCCTCCTGGAGGTTGGAAACTGTAGGTATGAACCTGCTCTGTTCTTGCAGCTTTTCAGAGAGGACACATTTCCATTTCGAAAAGGCTGTGGCTGTGCAGGCTACTCGCTGGTGCTTTTGAATTCATTCCGTTTATGCATTATTGGTTTTAATTTGCTTTTATTGCTATTATTAGTATTTATTCTCTACAGGAAGCTCCCAACTAATGAGGAAAGAGGCACATGTTTTGAACTGTGAGCATATTAGCTAAGAAGTCTGGACTTTCCCCCCAGTTTTGTGAATAGAAAACTAAGGGGAGCTACAACAGAGGTTTATAAAATTGTGCACGATGTGGGGAAAAGTAGATAGGCAGAACCTTTTTCTCCCTTTCCCCAAATACAAGAATTTGTGGGCACTCGACTGGTTTGATAGGGAGAAGATTCAGAACAGACAAACAGAAATATGTCTTCACTCAAGGAGATACACATTTGTGGAATTCAGTGCCGTGGATGCAGTGATGTACGCTAGTTTAGTTTGCTTTACAAGAGAATGTGACAAATAATGTGACGATAATTGGTTGCTATAGTTAGGTTGACAAAATGGAAGCTCCATGTTCCGAGAGATTAACCCTCCTGATACCAGGGCTGGGGAGGCAACGACGGGCAGACTTTAGCATGGGTGTCCTTCTTGTTGGCTTTCTGAGTGCATCTGGTTGGCCTCTGTAGAAAACAGTGAACCAGCTGAACTACTGGTATGATCCAGAGCAGTTACTATTATATTTATTATAAGGAAGTGCTCCTGTATTTAATGGGGCTGACACGGAAGTAAAAATGCATAGGATTATAGCCTATGATTCAGCATTGAGTTATCTGGGGTAAATGATGTCACAGATATTCTAAGGCTAAACTGGATATAACAAATAAGACAAAATTTACTTACTTATTTATTTAATTTATACTTCACTCTTCTCCTCAATGGGGACCCCAAAGTAACTTACATCCTCCATTTTATCCTCACAATAGCCCAGTGAGGTAGGTTAGGGTGAGAATGTGTGACTAGCCCAAGGTAATACTTCCATGGCAGAGCGGGGATTTGAACTCAGGTGTGGCACCAAGGCTTGGGGAAAGCTGTCTGGAGCAGAGCAGGTGAAGGTAGAAAGCATGGCGAGTGTTGGCAAACCTACAGCATTGGTCTGGTTGGAAGGTCATTGCCTAGGCCACGGCTGGTTATTGGGCACTGGAGCTGCCCCGTCGGGGAGGGCATTCCCCTGGGCTGGAGGAGGCATAAAGGATGGTGTGAGCCAGGGTCCCTCCCATGACTTCCAGGTGGTAGGCAGTTGCTGGGTACTGATTTAAGGATGGCTGCAGTGAGGCATTGGGGTGGTGGTGAAAGAGGAAGATGCTGGATGCTGAAGGGTGAGGATGCAATGGACAATCTTGTGGGTGTCCAGAGAAGTGAGGGAACAGGTGGCCGAACTCAGGGAGTGAAGGAACTATCTTGTGTGAGACCCTATCTGTAAGTTACACTGCAAATAAACATTGTTTGAGATTTACCTGGCTTTTTCAGTGTGTATTTCCCTTGGGAAGATGGAGGGTCGCTTTCTCCTCAACTTGTTGAAACCCTCCGCCCCGGTGAGTGCCAGGGCCCAAACAAGACCCACCAGGTGCATAAGTCAACCTCATCTTAGTCCCACACTCTAATCGCTACATTACTCTGGCTCTCATACTGAGCAGCAACTGAATTCTTCAATTTTTAAATTGACAGTAGAAATACACAGTAATCTCCAAATGCTTCCATGATCACTCTTTTGCTATGTAGAGAAATAGACAAGCTATTGGAAGAAAAGTGAGAGCTTTTTTCTTTTTGACCTTTTGAGGTTTGTTAATAACATTTACAGCCACTAGGAGGTGCAACATCTCTAGCCGTTCCACAAACAAAATATGCCCAGATCACAAAATATTTTCAGACCTTTTCAGATATCCAGATTGTATAATAGAAATTCAGGTTTTAACTCTTGATCCAAATTTGCATGCATGGGCTGGTCAAACTTACCATGTTAACATGCACACCTAAAAATGTAACATCTCCTGGCAGTTTCCACCCATCTTATCAGAACTCATACCTG
Organism: Euleptes europaea; assembly: GCF_029931775.1. Lineage (NCBI taxonomy): Eukaryota > Metazoa > Chordata > Lepidosauria > Squamata > Sphaerodactylidae > Euleptes > Euleptes europaea. The sequence continues at coordinate 48,356,419 of NC_079314.1, forward strand.
GAGCACACAAGGTAATGATGAAGGAGGAGCCAGATGAGAAAGGATGGCTTGAGACAAGTCTGAGCCCAGAACTTCTAGTTTTAGAAAAGGAGCAACCCTATGCAAATTGAGACACCTAATTTCGCTCCAATAAATCGCTCACTTTCCATACAGCACTTTGCCCTGCTATTTTCTCAAACCAAATGAACCAGCTTCAGAGATCAAATTAAAAAAAGAAAGACATCGTGAACCTGAAAGAGCTGTTTTAATAGCGTTGGACAGAGCTGAAATGAGAAGACTCTCCGTAGTAATTGGGACTTAGTTTTGATCTTATGGAAAACATCTGCACCCTGTAGAAAGAAAATGGCTCAGGATTGTTTCCTTTCGGAAAGGAAAGGAAGCCTATCCATCTAAGCTATTTTTGTAAAGGCCTGAACAGACAATGGGTAACCCAGTCAGGCAGAATCAGAATCAGCCAGGTGGAAACCACGCAGTAGGATTTCCCAGTGCAACTAGATCCAGTACATTTTATTAAAATCTTCAGTGCAGCCATGCAATCAATCCTGTGAATATTTGTTTGAAGCAGTTCCCAGTGAGTTTTGCTGCGTTTCCAGCAAGTATGCAATGGTTAGGGTGACCCTCCACCCTTTTAAATATAAAATCTAGTTGAATGGACCTGTCCCCTGTGCAGTACAAATATGGCACGGAATACCATATCTGTGCTGCCATATGGGGAGGTAGCACAGAAATGAAGCTGCCCAACAGACTGAGGCTCTATCTTATGCACGCTTACCTGGGAGTAAGTCCCACTGAACACAGAGATACTTAATTCTAAGTCAGCATTGCCAACCTCCAGATGGTGGCTGACCTTCAGGCGATAGAAATCAGTTCCCCTGGAGAAAATGGCTGCTTTGGCAATTGGACTCTATGGTATTGAAGTCCCTCCCCTCTCCAAACACCACTCTCCTCAGACTTTACCCCCAAAATTTCCAGGTATTTCTGAATAGTCTAGCAGCTCTTGTAGCAAATCTTTTGTAGTGAGATTAACATTCCTTAGAACATTTGTTCCAGGAGAAGGAGTGTATCCTGCGTAACAAAATCTTTACTGATGGATGGCCAATTGGTAATTGCTAGACTATTCAGGTATTCTTCAGAACTGACCTGAAATTGAAGAAGCTGACTTGAAATTGAAGAAGCATGATGCGAAATGGGGAATAATACCGGAATCCCATTTTTCTTTCTCTTGACTTTTGAACTATGAACACTTATCTACCATTATGATAAAGACTATTTTTCCATTCTTAGTGTCCTCAATTTTGTTTGTACCTTGTGACACTATTATTGTCCTAATTGGATTATTGTGCTTTGCTTGTAATTTATATAATTCTTATGTTCTTGCATTGTTCTTATAAAGTATTTAGCAACATTCTATTTTGTACTAATTGTACTATTTGATATTTGTATATGTCATTAGTGCCTTTTCCCCCTAACTTCCTATTGCTGGCACGAGTTTTTGGTTTTAAAAACTTTCAGGTAGTAGCTGGAGATCTCCTGTTATTACAACTGATCTCCAGCCAATAGAGATCACCTGGAGAAAATGGTCGCTTTGGCCATTTGACTCTATGGCATTGACATCCCTCCCCTCCCCAAACCCCACCCTCCTCAGGCTCCGCCCCAAAAACCTCCCGCTGGTGGTGAAGAGGGACCTGGCAACCCTATATACAATCCAACCATGCCTCTCTGAACTCTCTCAGCCCCACCTACCTCACAAGGTGTTTGTTGTGGGGTAGGGAAAGGAAGGTGATTGTAAGCTGGTTTGGGACTCCTTAAAGGCAGAGACAACTGGGGTATGAAAACCAACTCTTCTTTTTCTTCTTCTGCATTGGAAGACTCTGACCCTTTGTCGACCAGAAAAATTGGACTTTGCTCATCACAATTATCAAGCAATAACCAGTTTGCTTAACTGAATTCAAAAACATTCTCTGCTGGTTTCTGTTCTCTATCACACCTATGTGTTTAGGTATACAAATGTATTGTTTCTGAACGTTTTGACCTTAAATAAAAGAAATGTATTAACTTGTCTTGCAAGTTCTGTTCCTGATTTAGTCCCATAGAACTCACACAGGCAGAGGTTGTGTAGACTTACCACTGAAGCCTTCCCCCCAGACCAATTTAGGATTTTTTATATAGCCTATCCTGTATTCTGGAGTTCCATTAGTGGCCACCCCAATCCAGTTGCGGTCTTAATTTGCAGGCAGTGCAACATCAGAAAACTTCATTTCAAGTTCTGCGAAATGGAAAAGCCACAACAAAGAGTGCGGTAGAGAGCTTTATGGTGGCATTAGGTTTTGTAGACAGCTGTCCTTTATAAACACCAGGTGCACCTGCCATTACAGAGATCCCACATAGTCTCTTTTCCAGGGCACAGATGCAGGGTGCCTCATGATATGGTAATGTCGAACTGACCTCTACCTTCTCTAAGAGCCGAAGTAAATGAGATGCAGGAGACCAAGGCTAACACTATTGATTTGATTTTTGCTAAAATGCAAACCATGCTAGGCTGAACGCTGTATGGGAACACTGACAGGGCAGAGGCGGTAGTTAACCCTTTTTTGTATGGGCTGTTCTGATCAGAAGCATCCTCCCTATCCCCCCCCAGGAAAAATTCCTCCCATCTGCTGCTTCTCCAATTAAATTCAGAGTCTCTGCCACCACCGCCCTTTTGTGCCGTAAAGTTGCAGCCGATGGTGACCCTGTAGCATTTTAAAAGCAAGACATTTTCAGAGGTGGTTTGCCATTGCCTGTCTCTGTGTAGCAACCCTACTATTCCTTGATAGTCTTCCATCTAAATACTAACCAGGGCCAACTCTGCTTAGCTTCCAGTGTCTGACAAGATCAGGCTAGCCTGGGCTATCCAGGTCAGGGCACCCTTAAGTAAAGGTAAAGGTCCCCTGTGCAAGCACCGGGTCATTCCTGACCCATGGGGTGACGTCACATCCCGACGTTTACCAGGCAGACTTTGTTTTACGGGGTGGTTTGCCAGTGCCTTCCCCGGTCATCCACACTTTACCACCCCCAGCAAGCTGGGTACTCATTTTACCAACCTCGGAAGGATGGATGGCTGAGTCAACCTTGAGCTGCCTACCTGAAACCAACTTCCGTCGGGATCGAACTCAGGTCGTGAGCAGAGCTTGGACTGCAGTACTGCAGCTTACCACTCTGCGCCACGGGGCTCTATTCAGGGCACCCTTACTGCTCTGTAAAACTGGTGAGACTGACCATGTATTTTTTCTGCTTTGGTCCTAAGAGAACTGGCAGGCAATTGTGAAGAAAGGCACAAGGTGTCTTTTATTGTAAATAGGCTTGGCAGCTGATCCCCCAAGTATGGACTGGCTATGCTTACAACCAGGTTTATTTATTTCATTTATACCCCACCCTTCTACCCATTGGGGACCCAAAGCAGCTTACATCATTCTCCTGTCCTCCATTTTATCTCATGACAACCTTGTGAGGTAGGGTAGGCTGTGAGAATGTGACTGGTCCATGGTCACCCAGTGAGCTTCCATGGCAGAGCAGGGCTTCAAACAAGGGTCTCCCATATCCTAGTCTAATCCTTTAACCGCTATACCACACTGGCTCTAAGAATGTAAGGCCCTGGGCACTTTACAAGATGAGGTCCTCAGTTACCATGCTTCACCACTTTCCCACATGGCAGGAAAACTGACCCTTTATAGCCTGAAACGATGCATGTTTACTGAGATGAAAGTTCCGCTGAATTCAATGGGATTTATTCTCAGGTATAGGAACACAGAGCTCACTTGTATAAAGCTGGGGTTTTTTTGGTGGTGGGGTGAGTTCTATGAACTCAGTGGGCCTTAAAGTCTAAGCAGCATCTTCACTACATAGAATTAAGTCCTGTAATATCCAATGGGACTCCTTCCTGGTTATGCTGCAATTCCACACATGTTGTCCTGGGATGAGTCCCATTAAACTCAGCTTGCCTCAGAGTGCTTATTTGGGTTGCCAGCTCTGGGTCTGGAAATTCCTGATGATTTGAGAGTGGAGCCCAGGGAAGGTGGGGTTTGGGGAGGGGAGGGTAATGCCATAGAGTTTAGTCTCCAAAGCAGCAATTTTCTCCAGGTGAATTGTTTGCTGTCATCTATAATTTTGGGAGCTCTCCAGGCCACACCTGGAGACTGGCAACCCTAGCTCATGCTTAGGACCGGGCTGCAGGTTTGCTATTTATTTGGGGCATTTAAAAAACCTTGCTCTGCTCTAAAGAGGTCAAGGTGGTGTACATGAGTCTCCCCCCTCCATTTTATCTTCACGACCACCCTGTGAGGTAGGTTGGGCTGAGAGAGCCCAGTCTAACCACTATACCACAGCGGCTAGTATACATGGTTGCTAGTAGCCATGGACGGACTTAAACCTGGGGAAAGGGGGCAGGATAAAAACATGACAGGGACAGCTCCATAACAGACTGCTTTTACTTTTTCAACTATATACTTCCAGAGGGGTGTTCCTCTTAAACCGCTGCAGCAACAGACTCCGGTTGGATCACTAAGACGCCAGTTTCAACCTTTCCCTTTCTCTCAGGGAAGAGAAATTGGCTGGTTGGACAAACACAAGTGAGGGCACGATCGGCGGCTTCTCTCGTGCTTATTGCGCGTGCTCACAAGAAGTCCCTCTCTCTCCCCCCCCCGTTGTCTTTTTCCGCCCGCGCTTGCTCCGTGGAAAGGCGAGGAAGGAATTCTCCCCACCTCGCTAAAAAAAAAACGATTTTTTTTAAAAAGGGGGCGAAAACATGCTCGGTCCCGCCCCTCCCCCCTTTTCAGTCACGCCTCTCGGCCCGCCCAGCTCGGCTCCCTGTTGGGCCAGCGCCCGGCCGAGGTGGTGGCAGCAGCAGCAGCAGCAGCAGCAGCAGCGAGGTGTTTATTATTTCCCCTCCCTGCCTCTCTCCCTCTCGGGTCCCGTGAAGCCGGGTGGGTGTGAGGGGGAGGCGGCTGCCGTCGTCAGCAACGGCCGCAGGCTCCGGGCTGAGGGGGAAAGCGGCGCCGCCTCGCCTCAGTCGGGAGGGCGATGAGCGCCGCCCGCCCGGCGAAGCGCTGCTGACCCAGCCGGCCGCTCCGAGCGACGCCGCGCCTGTCTTGCCCGTCCCCGCCGGTAGAGGCCGCTGAGCGAGGCTGCGGCGGCGGCTGCTCCATGTCCCGCAAGGCCAATGTGGAGTACACCCTGCGGAGCCTGAGCAACCTCATGGGGGAGAAGCGCCGGCGGCAGCAGCAGCAGCAGCAGCAGGCGGCGGCGGGGGCGCCCGACGTGGCCAGCCTGGGCGAGCGGAGCCTCATCGCCGCCGCCGCCGCCGCCGCCGCCGAGACTTGCTCCATCACCAGCCAGGCGTCGGGCGGCGGCGGCGGCGGCAGCTGCGCGGACCTGGAGCGGGCGGCCCGGCGCCAGTTCCAGCAGGACGAGACGCCGGCCTTCGTGTACGTGGTGTCGGTCTTCTCGGCGCTGGGCGGCTTCCTCTTCGGCTATGACACGGGCGTGGTGTCCGGGGCCCTGCTGCTCCTCAAGAAGGAGCTCCGCCTGGACGCTTTCTGGCAGGAGCTGCTGGTCTCCAGCACGGTGGGCGCCGCCGCCGTCTCGGCGCTGGCCGGAGGGGCGCTCAACGGCTGCTGCGGCCGCCGCGCCTGCATCCTCCTGGCCAGCTGCGTCTTCGCGGCCGGCGCCGCCGTGCTGGCCGCCGCCCAGAACAAGGAGACCCTGCTGGGGGGGCGCATCGTGGTGGGGCTCGGCATAGGTGAGTGAGTCCCGGGGCGAGGGGGGGGGGCCGCCCCGCGGAATTGGCTTGGCGCGCGCCCGGAGCGGCCGCCTGCAAACTTTCCCCCCTTCTTTTCTTTGCATCCCGCTTTGCCCGATGGAGGCTGGCTGCGCACCCCCTGCCGCCAGCTCCCCTTGCCTGCTGCAAAACTCGCGCGGTCTTTCTCTCTCTTCTGTGTGTACGAGCGTGGATGTGCCTAGTTACAGCCCTTGCGGCTGTCGAAACGTCCCGGCGAAAACGCACGGGAGGTTTTGCCTTGGATTTGCTGCTCTCTAGATGCACATTTTCCCCGTCTGAATTCTCAGATCTCTGCAAGGGGGCTTATTTTTTAGTTTTGAGAATTTGGCTGGGAAAAATGTGCTTTTAGAGAGTGGCAAACCCAAGGCAAAACCTCCCATGCGTTTTCACAAGTATTCTTTGCTCAAGTCTGTAAGTGTTCTGGGAGGAAGCTCAACTTCCCCAACTCTGGGAGAGTTGAGGGAAGGAGCTTTGATTCTGGAAAGTTTATACCCAGGAAGTCTGGTTGGTCTTTGAGGTGCTACTGGTTTCAAATGTTGCTGGTCTACTGTAGACCAACATAGCTACCCACCTGAAGCTGTCAACTCCTCCAAAGCACACATGAACTGGCAGAAGTGATTCAGATTTATTGAAAAGCATTAGCCAGTAAAAACACATGTGTCATTTATACAAAAGGTAAGACAGAAGTGAGGAACCAAAAGAGTTTTAAGAACAGACAGGATTTTATTCCATCCTATCATGAGGAACTGGTTCACTTATACGTGAAAGTTTATGGCCATTTATGCATGGAAGGTTTTGCCTTGGATTTGCTGCTCTACAGATGCACATTTTTCCCCATCTGAATTTTCAAAACTCTGTGTAGCTTATTTTTGAGTTTTAAGAATTTGGATGGGGAAAGTGTGAATCTAGAGAGCAAATCCAAGGCAACCCCCCGCCCATGCATAAATGGCATATGACATGTTAAAATCTCATTAAGGCTTTTCAGGGGCCGGGAGACGCTGAATAAGTGTATTTTAGCATCTGCTTCTGGGCATCTAACCAAGGGGACTCTTGTCCACAAAAGCTTATGCTGGAACAAAAATCTTTCTAGTCTTTCAGGTGCTGCAAAATGCATAACAAGAATTTATTTGAGGATAAGTTATTGTGGAGATGAGCCCTCTTTGTCAGATGGATAATACCTTGTGTTGATATAATACCACAGGACTGGTGCTTCAACGCAGGCAGCATGGTGTACTGGCTAGTGTCAGACTAGGATCCGGGAGACCCAGGTTCAAATCCCTACTCTGTCATGAAAACTTGCTAGGTGACTTTGGGACACACACTTGGCCCAATGTACCTCATAGGGTTGTTGAGAGGATAAAATGGAGAAGAGGAGAATAGTGTAAGCTGTTTTAGGTTCCCCATTGGGGAGAAAAGGGGGGGCAAAGTGAATAATCTATAGGGCAACCCTTCTGTAATGTAGCAATTGCTCAAAGTCTATCTGTGTTTTTTCTGTGCTTATCACTTTTTAAAAACTCTTAAAAGTTTTTCTTCCCAATTTTTATTTCACCTCAACCTTTGCAGTAATGCGATTGTAAGCAACAAAACTTAAGCGCTAGGTGTTGTGACCTGAACACATAATGCCTTTACCTACTGACAAAATGTTGGCCTCTTTCCAATGCAATTGGAAAGCAACTTTACTGTCACGCAGTCAGGATTTTACCTAGTTTGCTTTTTTTTTTTTAGAAAAAAACTTTGCCATTGCACATGATGATTCTTCACGAAAATTTGTCATGCTTGCACTGTTCTGGTAACCGTGAGCTATTGTTTATGATTTAGAAGTTCCATTTTAAATAATCCAAATCTAGACAACCTTGGTTGCCCCTGGGCAGGCCTTTAGCACTGGACCTCTTGTTCTGCCTAGTTCTGCCTAGTTAGTATATGACTACTGCTGCTTGAAAGTAACTGTAGTCTTGCATAGCTTTTGGCAAAGTGTGCAGGAGGGCTTACTGACTCAGAGATCCTGAGTTAGAACTATAAGGATGCATGCTGTGGTAGATTAAAGAAACAATTTAACTTCCGTAAAATGTTCCTTCATCTGTAAAATTGCTGTCACAGATTTGACAGTTAATGTGTTCATCTGTGAGCAAACAAAAATGTAGACAGGCACTCCTCCTGCATTACATTTCTTGTAGCATATTGAAGAGCACCCTTATGTTGATGCGGTTGAACATGCATGTGGCTGTGAAATGGTCTCTTTAATAGCTTCCTCTGTTCTGGTATATAGTATCATGCCATGAAATCCCTAAAGCCTCATTAATTTACATGACCCATGAACGAGTGCAGGAAGCAACTGTTTTTTCTTTTTCTCTCTTCCCTCCCCCTGCTTTTGGAAGAAGTGCTAACATCTCTAGCCGTGTGAATTTATTAGAACGGAGGTTTTAGTCTGATCTGCCTCTGAGTTGCAGGAATCTTGCTTGCCCCCCCAATTCTGAATAGTTCTGTAAAACAGATCAGGCTGATGGTGACTGAGTGCATAGCTGAACTCAGGCTTCTCCAGTCCAGGTGTACCTTTATATCCACAGCATCGCATTATCTCTTTCACATGGTTTTCCACGTCTACATAACTGTTTAGACCTAATTTATTCTGGTAGCTAGTGACTAGCAACACCATCGTAAGAAGAGGTACACCCTTCTCAGTCCATTGAAGTCAGTGGGCGTAGAAGGGTCTAATTTTGCTTAGAACGGCACTGAGTGAATGAAAATATGAAAGCAAATAGGCTATTCAATAAGGAGCATATGTGGGTTTTCCCCCTCAGCTTAGATTTCATTTACTTTGATATTAGGCCTATTGGTTTCAAGAAGACTTAGTTTCCAAATAAATATATTTAGGATCAGTGTCTTTGAATATGTTTGAATCTTGGATAAAAACATTCATTTTATATAGCAGTATCAGGAGGAGGGGATAGGCAAACCCCCTGTGCATGTGTCAAATGGAGGCATGCCCGCCCCTTCTGCTTGGCATGCAGGTTTGCTTGTCTGCCCAGTCATCTGAGGTGAGTCTCTGAAGTACTGACTGGTAGCATGGGAAAAGGGGGTGGACTTGATGTCCTTCAGATTGCTGTAGTATTCTTCATATTGATATTCCCTACTGTCACTTGTCACCTTTTGTTTCTCTTGAATTTTATAACTGGTGGAATTGTATCACTCTGGGCATCTGGAAAACATAATTGGAGGCCTTTGGGTTCTGAGGCTAGATGGCTGAGCACCAGGTTTAGTCTTTTCAGTAGGCACATAGACCTTGGAACTCCTTCTTCACAGAGGCTCACCTGGTACTGAATTTATGATCTTTTATGTGCTAGATGAAGACATTTTTATTTTCCAGAGCTTTAAGATAGTTCTGCACCCTGTGGATTTTTATCAGCTGTCCTGCTTTCGTACTTCTGTGTTTTAGGATGGTCTGCTGTCTTTTTGATCTGCTTTTAAGAGACCTGTAAGATCATTAGCATCAATATCTTAAAGTGATGCTCTTTTAATCCTTTTAATTAGTATTTTTTCTGTTTTTTGCTGCCGCTTTGAATGACTTATTGTGATAACGTCTTTTAAAAAATGTTGAAAGCTATCTTATAGATACTTGTATGTTTAGGTGGGGTATTCTTACCAAAGTAATAAAATATTTCCCCTCTTCTTGTCTTTTAAGCTTAGAATATCTTCTCCGCTGCTCCCTGTGGAAAGACATCATTGCTGTTTCAGTTAGTTCTTACAGCTACATTTTACAAAAGGCTGCTCAAAGCCATACTACTTCCAGTGTAATTTGAATAATTTATTTTTTCATTTCAATTTCTTTCCCCTCTTGTGTTTAGTATGAGCCTAAGGGCAGTGCCTGTCTTAATTTTTTATTTTCTGTTTTTCTTATAATTGTCTTCCAATGCATTGATATTATGCCAGATACATAACCCCCTCTGCCCTCAGACTTAAACTAAAAATACAAGACATGAAAGAGAATGGATGGAAAAGGTAGAAGGTGGAGATCAACCTAACAGTGTCAGAACAAGGTGAGCATTTATATACAGTTAGCTGATCTTTCCTTGCTGGCAAAGGCAGGTTTGCAGTGGCAGCATATTCCTATTGTTATGCAGTCCCCAGGGCACTGGCAAAGCAGAATTCTTCTTGATAGGAAGGAGGTGAAGGAAGCTGCCTGTAGAAAGATTCTGAGACAGGGACTGGTTGGAGAACTAAAATGCAAAAAAAAATTACACTGACCCCCTTGTGTGCTTCTGATCACGTTTAAGGGAATGATCTGTAGGTCACAGAACTATAGGTGGTTGGCAGTGGTAGGAATCGAAGGGATGTTGCATCTCCTCCCCTGAGGAATCCAATATGTATATTTTTTAAAAATTTCACTCGGTTTCCTTGGAGTTTAGGAATAGCATACACGATCCTCATTTTATTCTCCTAATCACCTTGTGACTTGATTGGGCTGAAGGAGAGTAACTGGCTCAACAAGTAAACTTCATGGCTGAGTGGGAATTTGCCCCCTGGGCCTTCCAGTTCCTAGTCCAGTGCTCTAACTACTGCATCACAATGGCTGTCAGATATTTTAAATGGGGAACTGAGAGAGAATGGTTTCCTGAAGGCACCTATTGTGAATGGGGTGAGAGGAGAACTGGCTACCTTGCAAAAGGCCATGATCTGCTATGACAGTTTTGTTTAAAACTCTCACATAACCACCATAAATAATTGGTGATTGTATTTGAGTTTTACATAGAAATGGTTAAAGGCTGTACGACTTGTGTTTTGTAGTCTTTCAACTTTGCTGTTGACATTTTTTTCTGTAACTGTGCATGTCATCAACTGGGGATCCATTACAGCCATAATCCATATGGCCTCCCCCTTATTCATGGCTACTTTTAATGTCCTAATGACACATGGCTAAATGTCAGCATGGCATAGTGGTTAGATTGTCAGGCCAGGATCTAGGATAACCAGGTTAAAATCCCTACTCTGCTGTAGAAGTTTGCTGGGTGACCTTGGGCCAGTCTGTCTGTCTGTCTCTCCCTCCCTCCCTCCCTCCCTCCCTCACACTTTCCACAATTATCACCCTTGCACACAAGTAATGAAAGCAGGCAAAGGAATATACGTATACATTCACGTTAGAGACATTAGTACTAGTTTGAGTATTTGTAAGGCCAGCATCAGTGCAGATTTGAAGCTGAAACACAAGAGTGCTTTTAATGAGGAAAGATTCTGCTGTTATATAAATTTGTTCTACCCCAGTAGGATATTTTAACAAGTTCATGAATTTATATAATACTAGCACAATAGAGAAATTGGTTCCTGATGTATTAGGTGAATCCTTGCTAACGGTATGTTTATGGTATAATAAGCAGACTTATGAATTCAAATGAAGATTCTCAATACCTTAGCTATGCCATAATGTGCTACCAGAACTGCATTTGTGGGACAAGAGTCTCATAGTACCTGACGAAATGGGCTCTGGTCCACAAAAGTGTATGCTAGAATTTTTTTTAATGTTGATTTTTAAAGGTGCTGCAACTCTCATATTTATTTTTGTTTCAACAGACTTATAATAGCTCTTCTGAAATTATTAACAGTTTTGGGACAGCTTTATAACAATAAAGTTAAACTAGATTAAGACCCACGTTCAGATCCCCATTCTGCCATGGAAGCTTGCTGTGTGACCTTGGGCCAGTCACATACACTCAGCCTAACCTACCTTAAAGGGTTGTTGTGAGGATAAAATGGAGGAGAAGAGAACAGTGAAAGTTTTGGGTCCCATTGGGGAGAAACGTGGTGTGTAAATGAAGTAAATAATAATGCTTTCACCTCTGAGGGCAGCCCCACCTCCAGAAAGAAAGAACTGTCCTCATCACCACCTCACCCTGGGGAGTCTGGCCAGTTTCTGCTGCTTTCAAGTACTATATCCAAATACCAAGGAATAAGATCCACTACATTCAACAGTACTTCCAAATAAACCTACTTGGATTGCAATTCTAGGCATGGCATACTTGGAAAAGCATTGATTTAGTTTTTCTTAATATCATTGGGGTTTCTGGTCTAGGCTGGAATATTCAGAGAAGCCCCAAGGATGAGTGGGGGAATCTGCCATGGAAGAGACTGGGGGGGGTGAGGGCTCTGGCCAGGGCAGGGCCACATCCTCATGGCTGGCTGGCTTTTCTCCCCTTGCACTCTAGTCCTTGGCAGAAATCTGACCTCAGGGCTGCTGTGAGGGCTGGGTTTCCAAGACAGTCTGCCCTGGGGCCAAGGCTGAGGGGAGGAGCTTCTGTCATTGGCCCTCTGGGAAATTTCCCAGTGAGTTCAGTGTCTAACCCACCCAGGCTTTCAGAGCTTAATTAATCTGGTGTATGGCAATATTAATCTGGTGGATGGCCCAGGCTAGCCTGTTCTCATCAGATCTCAGAAGCTAAGCAGGGTCAGCCCTGGTTAGTATTTGGATGGGAGACCACCAAGGAATACGATGGTTGCTGTGCAGAGAAGGCACTGGCAAACTACCTCTGTTAGTCTCTTGCCCAAAAGGGGTCGCCATAAGTCGGCTGTGACTTGAAAGCACTTTACACACATGGCAATATTATTTTTGCTTCCAGTGATAACAAATAGTTGCCTTCTTATGGAGTTACACAAGGTGACTTGTAAAAAAATAGTAAAAATAATTATCCTTATTTCATATTTGGCAGTATGAAAAAATATCAGCAGTTGGACACTAGATCGAAGGACGGACTACTAATGCAAGTGAACATGATTGATTAGTTGATTTCTGCATTATTTTGATTTCTGTTTGTTGGTCTTAGGACTGCTTAGTTATAATGCACAGTTTAGTGCATAAATTTACTCTGGTTTTGAGTCAGAACCTGCCAAGTAGAGATGTAGAAATTCCAAACTGTTGTTGCCCTGTGTTGTGTTACAGGTTTAATCTGAAAACTGGACTTCTGCCAGCCTTACTATCAAAAGCACTGAATGAGTTTTCGAAACTGTGCAACATTTTTTCTGTAAATTGATACAAGTCACTATTGTTCTCTAGCAGTTAGTGCTAGCTGAACAAACAAGAAGTGAAGATAGCAGATTGCGATTTTGTTAATGGCAAGACAGTGCTACCTCTCAGCCATTTGGATAACAATTTCATGAGCATACAGCATGTTAAATGTTACTACTGAGAAGTTAGTCTATATCTGATAAAATGTGAATAAGAAAAAAACTTTTTGGCAATTATATCATTTATGTATGATATGCATTGGGAAGGAATTATGCCCACAGAGGTGGCATATAAATTAACTAGTGAAATAAAATTTATAATTTAGTATTTACACATAATGGGTTGCAGTTGACTAGTTGAAAAAAATACTGTGGAAACACTCTGGAAGCCAAATTAAATTGGTTTAAAGTAACCATGCATATGAAGAATTAAAACCATTGCTGTTCTGCTATTTTCTATTATATTTTAATGTTTCAATTGCCAGTATGAATGTATTTACATTGGCTTATGGTTGCTGTAAACTACCTTTTATAACTCAGAATGGAACTAATAAGCTTATATACAAACACGTTGTATATCAGCAGCAGAAGCAATGTCACTAGAACTATTAAACAGATTATTCTGTATGCTTTGCAAGTTACTGTAGGAAAAATTACATTTGTGGTAAGTACTGGATGAATAATATTGCTGTAGCAAGTGGAGTGATCTGACCATCAAGTTTCAGTTGCTTCTATTTTGCCAGTTTAATGCTTCACACAATAACAGATTTATGTCTTGCATTGGGAGTAGCATGAATTCAGGCAGATTTACTCACCTGTAGTCAGATGTGCCTTCTTCAGATTGAGTTATGGATTTCAGTTTTAGGCTCTGCAAACCTGTGGCACACTAACTTTTCCATAAGAAAAATGATCTGAAAATCTGGACGATGAAGATAGAATGCGAGGAATGCGAGTTTATAGCAAGGACTACTTTTTTTTTTAATGGATTGTAAGAGATAACTTGCAAAGTCTAAATGTGTATTGGATATCAAAATGTTTAATATAGTTAACTCTGCATAATATCAGAGATTAGACTTGTGTATCTGGAAAAACCCTTATTGCTGGAAAAATGGTACTTAATACAAATGTCATTACTGTAATTCTAAATTGGAATGCTGCATACACATGTGAGTTTTATTTGATATTCTTTCCTCTTCAGATTCTGATAAATTGTGTTTTCCTTGTTCAACACAACTTCTACTGAGTGGGAAAAACTATACCAGAAATATTGGTAGAATTCTTTGAGGTTAGATTACGTTCTCAAGTATTAACAGGCCCTTTATTTTATCATTGAAATAGTCACATTTAACATTTTCATCATGAAATCAGCCATCAGAGGGAGATAAGGAACTTGAGTAATTTCCACAAGGCCTTAAATAAACAACATAGTAGATTAGTAATTATAAATTCAAGATAGAAGCAAAAAGCTAGGCCACTAAAAGAGTAATATGGTAAAACAAACTTTTCAGCTAAACCACATTTTGGGGCATTAAATATACTGTGGATGATGATTATATTTACTATCAATACTTTGCTTAAAAATTCACAAAGATTAGGATAAAGTATATATGGTGATATACAGCTTTACTAGTACAGCTGTTTTCCATCTTAGTTGCTTGTTTTAGTTCTGAGAAATTTGATTCGATTGCCTTAACCCAAGCAGAAATGTACCGTATATACCCGTGTATAAGCCGACCCGCGTATAAGCCGAGGTGCCTAATTTCTCCCCAAAAATGGGGAAAAATTAAACACCCGCGTATAAGCCGAGGGTCGGCTTATAACCCCTCCCCCCGCAGGCTTACCTGACAGGCTCCTGGTGGCGAAAAGCGGTGCCAAGAAACTGTATGAGATAGATAAATCCTGGGGCCATGGGTATGCTAGAATTACCTGTTGTAGATGCCCCAGTTACAGCCCTGCAGTCTTCTGAATTTTTTTACTGAAGATGGAGGAGGATTTATTAAAGATATGTGGACAGAAAAATGGACTTCCTGTCTAGAAAGGTGCACGAGGCCTCAGCCTTGGCGATTCAGGCTAACGCGACCACAGCACTCATAGCCAGAGCCACTAATGCTTGGACACACACACACACACAAAAAGGTTATTAAGCTTCTGCCCACAGCCGATAATAGGGTGGCTGAAGGCCTTTCTAGAGTTCTACAGGCGTCTTCCTTCATGGCAGACGCATCCCTAGATGCCCTAGTCTTTGCCTCCAGAACTGTGGCTTCTATCACAGCTATTAGAAGGGCCTTGTGGCTATGATCTTGGCACGTTCACTATAGATCTAAAGCCATTTTTGCTGGCTCATCCTTTTAAGAGAGGAAAACTCTTTGTAGAGAGATTAGACAAGATGCTGTTCGACAC
Organism: Euleptes europaea; assembly: GCF_029931775.1. Classification (NCBI taxonomy): domain Eukaryota; kingdom Metazoa; phylum Chordata; class Lepidosauria; order Squamata; family Sphaerodactylidae; genus Euleptes; species Euleptes europaea. The sequence continues at coordinate 48,371,624 of NC_079314.1, forward strand.
CAAGGACAAGAAGAGATACATGTTAAAGAACCATAGGAAGGAGTATAGGTAAAATCAATACCAACAGTCCTTTCATTCTTCCCATACGCTGTCTAGGTTTAGACAGGATCAAAGGCGTCCCTCCCGGCCCTCCCAGAGAGGCTCCTTTCAAAGGTTCAATAGAGTCAACCCCCCCCCCCAGTCCCAACCTTCAGAGAGGACAAATCGGACAAATTCCCAAGAAGGAACAAACAGTGACGCCAACGTCACAGTAGTGGGGGGGGGGAGACTGCAAATGTTCCTCCCGCGGTGGGGCAGAGCCCAGGCGAATGCCTGGGTTCTGCAATTAATCCAACAGGGATATGCAATTGAGTTTCAAAGGAAATCACCAGATCGAAGTGTGAAGTCCCCACAATATCGAACCAAAGACAAACACAAGAGAACTATGGAGGCCATTTTGCATCTCTTCAAATAGGAAAAGAACGGGGACTGGAGGGCGATTTTAGATCTCAAATTTGTCATTTGCTTCATCCCGACAAGACGTTTCCGTATGGAGACGCTGAGAACCATTGTCGAAGCCCTGCGACCTGGCACCTACATGACTTCCATAGATCTAAAAACCGAAGCCTATACGCATATCCCTATTCACACTGCCCATCGGCGCCTTCTCAGGTTCAATTACATGAACCTCCACATGCAATTCAAAGCCTTGCCCTCCGGTCTTACATCCGCCTCAAAGGTCCTAGTGACTGCTGTCGCCCCTTGAGGAAGGAAGGGATCCAGCTGCATCCCTACCTCAACAACCTCCTCGTATGCGCATCTTCCAAGCAGCTAGCCACCAGACACACCAACCGAATCGTTCAGACCTTACAAGGTCTTGATTACCTAATCAACAGAGCCAATTCCAGCCCAACGCATCCTTCACCTGGGGGCCTTCATAAACTCCAAGGTCTTTCTACCCGAGGCCAAGGCACTCAAGATAGCTTTACTGGCCAAGTCCACAGCTAAAGCTCCACAACATCGCCTCATGGCTCTCACAAGACTTCTAGGATTAATGACATCCTGCATCGGCTTAGTGTCCTGGTCCCGGTTCCATGCCCGGCCCCTTCAGGTAGCTCTACGACCCTTCAAGCTGCTCATTTCGCACAAGATCGACAAGCGCATCCGCCTGCTGCCAGCAGCCAGATCCAGCCTAAGACGGTGGATAGACCAGACCAATCTGACAGTGGGCCAGACTTACCTACACGAGACTCCCATCCAGTCTTCTGCTCAGGGTGTTTGGGCCCCTCAGAAACCAACTCCACATCAAGTTCTCGGAGTTAAGAACGGTGAGGTAGCTCTGCTGGAGTTCCATCACATCCTGAAGAACAATCATGTCCTCATACAAACCAACAATGTGGCCTCCCAGGCCCATATCAACAAACGGGGTGGATCCAGGTCCTCACGCTTGCATCAGGAAGCCTCCATCATCATGATCTGGGCGGAGAAACATCTACTTTCCTTGAGAGCGGAACACGTCAGAGGCATACACATCCTAGAAGCGGATTGACTCAGCCGCCAGTCCATCCAGGAAGGGGAGTGGTCATTAGACCCTCACATCTTCCTCTTAATAACCAAGCGATTTGGTATCCCGATGTGGGCCTGTTCGCCTCCTCGCAGAATCGACAAGTTCACAGATTCTTCTCCCAGTTCTTCCACCCGAACGCGGAGCAAGCGGACGCTCTATTGTTCCCCTGGCCTCAGGGTCTGATGTACGGGTTCCCTCCTCTGCCGATTCTCCCGAAAGTCATCCGAAAGATCAGGTCAGAGATGGCAGAAATAATACTGGTAGCCCCACTGTGGCCAAGCCGGCCGTGGTTCACAGCTCTGATGGAAATGTCAATTTGTACTCCATGGCAGTTACCGATAAGCCGGGATCTCCTACGTCAAGGTCCATTGATCCTCCCGGACCCAGGATGGTTCCAGTGGAACACATGAAGGTTGAAAGGGCTAGGCTTCTAGACCCGGGCCTGTCACAAGATGTAGTCTCAACCATTTTACAAACCAGACAACCTTCCACTAAAAGGATATATGAGTATACTTGGAAGACCTTCTCCAGGTGGTGTGGACGAAAGTTGGACAACCGCAGATCACCTTCCTTGCCACAACTGATGGTGTTCTTACAGGACGGAGTACGTCAAAATCTCAGAGCATCCACTCTCTGGAAGCAATCTCAGCTATTGCCTCAATATGTCCAAAGCGTGACGGGATTCCGCTGTCTTCTCGTCTGGAGGTGAAAGCCTTATCAAGGGAGTGGTGCAATCCACTCCCCATGTTGGCGCATCATTTTCCAACTCGGAGGCTTAACATTGTTCCTTTACCTCTCACCTAGAAACCATTCGAGCCAATGAGGGAAGTTCCCTTACGTTTCCTCAGAACGACGTTTCCTCAGACTGAAGATGTTGTTCCTAACGGCGGTCACCTCGGCCAGACGCGTGTCGGAGTTGGGAGCATTTTCCATACTCAAGGATCTATGCATATTCCACAAAGACAAGGTGGCCCTTCGAACCAACCCCTCCTTCACTCCCAAAGTGAACTCACATTACCACCATGCTCAGGAGATTCATCTCCCTTCCTTCTGCCCCAATCCAACCAATCCCAAAGAACGTAACTGGCATACCTTAGATCTACGTCGGGCATTGAGCATATACATTTCAAGAACAGTTACAACCAGGAAAACAGAGTTCTGTTTATCTCAATATCAGCTCCCAACAAAGGCATGCGTATGTCACGCCAAGCGATAAGTTCTACCATTCGCGGCTGTATCAGAGAAGCATACCTGGCCAGCGGCCTGCACATACCATCCGGCATCACTGCACACTCCCTGCAATGTACTGTTACCTCAGCGACCTTCTTTAAGCAAACCTCCACAAAAGAAATCTGTAAGACGGCTATGGGGTCCAATATCTCCACGTTCATCAGGCAACACCGTATCAATACAAGGGCATCGGCAGAAGCAGCCCTCGAGAGATGGATTTTACAACTCGTGGTGGAAGATGATGACAACTAATTCCCACCTGATACAATTGCTCTTGGACATCCCAAAGCTCAAGATGACCTTCCTTCAGAGCGGGAAAGGTACATTGTTTACTCACCGAGAAGGTCCTTTCTGCTCTGAAGGTCATCTTGCCCACCCGGAGATGGATCATCATCTTCCAGGGTGGCTGTCCAACGGGACTCAGCCAAGCAGTTACTGGTATACAAAGATAAATGATACTAATGCACAGAGTCCTTGTTAATGTTTGTGGTTTAACCACTGAGTTGTGTTCCTATGTTATAAGGGTTATTGTTACATTCCTGTTACAGAGTTAGACAGTTACTATGTGTTAGCTGTTATGTTGGTTTTACTTGATTTCCTTGTCTCTCGTGAGCTTTTAGTAGAAAAACTGGAAGTGTGGGGGTTCCTCGCCCCGAGACAGGAAGTAGTTTAAAATTAAGTCCTGCCTCTCCAAGCAATGGGACGAGAAACACCCAAAGCTCAAGATGACCTACTTCAGAACGGAAAGGACCTTCTCGGTGAGTAAACAATGTACCTTTACTCTCAATGTGCAAGTAGGTGGTGGCGGTTACAAACTGATACAGGCTTTGATGTTTGTTAGCCAAAAAAACTATTATTAACCATTTAAAAGTGAGTGTACAGAACTTGTCTTTATAACGTATATTGCCCAATAAGCAAGACCACAGCAGTATCTAGACAGTCTTCCTATAGATAGCCATATCATTGTGACACATAGGTGTTCTAGGAGGCACAAAAAAACAAACAAACAAAAAAAACCCTGAAGCAAAAGTCCACCTGTTTTCAGTTCACAAATGAAAGTCTTCCCAAAATATTATTCTTACTTGTCACAGTTATTCAGACATGTGGCTACTTGTAAGCCTGCAGTAGGTGCTTTAGTAGTGTAGGGGCACAATTTCATACAAGCCATGCTGTTGATGACTTTTCTAGCAATAATCACCTTGCTAAATGCCATTAATAGCTTCATACAATGACTTCAGATTTTGTGTGTTTGCATTAAAAAGAATTTAGGAAGAACTCAAACTACATGCTACTGTTTCATTTTTTGTGGTGGTAGATATCTTCTGATTTCATGTTGATATGTAGGCTTTATGAAGATGTGAGAAGGAATGTTAGAATGTTACCCTTTACTGGGTTGTATGTATGCCTTCTGATATACAATTCCAGCTGTCATTTAGTCTTGGTTATTTCCTAATTTCTATTATGTAGTAAGCTTCCGCTACAGCTGATATAGATGTCACTTTAAGTTGTTATAGGTGGTTGTCATAACTGGAAAGGCTATGAGCTCTGTTTTGATTTGCCTTGGAGGCCTATTATAACATTGCTTGAGAAGTCACTATATTATAATGTCAAAATCAACTAATCATTTAGTAAAAGCATACTCCTTCCGTTGAAGTGAAGCTGCATTAAACCAGGGGTCGGCAAACTCATTAGTCAAAAGAGCCAAATATCAACAGAACAACGATTGAGATTTCTTTTGAGAGCCAAATTTCTTAAACTATATAGGTAGGTACACTGTTTATTAACTTAATAAACTTTAATTAAAGTTTTAAATCTTAATTAAACTATAGGTACACTGAATAAAACTTGATATCATACTTCATAGTGATCTTATTTATTGATAAAAATTAAATTGTAAGTCCCTGCCATTTCCCCCTCCCCATCTGGAGTCCTCGTCTGGAGGCCTGGTCTACCGCCATAAAAGTCTATTGGTAGACCTGGCTTTCAATATTTCATTTCTTATTAAAGCTCTTGGTTTAATTTTGTTTCAGTATGTAATATATGGGACTCATATTAGAGTGAACTGGTTTTGAGAAGTACTATGCTCTTTTTTTGGAAAGGGGAAAGGATTCACTTGGTTGACTAAATACTTGTCCACCAAAAGAAGTTGTGGCCTATGATGGTCAGCACAATTTAGCAATTATTTTTTAGTATGTATGAACTCAGAGGGGGAAGCATAGATTTCATATCTCTTAAACCAGGGCTATCCCAAGACATACTCCTTTCTAAATCAGGTAATCTAGATGGTCCTTCTCTTAATCCCCAACTTCATTCCCATTATACTAGTGGCCTGTATGTATCATGAATGAGCATGCTAGTGAAGTCTAAAACACTCAGGCTGTCATAGAAGCCAACATGATGGTGGAACCTGTGTGTGTTTTTTACTGTCATATCTTTGCAAACATGCAAAGAGAGGAAAAAGATAAATATTATTATTTTGAATCACATAACTGAGCAGTAAGCTTTTCTGTAACCCAGATCTTTTCTTATGCATCTTTCTCCCACTTTTTATTATCTCTTCATAACTAATCAGTTGCATAGTGCCAGAATCCTTACATTTAACAAGGAGTGTAAGACCACATGCATGAAATCACTGACGTAGGATTAGTCATTTCTCTTTAATGTTGTTTAATAATTCTGAACTACTTGCAACTAGGGTGGTTAAACAGTCGTGAAAGTGTAGAATGCCTTGTACAAATTATGTAGTCCTGTGGGTGAAGTGGGCAGTGTTCTTCATTAAGACTTTGAGTTTGGAACAGGAGATGGTAATGATGCCAGAAGGCAGATTTTTCTATTACCAACAGATATATGTTTGTGTGTGCTGTCAAGTCACAGCTGACTTATGGTGACTCTGTAGGGCTTTCAAGGCAAGAGGCATTCGGAGGTGGTTTGCCATTTCTTGCCTCCATGTGGGCTGAAAGAGTTCAAAGATAAATGTGACTGGCCCAAGGTCACCCAGCAGGCTTCATGTGGAGGAGAGGGGAATCAAACCCAGGTTACAGTCAACCTCTCTTAATCACTACACCTCACTGGCTCTTTACCAATAGATATCACAATCTATTTTATGTCTATATACACACATGCACACAAAAACACTCATTTCATCTTTTATCTACCCATCTTTTATCTACCCATATCTTAAAATATTTCAAATTAGCTTATCAGTCCTCATATATATTTCATTATGAGCGTCTATATTTGTTACAGCATGCCTTTGTAGTGGGACTTCGTCACATGGCAAAATACTAACTGTTAACTCTTGAAGAATTATCTTCTGGTTCTAGCTTGGCACTCTGCAGATGGCCATTTGAGGAAGAATTCTGTATAACTGAAGAATATCCATAAAGATGGCTTCATAGGAACAGTGGTTTTCTCTGTTAAATGTCTCCAAGCATGTTTAGGGTGCTTTGTTCATGTTCAGAGTGCTTTGTTTGCACAGATTAATTTTCCGGATACAGAATTAAGTAGCAAGGCTCCCAGGACAGATGGCATTAGCTTCCTCAGAGGCCTTTATCTCCACTACTTTTTCTCAACTCAAATATTGTCCCCATATTACCTCAACAGTTGGATGTATTTATCTAACATGTAATCAAAGATACAAAAAGAAAGGTATACATTTGCATGAGATAATTTTTATAGTAGTTGTAGAAGAAGAAAAATTCACTATGTTACATGAAACACCCCAAGTACAACACGGCCAGGCTATGTAAAGGTAGCTGTATAATCTGTCAATCACACCTATGTTGAAAGATGGCCATCTGTTTCTGGGCACAATTTAAAGACTAGTGCATATCTTTAAGGCCCTGATGGGTTGGACCTAGTGTACTTGAAGGGTTGCCTACTCCTGTATTGTCTAGCCCACCGGTTAAAATCCTCTTCCCCAAACCCTGTTCTGTGTGCTCCTGCTCTCTCCTTGAGGCTTGCCTGGTGCCTGCATTCCTTTGGGCACCAGGGCAAACCATTTTTTTTCCAAGCTTTTATTCAATGCTCTTCTTAAAAGGACTCCCCACCCCCAATAAGATAAATAAGTAAGTAAAACATTGTCGAAGGCTTTAACGGTCAGAGTTTATTGGTTCTTGTAGGTTATCCGGGCTGTGTAACCGTGGTCTTGGTATTTTCTTTCCTAGAAAGAAAATACCAAGACCACGGTTACACAGCCCGGATAACCTACAAGAACCAAAGTAAGTAAAATGTTCATGATTCTACTTCAGCTCCTTTTATGAGTGGGGGCTGTAGCAATTTATTGGTCATTTCTTCACCTCATCCTGAAATACAGACTGTTATAGAATGGATTGCTGGTTTGGACGACTTAATCACTAGTCATTTATGATGCTGATGAGCTTGATTTTTGTAAAATATGGGTTATTAATTACCGTATATACTCGCGTATAAGCCGAGTTTTTCAGCCCAAAAAAAGGGCTGAAAAAGCCGAAGTCGGCTTATACGCGGGTCAATACGGTAAAGGGGGAAGGGAGGAGGGAGGGGGGAACTTACCGCCCCCGCCGCCTTTTCCCGGCCGGGAGTGGCCTCCAAAGGCCCCCTGCGGCCACAGGGAGGCAGCGGCGCCACCCCCGCACCACTTCCCGCCACCAGGAGCGGCCTGGGGGTGCCTTCTGCAGCTGCAGGAAGGCCGCCGCCGGATCCGCCGCTTCCCACCGCCAGGAGCCCAGAAGGTAAGCCTGCGGGGGGGGGAGGGGTTATAAACCGACCCTCGGCTTATACGTGGGTGCCTAATTTTTCCCCATTTTTGGGGAGAAATTAGGCACCTCGGCTTATACGCGGGTCGGCTTATACACGGGTATATACGGTAGGTTTATTTGTGCCCAGGTTTTCAGCCAGTTTAGCTGAGGCTTCCTGAATGCCTGTAGTATCTGTCAGTAATTGCTCATGAAAATGAACCTCTGTTAGTCCTGAGTACACTGGATCTAATAAAGCAAAGTCTCAACTTTGTTTTATCGTTCTATTGTTTAGTATACATTGGGAAATTGAACATTTGAATGTTGCTTAAGAATTGATACTAGAACAGTTTCTGAATCTCAGTGGATATTTGCTTTCTGTTAAGCCAGCTTGGAAATCGCAATTAGTTACGGAAGGAAGATGTTTTAATAATGTGGAGTGTTTCTTTGCCTGAAAAACAGCAAGCAGATGATTCGTTGCCCTTTGAGTATTGTTCCATGTCAGCACACTAGATCTCTGAAGTACTGTGTACAATTTCAGGGAGATCTGAAGAATGTTTCCTTGTTTATTGGTTCTCGTAGGTTATCCGGGCTGTGTAACCGTGTTCTTGGTATTTTCGAAAGCCTTCGACAATATTTTGTTTCCTCGTTTGTTTAAAAATAGGTGTCCTTCTGCTGGGGTATATATCGCATTGTAGTCCTACTTCAAGGCTTCTCATTCTGTTGCCTGGTGGTGTGGAGAAGATAATGAATGCATCCTGTCAAAGCAAATAAGCTCTCTGCCAACTGAGTGTGAAGTCGGATGAGACATTGACAAGCTGCATTATGAGGGTGTATCACTTATCCGTGAAGTAGTTGAGGTTGTCCAGACAAACAGCAGTCCACCCCCCCAGAGTTTTAGTGTGTATCCAGAGGGATGTGGAGCTGGAGCAAATTTAATGTCTGTCTTGGTTTATTCCATTTCTTTTGGCGTTAATCATGGTGTAGCATTATGCTGGTACGAATGCTAACCATGGTTTATTAGAATTTAAAGCAGATTTGAAAACCCTGGCTAAACTTCAGCCTTGCAAATGATAACCTTGCAAATGATAACCGTGGTTTGCATTGTTATACACATAACCTATTAATGCTGACATGTGGAAGGAGGGGGAATTAATGTGGAAGAGGGAAGAGAAAGGGGGAGGGAGCATGTCAGCATTCTCCCTGATTTGTTTTAACCAGTTAAGACATGGGAAGTATTTTTTATTTATGATATTTGCTTATTTAAACCTTGCTTTGTTCCCGGTGGGGACCCAAAGTGGCTTACATCATTCTCTTGTCTTCCAGTTAACCTTTTCAAAAACCCTGTGAGGTAGGTTTGACTGAGAATGTATGTCTGGCCCAAGGTCACCTAGTAAGCTCTGTATTGGGCCAATATGGTACAACCAGAAAACTGTTTGTAGCTTCACATGCTCCTCTGGTTGGCATTCGCTGAGAGAACTTCAGTGTTGCCCTTTAAGGCTTTCGTTTATGCTTTGTAATTGTGTTGGGTTCTTTGCATCTCTTTGCTCTGCTGATTGAGGTATTTGGAAATTAACTTTAATACCAGTTTCAGAACTTTTGCTCAGCCTCATCACAGCACATTTAATGCACCATGCTAGTTATTAAGCTTTTATTCCAACACTATGGCTAGCATTTACATGCATTAATCTGGCCTGTTTAAGATTTTATCCTTTCTGTTAATTTTCAATTCATTTTCAGTGTGATATAGTCTCTCTAATGACTGAGTTAAAGAGCAGTTATTAGAGACTTGGGAAGATAAATTTAATTATTTCATTCTCCAAAATGAAAAGTGGAGATTTAACTACTGGTTTGAATTTAGGAGTCAAATACAGATTCTGGGTTGGAGGTGTCCATAGTAAGTATAACAAGCAGAAAGAATACTATTATTAGAACTGCCATCAGATTATATGGTAATATAATAAAAATACAGATTTTTGAGATAGAAAGCTGCTGCATCAGTGATTATGTAGGTTTCCTTTTGCCATCCTTCTTCTGATTGTATGGGTTTGTCAAACAGTAGCAGTGCTGGCACAGAGAACGCAGTTCTTGTGTTCTTAATTCCCCCCCCCCCCCACTAAGGGTGATCTCTAAAAATGTCATAGATAAGACTCTTTATTTTATGCATCAATGATCTTACCTCTCTACTTTGCATTAGAAATGCAAGTTCACAATGGTGATCAGAGGCCTGCCGAAGAGACAGGAACGGAACATAATATTTGGATATAGGACGTTTCTGTGCAAATATGAGAGGGAAAGAGACCATCATTTACTGTGAAATATTGATAGGAAGCATACACTATTGCTATGATTAGTTGAATCTGAAGTTATTGATTTTAGGGTTTAATAGGTTTTTGAGTAAAGAAACTGGATTCTAGGCACTTGGGTTCCTGCATCCCTTGATGATGCAAGTTGGTTAATGTGTTCTTGTTTCCTCTACTGTGAAAAAGAACAACAAGCTTAAGTTGGGGTTTTACATGTTGCTAGAAAAACTCCTCTGTAAAGAAATTACACTATAATACTAAGCTAAGTTGCAGAGTTTTAATGTTTGTTCTGTTGTGATAAAATAGGTTTTAAAAGATTGAGCTGTTGATTATACATTGTAACAGTTGTTTTGTATGCAAAATTTGGAAGCTAAAAGCCTGCAAAAGGGCTGAAAATCAGTTTTGATTCATGATTACTTTTGCTGAAATCAGGACACAGATTGTGATTCAGAGTTCTCCAAATAACCTTGCTGATAACGATTTTCAGAAACATTTGTAAACAAAAAGGGATTCTTCCAAACACTAAATATTTCATCTTAAACCAAGCAAAAGCATTGCAAGCATGAATCAATATATCTAAGAACATGGTACTCTGGTTGGTAGGTAGTCTTTTTAATATAGATTTGGGGGCAAGGTTACGTCAGGAATCCATAAGAACCTAATGGACTGCTGTTAATTAAAAATGTGTGTAATGGACATAATTTGAACATAAATACAAGGAAGTCAATGGACACTGAGCTGTAATTGGTGGGTACTTTGTGTCTCTGTTATTCTTTTCCTCAGTGAGGCCTAGCACCTGTATCAGATAACCAGGGTTTAAGCAGATCTCACAGCAGGCAAAATATCACCTTTGGATAAGGATTCTTTTCCCTGTTACAGACTGAGTGGATGTGGTGCAGAAAGAAAAGAGGGAGAGCAGAGGACAAAACTTTCCCATACCATCTTCTCCATTTTGTAATTTCTCTTAATCCTCTTTCAAGTCCCGCCTTAGCATTTTCTAAAGACTCCTTTGTCCTTCCTCACATGGAATGTTTTCAGTTGCTTGATCATTTTGGTTTTCTTTTCTGCAACTTTTCCAGCGTTAGAATATCTCTTTTGTTGACAGCGATCAGAACTGTATTCAGTATTCCAAATAGCATTCACCATAGACATATACAGGGGCTTTATGATATTGGCAATTTTCAATTCATTTTCAATTCATTTTCAGTGTGATATATGACTTCAATGCCATAGAGTCCAATTGCCAAAGCAGCCATTTTCTCCAGGTGAACTGATCTCTGTTGGCTGGAGATCAGTTGTAATAGCAGGAGATCTCCAGCTAGTACTTGGAGGTTGGCAACCCTAATGATAGTGGATTGGGCCTGCAGAAGTCTGGCGCTCACTCAGACATGCTGGGCATAACTAGGAGACTCTGCTCCAACCACATACTTTACAAATAACTGCCCACACTTATCTAAGGATACATGAATTGGGAAGCTATTTAATTCAAAATGTTTGCAGCGCTCATAAGTGATAGAATAGTGTAAGGTTTTTATTCTTGCTTGGACATTATATCACTGTTGAAAATATTGTGTGAAGCAGCTTCCACTTGTAATTCCTGGCAATTGGCCAAGCTGGGTCTGTCGGCTGTGAAAAGGTTATAATGATAGATTCTTGGGCAGAAGGTGCTGCGTTGTTGTTGTTTTTTAATGTTTCTACTGCTCTTCCACACTTCTTCCAGATCCCTCAACTGAGCAATAAAACTCTTATCTCAGACTGTCATGCTGGCGATGGAAAAATCAGAAGTGTTAATAGACATTTCTGCCCAGCAGCTGGCAAAAAAACTGAGGATTTATCCATCCCATGAGACGACCTCAGAGTTTGGCAACAGGGACTGAAGGAGATGAAGCGCACGCTAAAATTAAACCTTTTTTTGTGAAAAAGTAGATGTTCATTAGCTTCCAGCAAGAGTTAGGCAAGGAACTTGGTGTGCTATCTTTGGCAGCCGAGAGCTGTGCCAAATGTACTGTTCATTTTATTTATTATGGGAGAGAAGAAATGTTTGTTTTCTTTTCCCCTCACAGTAGTTGTTTCCTTTTTCTTTCTGTTTTGCTTTCCAGACTCCAGTATGTTCAGAGCAGTTGAGCAGATGGTAGCAGTGGCAGATCCCCAGGCTCTTCTGGATGAAACAGATCATCTAGATTCATTTAAGATTAGGTCCTGGCCTGGGAATGAACTGAGACTGTGTTGGTTACCTTGACAAATGACCTGAAATGAGGGAGACATGGTGAATCTCTCTCTGATGATTCTCTTAGAATATCAAAAGCCATCAAATGATCTATTGAACATGATAGTCTTCTGCACTGCCTGCCATAAGGAAGGGGGCTCTTATTTAATGGATAGGTTCCAAAAGTTGGTGCCAAGAGTTGGTGCCAAAAGTTGTTCTACCACATGGCATTATGCAATGGGGTCCCTCACGGTTTCATTCTGTCCCCTGGGTTTAATATATCCCTGAAACCATTGTGTGAGGTCATCCAAAGATTTGAGGTGTTGTATCACAAATGTGAGGATGATACTAAACTGAACTTTTTCATTTGGGTCAGGTGATGAAGCGGATGTTCTAAATAATTGCTTGGGGTTGCTGGTAGGCTGGAGCTGAAGCAAGGTGGTGGTTTTGTTGGTAACTCCAGGACAGTGATCTTTCCCTTACTTGGGATGGGGTTTTGAAGCCTTGTAGAGACAAGAGATGTAATTTGGTGGTACTGTTGCACAAAGTGCTTTCCGTGGGTTGCCAACTCAGGCCCTACCTGGATAGAAATGACCTTGCCATAGTATTAATACATTGATAATATCAAGGTTGATTACTGTAATGCATTGTACTGTGGACTGCATCTGGTCTAGGGTTTGTTGCAGGTTTGTAGAAATATCCTAACCATCAGAACATGGTCTGATTTTGATGATTTTTTTATTTGCATTCTGGGGCCAATGTTCAGAATTAGATATATGATATTGTCTTTCAGTGATTTTGCATTATTAAACTTATAACCATTAGCTGTCTTGAGAGCCTTATGGAAAAAAGATGGCATAGAAATTTTCTAAATAAATTTTGAAACTTGGTAGTTGGAAGGAATACTTTATCCAAGATATCACCTGGCACTGTTCACTATTATGTATGTTCACTATGTGGCAAAGTTGTACCATTTCGTAAAGAACCCAAAATTCACTGTGCATGATAATGTGTGCCAGGAAAAAATACCCCACATGGAGTAATAGAATGATCTGAGCAAACTTGTGGCGGAGAATGTGAACATTTTGTGTGTTGGTCATAGGCCTTTGTCCTGTGTTATGATTTATTTATTTTTTATGTTCATGTGCTACTTTTCATTCCATCCATGGGTCCCAAGTCACATGCTTGAAGGTTGTTTGGGCAAAGGCAGAAATGGACTTGTTGTGGTTTTTAAAAAATGACTTCAAAATACTTACTTGGTGAGAAGTTAAGCTGCAGTACTGCAGTCAAAAGCTCTGCTGACTACCTGAGTTCGATCCCGACAAAAGTTGGTTTCAGGTAGCCAGCTCAAAGTTGACTCAGACTTCCATCCTTCCGAGGTTGGTCAAATGAGTACCCAGCTTGCTGGGGGTAAAGGGAAGATGACTGGGGAAGGCACTGGCAAACCACCCCGCAAACAAAGTCTGCCTTGGAAACGTCAGGATGTGACGTCACCCTATGGGTCAGGAATGACCTGGTGCTTGCACAGGGGACCTTTACCTTTATAAATAATCTATAAACAGGGTAATTACACCCTTCTAAGATCATTGAAGTCCATGGGTTGGAAGAGTGTAACTCTGTTTAGGATGGCGCTATAATTCGGCTAGTTTGGTGAAAATAAATGCTGCCAGGAATGAGCCAGTGCTACTAATCAGTTTTGCTGGAATGTTCTTTGTTGCCTTGTGAAACTCAGTAAGTTCTGTTGAGCTTACCTGGCTGACATAGTTGGAAGTACTAAAAGCTTAAATAGGCTATAAAATCTCTTTCTCTCCTTTGTGTTGCTTCTGCAGGCTGAGATATTTGTAACCCATTCTTCGGCTAAGCAGATCACTGTTGAGCAAAGTTGGTAGCAAGATGGCTGTCTTGTTGCATTGTGTAGCTTGATCTGTGGTGCATATTTCTCTATAATGAAGCTGATGCACTTGCCCAAAGCAAACTGCATTTATTTAGTGTGTCAAAGAATTGACTAGTAAAAGCTCTTTAGGAAATGCCAAGACATAATTTAGAATAGTCACTTGTGGGACACTGGGATAATTATGCTGTAGTCAGCTTTCTTTTGTTAGGAATGTACCTCTATTGTACTGCACAAAAATTAATATGTTACTACTTGGAATGACGCACATTGATTGCTTCAGGGAATATGTTTAAGCAACATTACTAATTAGAAGTAACCCTGCCCCTGTGTCATTTATCTAGAACAAAGCTTCTTAAACTGTTGGTTGCAACCCCATGGGGTTGCGAAAAAGTTGGCGACAAGATTTAATTATTTATGTAAAAATAAACAAGCACATCCATCTCATTAGTATGCAAATTTGCTTTAATCTTTAATAAATGGTAAAATTATATGTATACCAAAGAATTGCTTTAAAATAAAAACTTTGATGTTTTAATTAGTAAATGTTTGATTTGTATACCTATTTTATATGCCTATATACCTGGGGTCGTGTAAAAATTTCTCGGGCTAAAAGGGGTCGTGAGTGGAAAACGTTTAAGAAGCCCTGATCTAGAACATGAGTTTGTGGATGTGGTCTTCCGTTCTTTGTAGCTTTATGCTGAATATTGTGAATTGCTAATTTAACAGTTTTAAATTTTTCTAATAAGAAATGAATAGTGTAAAGTATGCAATGTTAGATGCTCACATTCTTAAAACTAGCAAATATTGAAATTTATATTATTATCTCCCTGGAGTATTGTTGTTGGACCATGCCAATGTCTTTATTTTAAGAAAATTATTTCTGATTGATAGTCCTTTTCTTTTATTATTAAGCTTTTATGACTGAAGGTCTTAAGAATAAAACCAATACATCACAACTGATCAAAACAGACAAACCAGTATAACTTGGCAAGACAAAAAAAGCCACCAGATCAATAAAATTCATATACCTCATAAAATCTGACACATTCAAAATAATATGTAACAATGGATCTCTACAATTCCTCATAAATTAACAACATTTTACAGAGATCACTATTGTTAGCAACAACTTGGGTTGTTTCTGGATCAAGATCTGCTAATAATAACAATACCACCCAGGGCTCAAGAAGGAACTGATATCTAGACAAAATAGGACTAATCCAGAGAGCTCTGGGGCAGACCACTGATCACAAAATAGCATAACATGGTCTACAGTGTCTTATTGCACCAGATACACAATCACAGAAGTGTTCTAAAAATGGAAAGCAAATTGTCCTCTTATTTCTGCAGTTGGCAGGACATTCAATCTGGCGAACATGAAAGCATGCCTATGGCTAGGTGTTGTGAGGCATTTCAAATATGAGGGAAGGGTCAAAGGGGGAGGAATCCCTAATGCAGAAATAGAGCATACATTCCTTGCCCTGGTTAGTGTACTGGCATGATCAAGATCAATCACCTTCGTCCTGATCATCCGTAATGCTTCCTGGTAATCTATATTCCTAAGCATGGCAAGAGAAAGGCCAAGGGACTCAACTCTACTAATTACACATCTCTCCCAAGATCTTCTAAAATTGTCTTCCTTCACAAGATAACAAAAGCCCCGCCTGGCACAGAAAAAATAATCTTCAATCTCATGTCAAAGGCAGCGATCCAAGCCCTGGACTCCAGTGAGTGCTGTGCAAACTCTACTCTAAGGGCAGTTCATGCTACTTCTGCCATTCTGCACAGAAAATGAAGAAGTATATGGACCAGGGACTCAGACGCGGTGTTTATCCAAATGCCTGTTCCAAACAAGATCTGAGGGATTATTTTGGCATTAAAAACCTCAATAGCTGCAGGTATATAGAAAAACCTTAAAAGAGCATTTGTGTTAGCCTTAGCAAATTTCAGTAGCTGAGTGAACATGGGCTTTCCAAGTGAGGTTATAACTGAGCATAACCCCTAGATACTTAAAACGATCCACCTGTTCTATCTCTCCCCCCAACAGTCCAGGTCTTCTGTCTAAAACAAGGCCTTTTTGAAAAGATTATTATTTTAGATTTAACATAGTTTACGTGATATGTAGTCATAATGTGAACCTGACTGTGAAATCATCCTGGCTTCAGTGCTTGCACAGCTGCTAGTTGGAAGGACTTGTTCACCACTTGTAGATAAATATATAACAAACATGTTCTATTCCTGAAGTTCAGATCAGCTATAGAATTTGGGTTTTCATAGTTTCGTGGGAATTACAGATATCTCAAACACTTGACATGACAAACAAATGGGAGAGAAAGGAGCGAAAGTCCAGTAGCACCTTAAAGACTAACAAAATGGGAGAGAGTTGACTGATTATTTTGCCCGAAGTATGTTGTAAATGATTTGAGAGCTTCTTTGCATCCAGTTTGAGTCTGTCTTTTCTCACTGTATTATGCTGCTTCTGGTGTAAAATTAATGAAAGCCTTGATTTGAGATTCTCTAAATGTTCTAATTCTCTTGAATATTGGCTTCTTCTTAAAATTGTATTTGTAGGTATATACATTCAGGATACTGTTCCTGTTTGTCTTATAACTAGTCCAAAAGATTGAGACTGGTTTAAGCTGCTTGAAATATGAAGCATGATCCCCAAACAGAAGTCACAAAACATTGTGCAATCTGGTTGGTCATAATTTTGAATTTTGCTTTGGACAAATGTGGTACCTGCAGCCTCTTGCATGAAGCAGAATCCCATAATTTCTAAGCATGTAGTGCATTAAGACATGACGGGTCTTATACAATACTAGAGATTTTTGTGCTTTTGGCAAGAAGCAAAGTGACAGACACAAAGTATAGCAGTAGTGTTAAGCATTCTAGTATGATATTTGCTATCCAAGTACATTTGCTATCCTAGTACATTAGTCTCCTATTGTCAGGTTCTGGTCAACTACTGTCTGGGAGTGAGACCCACACCCAAACTTACCTGGACCAGTGGAGGGTCTCAGGTGGGTGTTACAGGCCCTGCCAGCTCAATTTAAGTGAGCCCCCAATGGAAGCCCCACCCAAGAGCAGGTGAGAAGGTGAGTGCAGCTTAGGGAGGAGGCAAGGTTCTGCGATTGAGCTACAGCCTCAGGTGATCCCACCAATGAGGCAGCATCCTCACCTCTGAGGCCAGCATAGGAGCAGGAGAGGCTGTCTAAAGGAGGTGAAAAACAAGTTGTGGGGGGGACACAATAGAAAAAAACCTGCAGAAACTGGCTGCTTTACTTTTTTTCCTAAGCCACAAATATGATGAGATGCTATACCTTGGGAAAAATTACCGTATTTTTCGCTCCATAAGACGCACCTGACCATAAGACGCACCTAGTTTTTAGAGGAGGAAAACAAGAAAAAATATATTCTGAATCAAATGGTGTACTGCCCCTGGAAGCCCGGCGAGGGGATCTTGAAAGTGCTCTAAGCTGCCTGGGATGGTAGCGCGGAGGAGTTTAAAGACCCCTCCCTGGAAGCCTGGCGGGGGGGGGTCTTTAAACTCCTCTGCGCTGCCATCCCAGGCAGCGCAGAGCACTTTCAAGACCCCCCGCCCGGCTTCTAGGGACTCACTGGAAGCCCGGCGGGGGGGGGGGTGTCTTTAAACTCCTCCACACTGCCATCCCAGGCAGCACAGAGCACTTTCAAGACCCCCTGCCCGGCTTCTAGGGACTCACTGGAAGCCCGGCGGGGGGGGGGTGTCTTTAAACTCCTCCACACTGCCATCCCAGGCAGCACAGAGCACTTTCAAGACCCCCTGCCCGGCTTCTAGGGACTCACTGGAAGCCCGGCTGGGGGTGTGTCTTTAAACTCCTCCATGCTGCCATCCCAGGCAGCACAGAGCACTTTCAAGACCCCCTGCCCGGCTTCTAGGGACTCCCTGGAAGCCCAGTGGGGGGGGTGTCTTTAAACTTCTCCACGCTGGCATCCCAGGCAGCACAGAGCACTTTCAAGACACCCCCCCGCCCAGCTTCTAGGGACTCCCTGGAACCCCGGCGGGGGGGGGGGTCTTTAAACTGCTCTGCGCTGCCTGGGATGGCAGCGTGGAGAACTTTCAAGACCCGCCCGCCCAGCTTACAGGGACTCCCTGGAAGCCGGGCGGGGGGTATTTAAACGGCTCTGCGCTGCCTGCCTAGGCAGCGCAGAGCAGTTTAACCTCCCCCCACCCCCCGCGCTTCCCGGTCCTCCCGGGACTCCCTGGCGGCTGGGCGAGGGGTATTTAAACTGCGCCTAGGCACCGCAGAGCAGTTTAACTTCCCCCCTCCCCCCGCGCTTCCCGGTCCCGAGGCTCAGCTGTTGGGTGGGGAGTCCCTAGAAGCCGGCGGGGCAGTCTTGAAAGTGCTCTGCGCTGCCTGGGATGGCAGCGCAGAGGAGTTTAACCTCCCCCCAGCGCTTCCCGGTCCTGAGGCTGCGCTGGGCGGCTGGGAGGGGTCTCCCGCCCCCAGCTGGCTGGCGTCTTTAAAGCCAGCTCCCGGGGCTCCCGCTGCGCTGGGCGGCTGCTGGGAGGGTCCTCCCGCCCCCCAGCTGGCTGGCGGCTTCCTAGCCGGCTCCCGGGGCATGCCGGCTCTGCGCTGGGCTGCTGCGGCCGGGGGTTGGCCGTGGCTCCCAGGGCCTCTCGGCAGCTTTGCCCTTCTCCCCGGGGGCCAGATTCACACACATTCGCTCCATAAGACGCACAGACATTTCCCCTCACTTTTGAGGAGGAAAAAAGTGTGTCTTATGGAGCGAAAAATACGGTACATCTTTATTTTCACTAACGTCAACTGCATTCAATTATGAATGTAGGCAACAAACCCCAGTAGTTTTAGCAGTACCTGTGACTTTGTCACCAATAGAAATCACAGATATTTTCATATCACGTTACAGTTGTTGCAGATATCTCGAAACATTGTTTACATTCATCACTACTTTGCAATTACGGTTATTAGACCTACCGCTAGATAGCATGTGATCGCAGTTTTCCTGTCTACAGATGCTTGTAAGACGTAGCTGGCCAATTGTCAGGCAACTCTGTGTCTAGAGGTCGTTTAGCCACCAAACGGTGAAGTCATGTGTTCTCATGGTGACTCGGACATCTATGTTGCTTTCCAGTATTCCCTATCTACATTTGTTTGTTGATCAGTACGTGGAATATTGATCAATACCAGGCAGATATTTTAACCATATGAATGAGAGAAATCTTTTAATTCAAGGCCCTGAAGTCGCCGTGGACCCACAATCCTTTTCTTTCTAATATAAACTATATCGAAGATGGTTGACATAACCAACAATGAACTCATTGATCTAAGGATAAAAAAACTTACTACAATTGAAGTTCAACTCAAAAAGCCTTGGAGAATTCTGGTGTTCCTTGGGAGAAGCCTATCCTCACCTTGTGGAATTCCTTGTGGAATTAAAGCTTCCATTGAGCTATGGAAGCTTTAATTCTATTTGCAACAATATATCTTTGGGAAATGGGATTTTCAACACTTGTATCCATCAAAACAAAATCAAAATTGATTGGATATCCAACATGATATGCATGTTGCCTTATCAGAGATCACCCCACAGTTTAATGTTCTTATTCCAGCTAAGCAACAATAGCCTTCACACTGATGTCTGTAAAAAATAAAATTTAACACTGATGTCTTTAAAAAATAAAATTTAACACTAACTTTACTATATTTTACATATATTGTCTTGTTATTTAATGTGTGAATAAAGAAGCACATTTATTACTATATCACAATTTTTTAAAAAAAACATTTTGATAATAATTTCAATATAATAGGTTTCCATTGTAATCCTATGTATTTCACCAGACTGCCAAAGGGGTCCATGGCACAGAAAAGGTTAAGAACCCCTGTATTAGGTACATGTGTTGATGCTTATGTTGTTTCTTTGAATGCTGCAATATACAAGATGTTTAGCATCTTGATCTTAGTAGGTATATATAGGGTTCAACGTGGGGGAGAGTGACTTGGATCCACTGGAGATTTCTGTAGAAGGGATTTTTGTCCACAGAGTAGGACTTCCCAAACTCTCCTCTCACTGCAGCCCAAATTACCCCCCAAAATGGTGCTCCTGGGGAAAGAAACAGCATGAGGGCAAAGGGAGGAGGGATTGTAAAAACCCTCCTCTTTTGCCCACATAAATCCTCCTTGATAGGGTGAACTTTATGATAAAGAGCTGGGGAGTAGGACTGGTCTGGTCTGTAAGTCTGTAGCCGTGATACAGATATGTCTTTTCAGAAATACATTTTCTTCTGTGTTTCATGTGTATATATGGACTGAGGATTGTGTGTGTGTGTATGCTTTGTTACAAGTGACTGGCTCAGACTTGTCTCTAGGTATAGAAGCTATTTTTAAAATTTAATTTAAAACATTTATATTCCACCTCCTTTTGTCAGGACAACTAACAATGTGTGTGTACATATTAGCCTTCCTTTATGTTTCAGCTGTTTTCATTCGCATGCTTTTAAACTTTATTTTCCACTAGAATAATCTTGTATCTATTTTAGATATTACAGTCAGTTTTCTTATAAATATCACCAGCCAGTACTTTGATATGAATACCAATTTTTTTTCTGTTTATGGGCAAGTGTCATGCTTGTTAGATAACTGTTGTGATACCAAGGACATGATCTGTTTGCTTGCTTAGTGTCCTGTTGAGTTGATTACTGATTTAATTTCTTCCTTGCAGGTATTACTTCTATGACAGTCCCAGTATACATTGCAGAAGTTGCTCCACCCCATCTGAGAGGCAGATTAGTTACTATAAATACGCTCTTCATCACAGGTGGCCAGTTTTTTGCAAGTGTGATAGATGGAGCCTTCAGTTACCTTCCAAAGAATGGATGGAGGTTGGTGCAATTTTTTTTAATTTAAAGGTCTAAATGAAGTTGCCATAACAAACTATGTAATATTTTTTTCTTAGTGGCAGTTTCTTTTGCAGAGTTGAACTGTGAGGATTTAGCTTCCCCTTTTGAAAAGCTGCAACAAGGAAAAAAGATTCCAAGGGTATAGCAGAAATCCCACTCAAATATATTTATAAAATAGTCAATCCATGAAAACTCCATTTTAAATATTTTATAAATAAGTAGTTTTATACATTTTTTTTAATGTGAACTTAGAATCTTTTCTTTTGTGATTCTGGCAGATCAGTCTGTCTGAATAGTTACTGTACATTTTGGGCATATCCATTTAAAATAGATTCATAGGCTAAATAAAGAAAAAAACTTTATTTTGAGACACTGGCTTGTGTACGAAGTGCCACGTGGATTTCCTGCCTCCTTTCCCCCCTGCTGTATTAACCCACACCCCAAATGCGCCCCTGAAAATCTGCTCTTTAGGGTTATGGGGGCCATTAGGAAGTGCATTGGATATTTCATGGGAGGCTGTAGAGGACAGGGGAAACTGGAAATAATCTTCATGTGAGCAGAAGGTGATGTTTAGATTCAAGTGCACATAGGATTCTTTGTGGATCTTAGCTGGACAAAGACAAACCCATGGCTACTAAGTTTCATTAATCTCACACCTTTCCAGCAATAACGATCAATCAAATAAAGCACATACAGTGTGTGATGTTACCTCATCCATGTTCGTCTGGCGCCTGCAGACAAATGATGAGCAGCCCAACCATTCACTTCAGTGGCAGCAAATGTCTTGTTTTGGTTTCTCAGGAGTAAGAGGAGGAAGCAGATGCCCACTGTTGCTCCTGTGGTGTTAGAGGGGATTTTTCATGTGACAGGGTCTCTTTCCCATGGATACTCGAGTAGAACTTAAGCAAGGTTTAGCAATTTCTGTCTTCCTCCTGCTTATTTTGCATGTTGCTTCAAACTATGAGGTTTATTTTCTGCGTTCTCCCAATTATTAAGGTTGCATGTGCCTTTCCCCTCTCCCCAGGCAGTCTGTGTAGAAAGGGGATCCTTATAGATTCTTTGGCTAGTATACCATAAAATTACTTAAATTGTCTCATGCTTCATGTGAGTGTCTTTTCCCCACCAGCCATTTATCTTGTTGCTGAGGTTTGCACTAATTGAATTTTACAGTAAGTGTTTAAGGGCACAGTCCCAAGAGAATATAATAGTCCAGCATGGATGTCATTAGAGCACAGAGAACTGTGAGCAGGTCTCAGCTATCAAAAAAGGCCACAGCTAACACAGTAGCTTTAAATGAGCAAAAGTCACAGAACAGACCTAGGTGTCTCTGTAAGCACAGATCTAATAGCACCCTCAAGCTTAGAACTTGCTTTTTTCTAGTGGAATTGCAAGTCTCAGAACAAGTCTAACGTCAAAGTCCTTTGGTAATATTGATAACGAAAAGTGCCTTCTCCTTGTCTGCTGAGCTCCGTTTTATTTGACTTCAGCCAGCCCATTACTGCTTCTATACAGTTTTTCAGAACTTACATTGTTATACCTGGCTCAGCTGAAAGGGAGAAGCATTGAGCATTCTGAAGACTTCATTGAAGAACTTGCAGTCTTTTCCTGTAGTTTTAGGTATATATTAAACAACGTAGAGCACTAGGATCACTGGTGCATGGTGCCCTGATATCCAGCTGAATCAGATGGCTCAGAAGGATATTATGGTTGATGGTACTGTAAGGTGCTGTGAGGTCCAAGGACATCAACTTAGCCTTTATGTCTTCTGATTGAGGTCGGTCAGAGTGACCCATGTAATGACTTTCATAGATAATAACTTTCATCAGAGACAACCTGGATTTTGTAGCCACCACTCGCTTGAGCACCTGTACCAAGAGATGGATATTTGCCACACACGCTGATGATTGCTTAAATCATTAAGGCTTAGGAGTGCATTTTTAGAAGGAATGCATCTTTAGAAGGCCTTTCCCCTGATTTGAGTAAGCATTTATATCAGCTGGAAAATCCCCTTTAGCTAGATCAGGGGTGTCAAACATACAGCCTGTGGCCAGATCCGGCCCCTGAAGACCTCTTAGCCAGCTGTGAGCCAACTGCGGCAGCCCCCCCCGCAGTCCCGATCTGGGCTTGTGAGGCTGCTGTGGGCTTTCACCATGGAGTGACCTGAGGTTCAGCAACAGCATCCCAGACTTGATGGAACATTGGGACAGTTGTTAGAGTCACATAAGAACACACACAAAGCTGCCGTATGCTGAATCAGATCATTGACTCATTAGGATCAGTATTGTCTGCTCAAACTGGCAGTGGCTCTCCAGGATCTCAAGGACCCTACTGACGTCCTTTTTAATTGGAGATGCCAGGATTGTCTTGCTCGTTGAGAGAAGGATCAGAACTGGGGACAGATGTTACTGGACTGACCCCTCGTTTTTCCCTGTCTAATCACTCTCACATTGCTGTGTTTCTCCTGACCTTAATAGCCAAAACTGGGGTACCCTTTCTCCTACTCCAGAGCCCAGGCATGTTTATAAAAGTAAAAACGAAAACCAAATACATGTTGATCAGGTCCACTCGTGCATGTTGATGAGCACATTTTGCAAGTACTGCTATGGTCTGAAAGCGAAGGTGGGTGGACCAATTTGGGCTAATTTTATGGTATCAAGCAGTCACTTAAATAAGTGGGTGTTTGAAGAGCTGAACGTTCAAGTGATTTCTTGCAGTAAACATTTTAAAAATCTCTTCATGATTGCTTGGAATGGCTGACAGAGAAATATAAACAAAAGTACTTCTTCACAGAATTTGTCGCTACAAGATGCGTTGATAGCCACTAAAACAAGTTTACAAGAGGATCAAGCAAATACCCACAGTATACATCTATAACCTTATTAGCTGTGATGGCTAAAGGCAACTTCTGTGTTCAGAGGCAGTATACTTCTCAGTTGCTAGGTGGCAATAGTGGCCTGTTTCAAAATTGACCTGTTTGTGGGTTTCCTTGGGGTAATTTGATTGACTTCTGCGGGAAGCAGGATTCTGCAAGATATGATCCAGAGGGCTGCTCGCTGTTAGGCATGCAGAAAAGAGTACTGCGCCATTAACCAGAACAAGAAAGCACAAAACAACTGTGCACTGGGGGAAATAATTTATTCCATTTAATAATCCCTTTGTATTTCACCTGGTGCTTTGTCAGAGGCATCTGTAGAATAGTGTTACCAGAAAGTTATAGGCGAAACACATAGGGCTTAAGTTAAATAAATTATTTTTCCCACTGAGCCAGTTCCTTTGCTTTTTCTTATTCTGCTCTTATTTATGTCAGACATTACAAATTCTGAGCTCTCCCATCTGATTATCTAGAAAAATACATCAAGAAATGGCTGAGGCGCTAAACTCTTGCAGGTTTCACTGTGAAGAGAATTTTGATAAATTTACATTAGAGTCTTTCCCCCCTCTCCTCCAGGTACATGTTGGGCCTTTCAGCAGTTCCAGCTGTAATACAGTTTCTTGGCTTCCTCTTTCTTCCTGAAAGTCCCCGTTGGCTTATTCAGAAAGGGCAGACTCAAAAGGCACGTAGAATTCTGTCTCGGATGCGGGGTAACCAAACAATAGATGAAGAATATGATAGTATCAAGAACAACATTGAAGAGGAAGAAAAAGAAGTTGGTTCAGGTAAGGCTGAATTTTGGTTGTTTTATTGCATAGTTATTCACAAGGATCAAATTAAGACTATGTAGCAGTCACTTCTTGGGTTGCTTTTTACAAAATTTAGGCTGAATGAGCATTTAATTAAAACGGAAGTGCCAGAATTTCCTCATGTAGTAAAAAAGGTAAAGGTCCCCTGTGCAAGCACCGGGTCATTCTTGACCCACGGGGTGATGTCACATCCCGACGTTTACTAGGCAGACTTTGTTTACGGGGTGGTTTGCCAGTGCCTTCCCCAGTCATCTTCCCTTTACCCCCAGCAAGCTGGG
The DNA here is from genome assembly GCF_029931775.1 of Euleptes europaea. NCBI lineage: Eukaryota > Metazoa > Chordata > Lepidosauria > Squamata > Sphaerodactylidae > Euleptes > Euleptes europaea. The sequence goes on from NC_079314.1 coordinate 48,396,381, forward strand.
TACTCATTTTACTGACCTCGGAAGGATGGAAGGCTGAGTCAACCTTGAGCCGGCTACCTGCAACCAACTTCAGTTGGGATCGAACTCAGGTCGTGAGCAGAGCTTGGATTGCAGTTTACCACTCTGCGCCACGGGGTAACTACCTGCTTAATCCTATGTCTCTTTATTCAGTCATGAATCCCCCTGGGTGCAATGGGACTTACTCTCAGGTAGCATATATTGAATTATAACTGCAGATATGAAAACACAGTAGACTGTATACTCAAGAGACTCCTCATCACGCTATTTTTGGTGCTCATGTCTTTATAGCCAAGAGAACCAAGTTGCCCATAATAGTTTGCTTGAGATGTTTAAAAATGGTATAAAGAAAAAAATGTCTAGCCTTCAAATAGCATTTTTAAAAATTTAAATGAAAATGAATGCATTGGGAGTGTTTTCCAGAGTTCCTTCTGTGCTTGGTAGAGGAGCTTTTTAACATAAGCATTTCTGACCGTGTTGGGCCAGGCATTTGCTGTGTGGACAGAATCTTACTTTTTTGCCTGATTAGTTGTAAACGGTGACATGATATGCAATTACCTCATCTGATTTTGGGCTTAACACATGATAGAGGAAATAGTGTAAGGAAACTTGTAGCTTTTCTGAAGTGTAAGCAATTAATTGTTTGAAACACCAATTGTTTGAAAATGTGGTGCATTTTTCTCTCTTTCTCATTCCCCCCCTTCCTGACTGGCTTGCCCTCTCCCCTGGGGCCTGGACTGGACAGGGACCACCTGAAGTGACACATGGCTTAGAAATATAGATGGTGATTGGGACTCCCATTTAAACTTTCCATGCTGCAAAATACGTTTTAAAATTCTTACACTTAGTACAAAGGTCAAAAAGGTTTAAATTTAGATTGATTGATTAATCCGTACCTCTGTTTTCTTTGAAAAAGCTCTCTAAGTAACGTATTTCAAACCCCATCATACAACTTAATTTAGATGACTCTTGATTTCTCATTCAGTCTTTGATTCATAGTCTGGTGTTTTGGTAATTTCAACAACACAATAAATTGTGTTTTTGTATAAACATGCCTTTGTATTTGACTCTTTTGTATCCTTCTCAAAACAGAAATCCCTAAGTTTCAGGCAGACAGGAGAAAACATCCCCATTTTAGAGGAGCTAAAATTCTTACTTTCACAGTGAGGGAGTTTTTCTCCTTTGCTGGGTGGGACTCTCAGTCAGGGAGTGTAGGGGATTCTATTTTGAAACAAAATGGAGTGGATAAGGGAGGGGATCTTGTGCATCGTCTGGTTTGTCCCTGATTTTCATGGGGAGGGGAAACTATCTCTTTCCCAGTCTTCTCTGAAGTGGGTTGTCTGCCTTCCAGAATATATAAGCAATAGTACGCTTCTTTTCCTGTCTATTGCTGGGAAGGGGGGATGTAATCCTGTCTATTCTGTGTCTTTCTCTCCTTCCACCTGTGAAGCTGTAGCTGCCTGCCTTCCAGGGAGGAGTGCATGCAAAATGTTTTCTTCTGACGCTTACAGATGTACTGTATTGTACTGGACGGGGGTGGGGGGGTGGGGAGGGAAGGTAGCTTTTTGCCTCTGTCCCTCTCCCCGAGTGTCATCCTTTATAGAATGCAGCCAGAATATTTGCCCTTAGCTGGTAGATGCTAAACCAAAGGAGGGAATGGAACATCAAGCAAAAACAATTCATTGTTTCTATGCTGAAGAAAACCTTGCTCATATCCAGTGAGAGCAGTGTGGAGATGTGGCAGAAAGTGGAAATATTGTGCTGGGAAATGCTTATGGGGGTAATTCTTTGGACCAAATGCTTATGGGGGTAATTCTTTGGACCAAACATCTACTCTCTCTAGTGTTTGGAAGCTGCATTGTCAGATTATGTGCTGAGTTGGTGTCTTCTTGCACGCCCTTTTCATCACCTCATGTATATTAATGAGTAAAGGGTAGAGGGGAATCAATTTGGATACTAATTAATTTTTGATTGCATATCAGTGAAGGGAAAGAAAGGGGAAAATTCGAGACATGAAACACAATCCTGGTTGGGACTTGGATGGTGCATTTGAATTGATGGTCAAGTGGTCCAGCCACCAGGGGGGAAGGCAGGTCCAGTAACCATAGGGTCTGACCTCAGAGGTTTTCAGAGCATAGTCAAAAGTCCGAGTCCAGGGTCCAATAACACAATCCAGAGGCAAGGTCAGAAGGCAGTCAGAGGTCTCAATCCAGGTCAGATCACATATTTCAAAGGCAGAGTCAGTTGAGGTAACAATAATGGATACAGAACCAGCCAGACAACTGGTGGGGTTGATCAGCAAGACTGTAAACAAGTTGATCCCTCACTGGCTGCAGCCTCTCTACAGCCTTATATAAGTAGTTTCCCTACAGGTGCTTCTGGTTCCCACATTAGGCTCTTCAGCATAAGCTGAGTCAGCTCCTCTACTCATGAGGAATACTGGGGTCCAGATCCCATGATGACTTATTGGTCTATCCTAACATTTCCTTAGCAGAAAGGAGGCCTCAGGCTGCCATGCATGCATTCCTGAACCTGGTCCATGCCTCAGCCCTAGCTCTTTCCCTTCTCTGCTGCTGGAGTGCTTTGGGAGACTGTGGTGGGTCTGGCTGTAGGTGGGTCCATGCTGGGGCTTCCAGGCCTGAGGGCCCTGCTAGCTCAGCAGTGGCCCTGAGGCCCTGGCCTCACAGGAAAGTCTGCCAAGGCAGGGTTTGGGGACAGGTTCTCCTCCTCCGGAGAGGACTCATCCTCCTTTGGCTACACTGGCTGGTCCATGACATGAAAGCTGGTGTTGCATTATGGGCAAGTACCCATTCCTACAAGCATGACTTGACAAGATTTGACAGGCTTTGGTTGCCAGCCAAAATTTGTACACTGTTCTGTCCCTCAGTTTTGTCATGCTGAATTCCAGAGGTATCTGAAGAGTCTTCAAAGCCCAGCGTGACTATAAGGACAGGCCCTCTCTTCAGTCAAGTCCTTCCTTTCATTGAACGTAGAAGGTACTTGAAGCACCTTTAAACTTCAGCATAACTGTATTGAGCTGTAGTGTGCTTTCCTAGTTCCAGTGTGAGTGTGGGGGGCGGGGGCAGGCAGTCCAGTCTCTGAACTTAGTTTAGGTTCATGTTCCCCTGAAGGAGAAGGGACTACAGCTATGGCAGATATATTTATTTATTATTTATTTTATTTTACAACATTTTACCATGCATTTATGCCCTCATAGGGCCACCGTATGTCAACCCCCTCATATAAACATGCAAGAGATGGTGAATGTCTACAAGACAAATAAAACCAGTGTCCTCACTTTGATCATCCAATGAGATTTAGTTAATGATGCCATTATTGCATGATATTCAGGCTATGCTACTGAGCATGATCTACCATGTACTGTAAGGAAATAAAGGGTAGCATTGAACATCTTTGTCATGTATGCGTTAACAGCATGCCTCCTTTTGCAACTTTGCCCCTTTTGATTTTATTGATTAAAAATAAAATCTATGTAAATATATTTCCATATTTTAACAGAACGACATTATTGCTGTTAGAATTACTAATAAGGCTCAATTCTGTTAATTTAAATACAGAGAGCCTGATTTTTTTACTGTCTTTGCAAGATACTGCATTTAAACTAATTAATAAAACCCAATAAGATTACATTGCTGTAAGCTGCAAATATCTTACAGAAATGCAATATTCCAAATAATTGGTGTGAGCGTTAAAAGTATTTAATGGGCATGCTTATGGGGATTAATTTTGACCTGTAGGTTACATCTCACAATATTTAGACATGTAATTTTATTTATAAATTAATAATTAAAAGTAAATTTGACATAGAATAGGTCTTGGTGGTGGTGAAAAGTACCCTCAAGTCACAGCCGACTTATGGCAATCTCCTAGGGTTTTCAAGGCAAGAGGCATTCAGAGGTGGTTTGCTGTTACCTGCCTCTGCACAATGAGGACTTCCTTGTAGGGCTGTTGAAAAAAAAATCGGTATAGTTCGGCTTCGGCAAAATTTGGCCCGTTTTTATTTGGGCCGTGCAGAAGTCTGAACTCCCCCGCTTTGGATCCCTGGAAATTCGGGGGGATCCGGAGTTCGGGGCAAAATCCCCCCCTCGCACGCCTTCAGCTGGGAGGCGCAGACCTGTTTAAAGGGCCCCCTCCCCGCGCCTTCATGGAAGCCCCGTGAAGGTGCGGGGGGCCCCGAATCTGCTGAATTAATTTGCCGAACCTCCGAATTCGGCAAATTCGGCTCCCCCGTTTCCCGCCTTTTTTGAGTTCGGTTCGGCCCGAACCGAATCAACAGCCCTGCTTCCTTGGTCATCTCCCATCCAAGTACTAACCAGGGCTGACCCTGCTTAGCTTCCAAGATCTGATGAGAATTGGTCTTAACTGAGAAATAAAATATCTGTTGGTTGAATATAAATGTATATTAAAAATCAGTGAAGAAGCAAATGACTACTGACTGTTCTTTGTTTTAAAGCTTGCCAAGCACTGAGAGTCAGTGTACTGTAGGGGTTAGCATGTTGGACTAGGATCTAGGAGACGGAGGTTTGAATTCCCACTCTGCCATGGAAGCTTGCTGGGTGACCTTGAGCCAGCCACATCCTTTCAATCTAACATGCCGCACAGAGCTATTTTGAGGATAAAATGGAAGAGTGGAAAATTTATATAAGCTGCTTTGGGTCCCCATTGGGGAGAAAGGAGGGGGAAATAAAGCAAACAAATACAGAGCTGCATGGCTTCAGCATTCTAGTTTTCGTTATACCTGACTAATCTATCAGGAAGAATGCTGTACACTGCATTTTGGTTTTGAGGTCATTCAGCTTTCATATCTAAATCCGAAATTCTACAGTGACAGTTTGGTTTGTTGCTTGCTTTATTTGTCAAGGATTTTGCAGCGGGATGTTTCCAAACTGGTAGAGAAATAAAAGTTTGGTGTCATGAATTTTCATACATAACTGATGGATTTTGTGTGTGTGAGGGGCTTGCAAATTATGGAGCTGCAGATTTATTTCCCTAAGTTAAGACGGGTAGGATAAACTCTCTGTGTGTGTTTTGGTGTAAGCCTTGTAAAGATACTTTAGTTATTATTAGAATGCTTGTGACCTGTTTTCCCCTGAATAGTGGGTCCTGGTCTGGGATGACTGCTCTCTAGATGGAGACGACTTCTAGATAGAGGCTGAGTGAGTGGCTGCCTTCCAATAAGACTTGAGAGGTGGGTGTATGGGAATAATACCAAGAGAGGGGGAAAAAAGGTATAAGATGTTTTTCTCCTGGGGAGAGTGTAGATTTTCTGTGGAAGAGGAAGTTTCAGAGTTGATAGGCTGTGGAGGGCAATTGGCAGAGGAGTGGCCATCTTCTGCCACAGTGTGTATAGGACTTCTGTTCCTGTGAGGAAAAGTTGTTTCTCAGTTTTTGTGAAGAAAAGAGCCCCCAAGCAGCCAGGAGATTTTGAGTTCAGTGTGTTCCCCATGAGGATGAGATTTTGTGCTTTCTCCATTGCTGGTGCAGCTGCAGATAAGGCACAGCAGCAATGGGGTTTTCATGTGGCAGGTTTCCCCATAGTTTGCCTGCCACAGTCCCCCAGTAGCACTCACCCCCCTCCCCTGGGCCACCATGGCATTGGCTATTTGAAAAGAAATCAGCACTAGAATATTGTGAGAGCAATATACTGTTGTAACTATAGGTGTAGCAACTTCTCTGAATTCCCAGCTTTCATTTAAAAAATCTCTAGCCTCTACTCTTATGAAGATACGCTGTATATCCCCACAAGGGATGGGGCTAGAGCCTTTTCTTTTTTAATGAAAGCTGAGAATTCATGGAACTTGATACACCTATTATCCTAGTGCTACATCAATATAACTGTATTCTAAAGCTGATTTTAAAAAGCCCCCTGGTGGTGGCAGGAAGAAATGCCTGTCATGGGGACAGAGAAAAAAGGCAGCCAAGGGGCTAGAAAATCAGAATTTTCCCACCCACACAGCAGTTATCCAGGGTTTACTGCAATCTTTCCCAAATCTTCGGAGCAAAGCAAGTTTGATACTCATGGGAGAAAGGCCAGGGAAAACCCCAAAGGTGCACAAATGCACCTCGATGCTGTGGAGATGCAGGGGGGAAATCACTTCCCAGAAACATTTAACTTGAGCCAGATAACCTGTGTGGAAATGGCCCTGGTGCCCAGATACTGAAGAGGCTGGCTTGCTTCTGTTATCCTGACTCAAGTAAAATGCAATTCAAGTTTTGAGTGGGGCATCCATCACTGTGTGAGCACTAACCTAGCCCTTTTATCATGCTTGAAAATTCTGCTCCTCATAAAATTTGTTTGTCTCATGAGTCTGCAATTTACTAAATAGAATCTGCCAGAGAATGAGTATAATCTGGAAAAATTGCAGAAAAAATTATAGTGAAATGGCAGAACTATTGAAAAAAATCCCTTGTGTTTGAAGCTTCAGGAAGTTTGCAGCTACTTTAACCTCATTCAGTATGAAAAGCAGCTAGCAGCAAGCAGGCACCAGAACAGCCATTTCCATAGACTACAGGTATTAATTTTTACAGTTAGGTTAATTATCATGCCAACAATGAAAAGAGCCTTTTCAGTTCATTCTTTCATTGCTTCATATTAGAGTTTATCCTTCTAGTAAATGTGTAGAGGGTATGGTGTCTTATTGTTGCATATGATAGCTGTACTTAAGCTTTAATTTTGTAGTTGTGAAACTTGCAGTTGAGAAGGAAGTAGCTGAAGCAATCTTGTAAATCGTATGTGCTTGAGTTGTCCAGCTATTCAAGATGTAGAGTTCATTTTCAGTAAGAAGAATATAGTGAGAAGAACGTCAGTGTTTGAATTTTCCCCTTGTATGGTAATGAGGCTTGTCTGTCAAAACTTATATTTAATCTCCCAGCCATTGGCAAGAAAATGTTACAGAATGACCAGGTACGGTGCAGAATGGCAGGAAAATGCTACAGAGTGTTTATGTTGGGTGGTGTCTTTAGTCACACAACTGCATGGCTAGGGTGCATGAGTCAGTGGTAGTTTGTTTTGGCCACTGCAGTCATCTTCTACCACTAGGGTTGCCAGGTCCCTCTTCACCATCAGCGGGAGGTTTTTGGGGTGGAGCCTGAGGAGGGTGGGGTTTGGGGAGAGGTGGGACTTCAATGCCATAGAGTCCAATTGCCAAAGCGGCCATTTTCTCCAGGTGAACTGATCTCTATCGGCAGGAGATCAGTTGTAATAGCAGGAGATCTTCTGCTATTACCTGGAGGTTGGCAACCCTATCTACCATTCTAAAAGGAGAATCATGGTGCTCATTTTCCCCCCTGTGCAGTCAATATTGTGTGATTTACTGGCACTAATTCCGCTGGCAACGATAGCGTTAACACACTAGGCTTTTGAAGGCCTGTGAAAGGTCTGGGCAAAGTCACTAGATTGTCCTGCTGGCTGATCTAGGGCTGTAAGTAAGTACTAGAGGAGCTTCCTGCTACTCTTTGTAGTGGGGAGAATGGATGTGAAATAAGGGAAGAGCCAGGGACATGGGCAGTACCTTGAGGTTTCTAACTGTAACCAACCAGTTCATGCCCACTGTTGAAAGCAAAAGAGGGTCAGATATATTAAACACTGGAACTGAAAAGAAGATTATAATCTTGGTTCTTGTAGGTTATCCGGGCTGTTATAAGATTATAATCTTGTTTCTTCTACTCTCACAATATTAGACCTCTTACAAGCCCTTCTTAACACTATTTGGTGATCATTGTCTAGGACTGAAGTGTCTCAGGTCTTATACAGCTTGTTTAATTCACAGTAATTTTTAATAACATGATTTAGGAACTTGGAAAAATGCTTTTGGAACTCTTAAGGCAAAGCTATGGGAGCAAACGTAATTTAGGAGACAGACAAAATGCAAAAGCAATCTATAGATACCGTCTCAAATGTTATTAAGTGTACCCTCCAAAGGAATATAGTCTTCATTTCCAGCTGTATGACTATCCTTTTAGGAGTTGCTCTGCCAGAAAGTGAAAAATAAGGCCATTAGAAAGGTTGCAAAACTTGCAAGTACATACTTCTTTCTTTTAGGATCAGTAGCTTTGCATATTATATTAACATTTTTAATAAACATTTACATTGGTTTTTATTTTGTTAGTTTTACCATTTTGCTGTCTGCTGGTGTCCAAAGAAGTAACGTGGGTGCAGGAAAGACATGACATACAGCTGGCATGTGAGTTGCTGTTCTCGTTCTGGTTGGAGGTCATCTTGAAACTCGCGGGTATTACCATCACGTGCCCAGGGTAGGCAGGACCAAAAATTCTTTATTCTACTTCCTGCCGCCTGGGCGGGAACTCCAGTTTCCGTCCTGCCTTGATCAGGGTAGCAGCTTCGTTCTTGAACTCCGACTCGTTTTCAAAGGCTTTTCCTTTGTGTGTACTCCATTTGTTTTAACCTTTGTCTAGTTCTCAGTGAGTTTTTTCCCCCCTTCCCTCACCACCTTTACCGTTCGTCGGCTTTAGCCGCAAACGTCCCTTCTCCCCGCTACTTTCGATCCCCCCTCCTTTTCCCGCTCCCCACTTCGCCCCGTTGGGCAAGATGGCGGACGCTAAGAGGGACTCTGACTCGGACCTCCTGTCTGAAGAGGACCATGACTCAGCCCTCGTTGTTTCAACAGGGCGACGCCAAAGAGAGCATTCTAACAGCCGCAGCGGCAGCTCCACGACACAAGGCGCGGAAGGGCCGACTGCCCCCCAAAAGGCACGCTCGGCCGAGCCACCTCAAAATGGCGCAAAACATAGCGAGAGGCGAGAGACTGCAGTGACTGCCACTCCGGCTAGGAGCGCCTTAGACAAAAGCTCTCAGCTCATTCCGAAGTCTCCACAAGGGGGTAACGTTACGCGTACCGAGGCAGAGGTTCCTCTAACTCGGCGGTGGATTTATTTAACGGAGTGTTGGATAGGCAGGCTCAAATGATGATGGCCCTTAAGGAATCTCTTTCCCCGCTTATGCAGGGCACGGGTTCGGATCCTGCTCTAAACCCCACACAACGCTCCCATCAGGGACAGGGAGACCAATCTAACCCACAGTGGTGCACTAAAGGCACTTAAAGCCCCCTCCCACTCTCAATCCCTTCAAGCCCTGGAGGATACCGCTTCAGTGGCTTCAGATTTAGAAAGCAGAGAAGAGGGAGAATTTGACTTTGATGAGGACACTCCAATTCTCCTTGAAGAACAACATCCCCATCTATTCTCAGCGGAGGATTTTCAGGGACTCCTAAGCAAGGCTCTGGTAGCCCTAGACCTCAATGAGGATCCAGACCCTATAGCCGATTCCATTCCTAAACCCAGAAAAAAGGGAGCCAAGGAGTTCTTCCCAAGTACCAAACCTCGCGTCTGGGAGATCCCATTCCCAGAATTTTTTGAAAACCAGGTACAGGCTGAATTTGACAAACCCTTAGCCAATAGTCAGTTCCCTGCCAACACAAAGAGACTGTATACCATGGTTCCCCCAGGCCATGTCTCTTTTTCAACTTCCCCTGATTGATGCCCCGATAGCGGCAGTCCACTCACCTGATCTACCATCTGAAGATGGAATGGGGACAATTAGAGATCCACTGGATAGGAAAGCGGAGATTCATGAGGCCTCCACCTTGGCAATTCAAGCCTCGGCGGCGACCTCCATTATGGCCAGAGCCTCCGTCATGTGGCTCAGGAAAATTATTCAGCTCTATGCAGGGGAAAATCGTAAGATTGCGGAAGGCCTTAACAGCCTCCGCGTTCATGGCAGATGCAGCTCTTGATGCAATGTCCTTTGCAGCTCGTGCCACTTCCTCCAACATAGCCATCAGAAGAGCACTTTGGATTCGCCCCTGGCAAAATGAGCTCAAAAACAAAACACTGACCATGTCATACCCATACACTGGGGGAAGACTCTTCGGGGAAAGACTAGATAAAATCCTCGTGGAGAACAAGGATAAGAAAAACGTTCTTCCAAAATCCTATAAGAAGGAGGGAAGGCATTCCTCTTCCTATCCCAGTTTCAGAACTTCCCACTCTCTGGCTCCCATCAGACCAGAACAACGCAGGCGTTCCTGGAATAATAATAGGGGCTCCTTTCGCAGAGGGGAAAACAGATTTTTTTCGTGCCCCCCAGGGACAACAACATCAGTTCTCTGGCAACAAGGGAGACAAGTTTCCCAAAGCCCCTAAACAGTGACGCCAAGTCACAGCCGGTGGGGGGGAGACTCCTACAATTCCACCACAAATGGAAAGGTCTTACACAGATGCATGGGTTTCTCAGGTATTATCAACAGGTTATCTCATAGAATTCACGTCTCTCCCAAGAGACAAATTTGTGAATTCCCCACAATCCTTCCACAAGGAAAAGCATCAGCGAACCCTGGACGCCATATCCCACCTACACCAAATTCAAGCCATAGAACCAGTTTCTCACCCTGAAATTGGCAATGGGGTATATTCCATCTTCTTTACAGTCCCCAAGAAAAATGGGGACTGGAGGGCTATCTTGGACCTAAAACATCTAAACAAAAGGATCAGATACAGGAAATTCCGTGTGGAGACCCTCCGTTCCATTATGGAAGCCCTACAGGTGGGCCAGTTCCTAACCTCCTTGGACCTGAAGGAGGCATACCTTCACGTTCCAATACACCCCTCCCACAGGAGGTTTCTCAGATTTTGCTATGCCAAGAGACATTACCAATTCAGGGCGCTTCCCTTCGGTCTGGCATCTGCTCCCCGCATCTTCACCGAAATCCTGGTGACGCTGGTGGCATTGCTTCGACAGGAGGGAATAACAATATTTCCATATATGGACGACATTCTTATTTGCGCCAAGTCCAAGGAAGAGTCCTTGACACACACGTCCAAGGTAGTTCAGATTCTCACCGACCATGGGTTTCTTGTCAATCTAGACTTAGCTTCTCTTGTTCAACGGAGTATCTAAAGGTTGTGGTTGCCTAATTCAGAGGCATAATACAGAGTGCTCCTTGTGTCCGCTATCTTACCTGAATCAAATAGATTCTACTTACCTGTTTTTTCCTTGTATGTTGATGTTTATAGGAGTTCATGTTCTTTGTAAGGCACATTGTTTGTTGCTTGGTTGGCCTTTGCACTTACCTGTCTCCTTTAGCTCGGCGAGTCTGTAAACTGGAGTTCCCGCCCAGGTGGCAGGAATTAGAATAAAGAATTTTTGGTCCTGCCTACCCTGGACACGTGATGGTAATACCCGCGAGTTTCAAGATGACCTCCAATCCAGAACAGAAGGAGCCTTCACGGTGAGTAAACAAGGCTCCGTTTCTGCCACAGCAGTTCCCCATTTGGAGGGGGGAAAGAGGGAGCTTACAAAAACCAAGAAGCTGCTTGTCGCTGTGGCTGCTGCAATAGTTGTGCCAGAAAGCACAATAGTTGTGCCAGAAAGCGAACAAAACTCTGTGTACTGCATTCCTTCATGGAAGTACTTCAGTTTCTTTGGACTGATGCTGTCATCCATAATCAGTATCCAAGAAACTGCACAGCTAGTTCTGAACTATTGAACGGCAATTTGGGATTTTTTGTTGAACAGTAGTTCTTGTTGCTGTATAGCAAATCACTTTTTGAAAAGAATATGGGATTTCAAAAACTCAGGGGTTTGTTCCTCTGGCAATGGGTGCCCTTTCTGTTTGTATGACAAACTTACATCTCTCTTTGGGGGAACAATTGTGGGCTGCAGTCCAGACTAAGTTGAAATATTTACCTAATTTCAGATAAGTTTTTTAAGCCTCTGTGTACCTGTGGATTCCTACATTGTGTGTGTTTTTGCTATCAAGTCACAACTGACTTATGGCGACCCCATAGGGTTTTCAGGGCAAGAGATGTTCAGAGGTGGTTTGCCATTGCCTGCCTCTGCATCACACCGCTGGTATTCGTGGGAGGTCTCCTATCCAAATACTTGACAGGGTCGAGGCTGAGTGTATGTGACTGGCCCAAGGTTACCCCGGCAAGTTTCCATGGCGTGAGTGAGGATTCGAACCTGGGTTTCCCAGATCCTAGTCCGACACCTTAACCACTACACCACACTGCCTCTGGTTTCCTACATTTCTTCCCCTTAATACAAAAACATAACCTGTGCTGAAAGATAATGAAACCCATAGTTACATTCTATTTACAATGAATTTTGTATCTGTTAAGGAGAAATGCATGAAACTTGTTAAAAGACCACATGGAAGTAGCTCTCAACCCCCCTCCCCGTTTCAAAAAGTTAAGAAACTAAAAAAAACCTTTTGATTGTGCATTTAAAAAGCTGATTTACATCCGTACGATACATTAGTTTTAAAGGGTTTAGCTCTTATCTCTTGTAGAAACAGGTGTTGGCAGCATATGCCTGGTCTTTCAGTGGGTTTAGCACAGATTTTGTGAAAGGTTTGGCAGCCTTTCAAATAAGCTTTCCCCCTTCCTTTCAGTGTCTTGATTTCCTGATTACAAAAGCTTTGATAAGGCTTCAACAACAATAACATAATCTAATGTCTTGATTTCTGAAATTATATTGTAGCAGGGCTGTCATGACTTGAATATTCTGAGGTCGCCAATGTGAGCTGACTGGAATGCGTAGCTGATTTGCGAGCTTGTCTCTTATTCATACTATAACTTTCAGCTTGTATGCTTCAATGTTAGTGCTGGCCAATTTGCTTCAATCCTATATTAAAAGAAGTTTCAGTATCCATATCGAGTAAGTTTCCACACTGAAAGAGCCAAGTTATTTGCGGTTTCAGTATTGCCTTCTGTGCAAGCTAAGTGAAGGAGGGATAGGAAGCACGTAAGCCCTCGGGAGTATCTTCTGAGCAGGCTCACAGTACTTTTGAAATCTCTGTTAATTTCATTAAGGCTGTAGCTTGTGTCTTGCATGTACTAATAAATATTATATAACTTCTCAATATACATTAATAGAAGTTTGAATCCAGAGGTTCATTTTCACATGCAGAAGATAGTTTATGAGTGTTTTAAAGCACTTGTAGTAGAGCATTATGGTGCAGTGGTTAGTGTTGAGATAGACCTGGATAAGACAGAAGTTCAAACCCCAGTTAAACTCACTGGGTCATCTGGGGGTGGAGGAAAAACAAACATATGCATACCCTGAGCACCTTGGAAGAGGTTAAGGTTGCCAACTGCCTGGAGAATAAATGGCCTGACTGTTTAATAGAGGCTTAATGGGATGTTATTTACTAGATTATGTTGTATGACGCTGATATCATACTGCCCTTGTACAAATCTGTGGTGAGACCACACTTGGAATACTGTGTACAGTTCTGGTCACCACACCTAAAAAAGGATATTACAGAGCTTGAGAAGGTGCAGAAAAGAGCAACCAAATTGATTAGGGGACTAGAGCGGTTAAGACGCTTAGGGTTGTTTAGCTTGGAAAGAAGGCGGCTGAGGGGAAACATGATAGAGGTCTATAAAATTATGCATGGTTTGGAGAGAGTGGACAGGGAGAAGTTTTCCTCCCTCTCCCATAATACTAGAACCCGGGGTCATCTGCTAAAGCTGGAGGGTGAGAGATTCAAAACAGATAAAAGGAAGCATTTTTTCACACAACGCATAGTTAAATTGTGGAACTCCCTGCCCCAGGATGTGGTGATGGCTGCCAGCTTGGAGTGCTTTAAGAGGGGAGTGGACATGTTCATGGAGGAAAGGGGTATTCATGGCTGTTAGTTAGAATGGATACCGTATATACTCGCGTTCAGCCCAAAAAAAGGGCTGAAAAAAGCCAACTCGGCTTATACGCGGGTCAATACGGTAGGCGAGGGGAGGGGGGAGGAGGGATAGAGGGAGGAGGGATAGAGGGAGGAGGGATAGAGGGAGGGGGAACTTACCACCGCTGCCACCGCCATCCCGCACGCCTTCTCTGCAGCCTGGGAGAGGCCTGCAGGGCCTGCCTGAGTGCAGGCAGGCCCCGCCCCCCCGCTGCCCCCCCGCGCCTTCTCTGCGGCCTGGGAGAGGCCTGCAGGGCCTGCCTGAGTGCAGGCAGGCCCCCCCCCGCTGCCCCCCCCCCGCGCCTTCTCTGCGGCCTGGGAGGGGCCTGCCTGAGTGCAGGCAGGCCCCGCCGCCCCCCCGCCGCCCCCCTGCGCCTTCTCTGCAGCGTGGGAGAGGCCTGCAGGGCATGCCTGAGTGCAGGCAGGCCCCGCCGCCCCCCCGCCGCCCCCCCGCGCCTTCTCTGCGGCCTGGGAGAGGCCTGCAGGGCCTGCTTGAGTGCAGGCAGGCCCCGCCGCCCCCCCCGCCGCCCCCCCGCGCCTTCTCTGCGGCCTGGGAGAGGCCTGCAGGGCCTGCCTGAGTGCAGGCAGGCCCCGCCCCCCCCGCGCCTTCTCTGCGGCCTGGGAGAGGCCTGCAGGGCCTGCCTGCGCTCAGGCAGGGCCCCGCTGCCGCCTCCAGCCTGCGTGCCTTCCCTGCCGCCACCTCCAGCTGATCAGCGGGCCTCGTCCTCCCGGTGAGTAAGGGGTTCAGGGGCTCTTCTCCCTCCCCCCTATGGTGGCGCTGGGGTCAGGGTGGGTGTGGAGGGCCCGGGAGGGGGTGGCACTGGGGTCGGGGTGGGTCTGGAGGGCCCGGGAGGCCGGGCGGGAGGGCGACCTGGGGCAGGGGCATTGTGTAAGCCGACCCTCGGCTTATACACGGGTGCCTAATTTTTCCCCATTTTTGGGGTAAAATTAGGCACCTCGGCTTATACGCGGGTCGGCTTATACATGAGTATATACGGTATTAGTCATGCTGCATACCTATTCTCTCTAGTATCAGAGGAGCATGCCTATTATTTTGGGTGCGGTGGAACACAGGCAGGATGGTGCTGCTGCACTCGTCTTGTTAGTGGCTTCCTAGAGGCACCTGGTTGGCCACTGTGTGAACAGACTGCTGGACTTGATGGGCCTTGGTCTGATCCAGCAGGGCCTTTCTTATGTTCTTATGACTCCATGTTATGAAATGCTTTAGCTGTCCATTCCACATATTAAACATCTTTTCTCCAGACCTTTTGGCAATCCTAGGTAACATTAAAGAATGATAAATCAGAGGGGGAAATGAAAAATCTAAGGATGTTCTTCTCTTTGCACAGAAGCATGAGAACTGCTTTAGATAATGCCTGTTTCAATTTTGTATTTATTTGCAAAGCAACAGTAATGGTGAATTCCCTTCTGTGCATGCTTTATTGGCCCCAGTATTATATATTTACTGTCCTGCCCTCCTCATTGATTTTTTTTCCTGCCCTCCTCATCGATTTTTTTTCCAGTGAGAGTGGAGTCAAAGTTCAAGTTCCACTGACTTTGTTTTTGTTGTTGAGCTCAGGATACATAACCATGAACTTTAAGTATCATCTTAAATATTCACACAAGAACAAGGAATTGGGCCTGATTTAAACAGAATGGTTGTGGGACAAAAGTACTTAATCTGTGCAACTTTTGGATGTGCCCAACATGTTGTTTAGACTGGGCCATTACATGTGCAGTCCTGTTAGGCATGCACTGTCAATATAATAGCACCATGCCCACCTGGGCTACATGTCTATGGCATCCTAATATTGACCACATAAGGGCCCAATTTTAAAAAGATGTGCACGTTCTCATAGCACAGGTATGTGCTTGTGTCCAGCAAGCATCATGTTTAAATTGGTTCTTAAGAAGGAAGGATTTCAAATATCAGTGGTTAATCTTTGACAAGCTGAAATAATTGTGTTATAAGTAATAGTAAATTGCTGTAGAACGTCACTGCAGAATATACTAATGCACATTGGTGGCCTAGCACTCCACTGAACAAAGTTTGAAGCCTTTTTTCAACTTATGTGGCTTTCTCTCCAACAGGAGAGTCACTTTGGCTGGAGAAAGGTTGGATCCATACTATTGTAGTTCAGTGACTGTGGGATTCAGTTTTGCCAATAGTCCTGGAGCTTGTAACGTTTTGGAATGGGAAAAGGGAATATTGAAATATGCATATAGTCTAGTCTAACAGCCTTGAAAAAATGCAGATAGATAGGCCAAGTTGAAATAACACAACTGCTTTTGAGTTATGAGCTTTCAAAATGTGTTAATTTTTAACACTTAGAGTCTGCTATAAATTGTAACCTGAATTATTTTTAATTTAGAAATATCACGCACAAACAGGTGAATTACAACATTGTAATAGTTCGGGATATGTTGAATATTATCTGTTAAGGAGGCTGTGCTAGCTATTTTTCAGGCTTTGTTTACTACTAATTATTTACTCTAGCATGTCCAAGAGCTTGTTCACACAGTCTGGTGACTTCTACCTTAAGGATTGCTTTCCCCCATATAAATCAGCCTATTAAAATCTGCATCAGAATCATGCCCCTGTTCACTGAGGTGAGGTAGGTGGCATCTGTTAGTTTTTCCAGTAATAGGTTCCAATCGGCCAAGTCTATACAGAGGCTGTTGAGACTGATGGCTTTAACTACAGCTGTTGTACTATTTGCTCATCTCTTTATGAGGCTGTTGCAAAACTGGTTTCTCTGTAAGTTTAATTTGCGAAGCAATTCCCAGTGGAAGAGGTATTTTGTCCCTAGGTATGTGGTACACTCGCTTTCTTGGTGGTCTTGCTGAGATAACTTGCTCCAGGACTGTGAATTTTGTGCCCAACCATATAGCCTACAAATCTTCTCAGATGCTTCCCTGTTGGGCTGGGGTGCACATTGTGGCCATCACTCTGTCAGAAGTCACTGGTCCAAGGGTGAATTACAATGACATATTAATCATATGGAGCTTAGGGTGATCAGGTATGCTTTGATTTCTTTTACAGCTTTATTCTACAACAGATGTATCCTCATAGCCATGGAAAATACTACTCTGAAATTTTACGTAAACAAATAAGGTGACACTGGGTCCTTTGCATTTGCAGCAGTAGTGTCTTGTTTTTGGTGGTGGGCTATTCAGCACCAAACATTTCTGGAAGCAATATACATCTCTGGGACTTCCAGTTCCACAGTGGACTTCCTGAGCAGATTGGTCACATCCACCCATGAATGGTCCCTGAAGGAGCATTATTTACACCCTCAATCTCCTTCCTGCGGTGGACCTATTTGCCTCCTGGCTCAATGGAAAGTGTTCGCAGTTCTATTCTCCGGCAGTGTTTGACACTGACTCATTGGGTGATGTCTTCCAAATAGTGTGGTGGGGAGTACTATTCTTTGCATTGCCTCCCATCCTGATTCTGGGCAGGGTACTTGCCAAGATGAGGTCAGAAGGCACAAATTGCATTTTGATAGCACCATTTTGTCCCTGGCAGGTATGGTTCCCAATCCTGTGGGCTGTCTCCTGGAGCTCATTCCTCTCCTTGCCGGATAGGAATCACTTGTTACACATAGGCCCCTTTATCACCACGATGCCCAGTCACTTCACCTCACAGTGTGGCTGGTGGGCATGAGTTAGGCTGATCAGACAGGGTAGCAGAGGTGCTTCTTCCTTCGAGACACCCTCCACCAGGAAATTTTACACTCTTAAATGGGCTACATTTGTTCAGTGGGCATCCACCCAGGGAGTCTGACTGGAATCTTGCCCGCTGATTGACCTTTTTGACTGTTCGTTGTATTTTAAGGATGGGGGCTTGGCTAGCTCCTCAATTAAGGTACACTTGGCAGCCGTATCTGCTTTCCATGTTTCTAGATGCTAGAGTGAACCCAGCTATACAAAAGATTACATGCAGTGCTAAAATTTAATAACATTCCTTTAAACTCGAAGGACTGTAAAGTACTGTACTTAATTAAGCAACGATACACAGCTGTGTCATTGTATTCCCACTGCAAGTCTTGTGTGCATTTGTGCATTTACTGTTCAATAATTATATTGGGCAGTGACTTTATGTATAAAGAAAGAACAATACCTTGGAATGTGGCTGGACTATTTTCATGATGGATGCCATTTCAGCAAGGCTTAGATCTCTGCAGAGCTCAGAAAATGAAGATGGGATTTTTGCCCACTTTTGCCTTGTACTATGCAATTATAGCTTGTGGTCCATTGGGTACATGTAAGAACTTTATTAAGACAAAGTGTCTTAGGGACCAAGGATCCATAAAGCTTTATGGTAGTTAAGTGCCTAATATTATTGCAGGGCAAAAAAACCCACTTACAGCATGGATGCTGGGACCCGAGGACTCATTGTACCTCACAGCGAACAAGTATGTGGCTCTTAAAAACAAAAATTGGAAATGAATAGATGAAAAATATGGTGACTGGTGTGTTTTGAACTTTCTTTTTTTGCACTCTTTTCCTGTCTGTGATCTGGGTGTCAGGAAATTTGAGTAGAAGGCTAAGATAGCTGTAAAAAAATTAGTATATTCAGAATATCAGTACAGCGGTGACAATATTCTGTAAGACTCAAGTAAGCATTTCTTACTGTTCTCTGTATACATTTTGATCTCTATGCTAGCAGACTTTATTTTCTCTTGAGCTTTAAAATTGTAGTTTAAACCTGAATCTTATATTGTAGGAGACAGGGGGCTTGATAACGTATTATTTTTTTCTGGACCTGTTCTCCAAGGTTGGCTTTGCAGTGTGAATCATTCCAAAAAAAGTCAGGCAATGTGGGAAAACTTCGATCAGATTCTCCATCAGAATAACTTCAGACAGGCTTCCTGAGAGATTTGTAGCTCATCCATAAAATCCTAAATCTCCATTGTTATCGGAGCTATGCTGAGTGAAGAACTGTCTATCTTCAGATTTTGCAAAGAGATGAAGTTGCTGCTTCAGAGATAAAATGCAAATGGAGATCTGCTAGAACTGGTTGTGCATTTTTAGTTCATCTTGCTCTTAAAATGTGTTATTTGACTGATCCTAAATATGTATGTTGCCTCCATTTTGGTGCTGAGGCTGGCTTGCCTTTGTATTTTGCAGAACAACAAATAAAAAGCCTCTAACACAGAAGAAAATACAGGTAACAACAAAGCAGGACCAAACCTGATAAAATTGTGCTAAATTGGTGGATCTTTGATATACTACTGCCCCCTTAGTATGCAACATTATAATTTAATGCTCCCAAGCAAGAAGTAAAAAATTAAGATGTCAAAACCCAACTGTATTTGTATATGTATCTGTCTAAACCACTTGGGAAAAGGAGAGTGGTGAGTCAGTTTTTAAAAAGCTTGATTTTATTAGATCACAATAGTATGCACAATAGAGCACAAAGAGTTTGCTCCATCCACTTTTGGGGCATTTCCCCACAAAGTATGCCGGAATACTTAAAGCTGTTAATCTTTCCCAAGTATAGGAGAGCCTATATGATGGCCCGTTTGAATGCTCTGCCATCACCTGAGCTGAAGAGCCGTTTTAGTAAATGTCCATTTTCCAATAGGATCTGCCCTTGTGGATCTGGCAGTATAAACACAATAAGTGATTTGTTTTTCATTGTCTGTTATGCGAGGTTGATAGACAGAGACTGGTTGAGTCATTTGATAATGGAAAGAAGGCACTCACCCTTCCTGAATTTTTTAAAATAACAAATAAATTGGAGATGGTCAAGATTTCAAAATTTATATATATATATATATATATATATATATATATATATATATATATATATATGTGTGTGTGTGTGTGTGTGTGTGTGTGTGTGCGCGCGCGCGCGCAGAATCATTAAAGAAAAATAAAACAAATATTTATTTTGTACTTCATTTATACCCCGCCTTTCTCCCCAACAGGGCCTCGAAGTAGTTTATACTACTCTCCTCTCCTATATTTTATCCTCACAACAACACTGTGAGGTAGGTTTTGCTGAGAGTGTGTGACTGTCTAGGGGAGGGCCGTGGCTCAATGTTAGAGCATCTGCTTGGCATGCAGGATGTCCCAGGTTCAATCTCTGGCATCTCCAGTTAAAAGGATCTGGTACTAGGTGTTGTGAAAGACCTCTGCCTTGATTCCTTTGAGAGCCTCTGCCAGTCTGAGTAGACAATACTGATGTTGATGGACCACCAATCTGATTCAATATAAGGCAACTTCACGTGTAAGACTGGCTCAAGACCACCCAGCGGGCTTCCATGTCCTGCACCCTAACCTCTATTTCACATTGGCTCTATTATATATGCATACAATAAAAATCAATCTCAGATATTCAGTGAGACTCTTGTGCCCCATGGTCATCAGCCAACTTCTTAATGTTAGGTTTGATTCCTTTTTGCTATTTGTCACTTCTTCAGGGGTCTAAGTTAGATCAGTATGAATTAACTCTCCCTCCATGACCAGATCCCAGATTTACTTAGAAAGCTCTCAGACTTGCAGCAGGCAATCAACAGCATTTGGGTATTGCTTTCAATCTGCAGCATCAAGCCTGGAAACAAATTCACATTTCACCATTTCTGAAAAATCTTCAAAATGTGTTTTAAAAAGCCTTGTGTAATTTGCATGGCATCTCAATACCATGCATTAAAATGGATGAAAACAAACATCATAATCAATATCAAATATAAGTAAACTGCTAAGGTGAAAAAGGATATTGTATTTATCAGCTGCCGTAATTGCACGGTGGCTGTTCCTTTGGAAAAGCAAGATTGTAGTAGCTTTCTAAAACTGTTAAATACAAATGAAACTAAGTCACAGTGGGTGTATATTGCACTGATTGTCATATTGATTGATGTTTAACTCTGATTTTTCATTTATGCAGATAGAGCTCATTTAGCAGTAATGAAATGCTAATTTTATAGAAGGAGAATATGAAGTTCTAGTGTATACTTTTTTCTCCTTGGTAAACATTGAAAAAGAAATTTAAAAAAGTTATAGACTAAGTATTGGTAAGGTTCAGGCTTGAGTAGCTCATTTTGGTACCATGGTGTTCATAGTTTGGGACCCTCAGGTGCACTGTGAGTTGCACCTGTTAGGACTAGGGGTGTCAGTTACCCACTTGTAGGGGGTGGGGGCCTCCTGCCAGCTAGTCTCTCCGTCCTGCCCTTGGCTCCTCAGACTGGCAAGAGAAAGGCCTGGCGCTGGCAATGATGCATGGTGTCATATTTGCCTGAACCCCAAGATATATGTCATTTTCAAATTTAGTAAATAGCCTAAAGATGTCATTGACATTGACACTATGCAAAGTACTTCTTAATTTGAAATAAAGTAGCTGTTTAAACTGGAATTTGCATGAAGTTTTCAAATATGTCTTGTTGATCTCTAAAGATGATAACCCTAGAAAGGCCTGTTTTCACCAACAGGTCAGAATGACTTACAGTTGGAGCAGCTACAAGTTTAGATTATAACTCAAAGATGTAATCAGGGAAAAGCTCCTTAGTAGCCTCTGAATTTCTATACACAGTCATCTTAAGCTCTTAGCAGGCAACAGCAGCAGTTATAAACTAACATAAAATGAAATCTTTGTCCCAGTCTCCTTCAGTTCCGTCTACTTATTAGCTATTCCACTGATCATCACTTGATGATCTCTTCATTCAGAGAATCCTGACTCTGGTACTTAAGCCTTTTGCTTGCATTGACTCCCCATGGTTATTGTTCGACTTGTGGGTTTTTTCCTTGCACCTCTCATCAAGGGAAGAAGAGACTGTTTGAATCATAGGTCTCAGATTCAGAGGCAGGCCCTGTATTAGAATGAGTGCTTTTCTCCTCCCTTCTTGAACCTCCAAATTATTATATAGACAACTGTACTGAAGGCTAATTTATATTTCAAAATGACATGTGAGGCAGAGCTAGTATAATATATTAAAATTGCCTGAATTGAAAACTAGGAGGTTTCGCATCCAAATCTTTCCTCCATCAAAATCTTGTAGATATTCTTAGGTGTGTCAGTTTACTTTTACCTCTGCCCTCCCATCAGCAGTAATAATACCTTTCAGGGTTTTGTAAGAAGTACAAACAAACAAAATCCTACAAGTAGTATGTAAATGCAAAGTACTACCACTACCTCTACTTCAGTAAACCTCTTGTGGTATAGTTACTATTTCATCATTGTCTTTTTCCTTGGGCCCACCATAGTAATACCAACAATAGGGAACTGTGGAGCTGGCAGACAACTTCCCAGGTTGCACTAGCTTCAGGAGTGTGACTGTTGTTCTCCCAACCACTGGGTGATCCCAGTTCCAGATAATAATGGCGCTGGGGACTTGATCTGATGCAGCAGTTTATGTGAAGCAGCCCCAAGTCCAGACTAGTGCTTCATATCAGGGCTCAGCCATTCAAATAATACACGACCCCACCTCATTATATAAGTCGCTAATAATAGTTTATACAGTAACTTGGGAGATTTCTTAGTTTATTGGAACTCGTGTATAACCAGGAATTGTGCCTCTTGTAATGTTATTGAGGAACAAGGTTTTAAAGTGCACCAGGCAACAATACATGAATATGGCCTTGCTTGTGCATAAGAACATAAGAAAGGCCACACTGGATAAGACCAAGGCCCATCAAGTCCAGCAGTCTGTTCACACAGTGGCCAACCAGGTGCCTCTAGGAAGCTCCCAAACAAGACGACTGCAGCAACACCATCTTGCCTGCGTCCCACAGCACCTAATATATTCGGCATGCTCCTCTGATCCTGGAGAGAATAGGTATGCATCATGACTAGTAGCCATTTTAACTAGTAGCCATGAATACCCCTCTCCTCCATGAACATGTCCACTCCCCTCTTAAAGCCCTCCAAGCTGGCAGCCATCACCACATCCCGGGGCAGGGAGTTCCACAATTTAACTATGCTTTGTGTGAAGAAATACTTCCTTTTATCTGTTTTGAATCTCTCACCCTCCAGCTTCAGCAGATGACCTCGCGTTCTAGTATTATGAGAGAGGGAGAAGAGCACTGACTTAACTTTTTTCTTAAATGCATTTATGTAGTTTTTCAGAGGCTGGTTTCAACTATGAGAAAACCAAAGTCTGTTTTAATATTAACAAGATTGCTTTTAAGTTTGTCATAGTAAAAACTGTATGTAGCATCCTTTTTTAGTGTATCCTAGCAACAAGAATGGCAGTGTCTGCAAAGGCCATTGGGGATCCTCAGTTATAAAAGCAAAATCTGCTCTGAGTGGAAGTGCAGTCTTAGTAATATCACAATATCATAAACTGTAGTCCTGAGTGTGTAAAGATTTTCTAGTTTTATTAACTGTTTTCTAAAATACATAGAAAAAGTAGTAACTACAAAATAGTTCACAGCAAGTGTATTGCATCTTGAAAAGGCTAATGAATCAGACAGGTGTAAAATGGATTGAAACCTACCACTTGAGAAATATAAAAACATGCAGTGATTTACATAATGTAAGATTAATCATGTTTTGAGTATTTCAGTTCTTGAAAGATTTGCAACTAATTTGAAAGTGGCAGTTGTTTTTAAAAACATTGCATCTGGCGTGAAGATAAACTTTTAACATAAAACAATTTTCTGCTGCTATTGATAATGCATTTATGTCTCAAATGTTGTTTCATAAACAGCAATACACCTACACACATTAATAATCTGATACAAAGATTAAGTTTGTTTGCAGAGGCAACGAACCTCAATGTATACAATACTAAACATATTACATGGCTCATAGCTGGTTTTTTTTTTTTTATAAATCGTGAGGTATTATTTTGTCTAACCTCTCCTGTTACTCTTATGGTGCCAGTTGAAATACTGCCCCAGTTTCAGTATGAAGTGTGACTAGGCTCATATTTCAGTAAGAGGTCTGAGTAGAGCAAGTCCCTAGATCCTACAGAATAAACATGATACAACAAAATGGCATTGGCTTTTTATGCTGTTGCTTTGTAAACTCCCGCTCAGTTATATACTTATCTTTCCCCTTCCCCAGCCTCTAGCTGCTTAACTAGCTGGCCTCCCCAAAGTTGTCTTGTGGAGTAAATTCTCTTCCCTTCGTGTAGTAGTCTACTCCATCAGTAATGCTCCTGTCCAAATAGTTTTGTCTCTGTCTGACTGGTAGTGTTCCTGCTTTCCTGTGCATTGGAGCAGCTGTTAAAAGTGAAGTGGTCAGATATCATCTTCTGTAGTTTTGTTTTAAATGATGTAATACATTTCTTGCCCTGACCTGGATTGCCCAGGCTAGCCTGATCTCCTCAGATCTCAGAAGCTAAGCAGGGTCAGCCCTGGTTAGTATTTGGATGGGAGACCACCAAGAAAGTCCAGGGTTGCTATACAGAGGAAGGCACTGGCAAACCACCTCTGTTAGTCTCTTGCCTTGAAAACCCCATAAGGGGTCACCATAAGTCGGCTACGACTTGACGGCACTTTACACAGACACACAATACATTTCTTGGATGTGGTATAACATACCCAGTCATGAGCTGAGTTACCTCTTCTTAGCAAGATTAAGGCAGTGATGAATATTTCCCTCTTCATTCATATCTGATGTTTTACCTGGAAAATTTTCTTCGGCTCTGTATATGTAGTCTCATTAGCACACTTCTCAAAAGCAAGTGTTTTTAATTGTAGTCTTCTCACAACAGCACGGAGGATTGATTTTTGAATCAAGGAGATTAAATCATTGATCTTAAATTCATTGATTTAAGTTGTTTTCCATTTTATAACTCAGGTTGACAAGCATGAATACTAATTGGATGCAGCTAGATAAGTCTTTATGTCACCTAGGAGAAAATCTCAAAAGGGGGGGGAGTTATGCCTGTCCACTTAGAACTGAAGATGCTAGAGAAACAAGGGGGACAATTCATGGCTTTATTTGGTTTTTTTGTACAAATATGTGCAAAATCATCCAAAGGCTAATTACTCAACACTTCAGAAGGAAGGACTGGCAGTTTCTGATGGAAGTAAATATATTTTATTTATAATTGCAAGAATTCGTGATTTGATAAATGATCAGCTAAGGATAGTTGGAAAACATAAAATAATGTTATGAAATGGTTGCTGTACTTTTTGCTTTGGATTCTAAGCCTATCACCCTGTCCTTGTTTGGATGGCTGGGAATCTTCGCGTGCTCCTTTAAACAAAACATCTCTACTTTTTAAAGTATTCTGTCCAGTTGTTCAGTAAGAAGAAAATGATTTCCTGCCTTCCAGCATTCTAGGAATCATTTGAAAGTAACTGTTACAACTGATGTGTAATTAACCGCTGAAGCAAAGCAGGCAACAGCTCTGCTAGCTGCCCAGAATCTGCTGCAGATAAATTGATATATGGATAAATTGATATACACCCTCTAAAGTGCCCAGATTTTCTCGTAATCAAAGGGTAAACTATCAAAATTGTGTCTAAATACTGTCAAGTCATTCAGGCTTATGGCGACCATTTGCATTAATGACCTGAAAAACCTCCTATCATTAAAATCCTTGCTCAGGTCTTGCAAATTGAGAGCCATGGCTTCCTTGGTTGAGTCCATCCATCTCATGTTGAGTGTTCCTCTTTTCCTGCTGCCGTCAGCTTTTCGTAGCATAGTTGTCTTTTCCAGTGACTCTTGTCTTCTCATATTGTGACCAAAGTATGATAGCTTCAGTTTAGTCATTTTAGCTTCTAGGGAGAGTTCAGGCTTGATTTGATCTAGAACCCACTGGTTTGTCTTTTTTGGTGGTCCACAATAGCTGTATAAAACTCCTTTAACACCACATTTCAAAGGAATCAACTTTCTTCCTGTCAGTTTTCTTTATTGTCCAACTTTCACACCCATACAAAGAAATGGGGAATACTATGGCATGAAATATCTTGATCTTGGTCACCAGCGACATATTCTTACACTTAAAAATCTCTTCTAGCCTCTTCATGGCTGCCCTTCCCAGTATCACAGTGTAATCCTAAAGAAAATTACTCCAGTCTAAGCCCATTCATTTCAGTGGGCTTAGACTGTAGTACTCTCCTTAGGATTGTACTGCCAGTCTCCTGATTTCTTGGTTGCAGTCTCCCTTTTGGTCGATAATTGAGCCAAGAATAGAAAATCTTGAACAATTTCAAGTTGTTTGGTGCTGGCATGAAATTCAGAGAGTTTAGTATTACAGCAAATAGCCCCTGGGTGACTAAATGTAGCCTCTGGAAGTATAACTGTACTATTTGACAGTGAACAACCTGACAACAATACGTTAATATTTTTTAAAAATCATCAACCTATTAGATAGCCACTGTGCTATACTAGCCCACACTCAGCTGTGAATCAGAAATTCCTGGATCAAGTTTTTACCTCCTACATATGCTCATTAGATGGCCTTGAGCAAGTCAGTCTGTCTATATAAAGAATAAATAAAAATAAAAAATACAGAATATTAATAAAATAATAATTAAAATAAAGAAACAAATTAATACATAATTATATGTGTCCTCTGAGCATGAGTTCCTTGGGGAGAGATATGATCTGGGTGGTACATGCAGACTTCCCATTCCCCCTAAAGACTATCTTGCTGCCTGTATCAGAGCACTGTCGTGTGTAGGACAGTGGTTCTCAACCTTTTTTGCTCCATTCCCCCCTTTCACCATTGTTCAGAATATAATTCCCTCCCTTCCCAAAAGTAGTCATAAACTTTATTGAATGTCGCAAATTAAATTAAAAACAAACTACAATTTTACAGATTGTACATAATCTACAGGACATCACACTTTGCTGAATAGTGGTCCCAATTCCCCCCTGGAACCCTAAAATTCCCCCTGGGGGGGGAATTCCCCTCTTGTTGGGAACCCATGGTGTTGGAGAAAGAAATAGGATTCTGTTAGATCCTTTACAGCCTTTGTATATCCAAACGCAGGTGGAACATGCCCAACATACTTGCTACGGTAGAATAATCAAAATCATTTAAAATCAACCTTCATAACTGAAAAGAGCACAACTGCCATAAAATATACACTAACTAAAGATAGGCAGTTTTTCATTTCTGTTCTGTTCAGCGTCTTTATATGTTTACTTGGTTTAGCCATTGTGCTGTTTATTAGGTTTGCGCTCAGTTTTTCCGCACAGGTTTGTTCTTGTAATTGCTTCAGGTTTCAAACTCTGGCATACCCTGGGATTCTTTATATCAATTATGAGTTATAAGTATTAAAACATCACTGCATTATGTCAAGGAGCATGCATTATTCAGTAACTATTAAACAACACCAGCATCACAGTGAAAACATATTATGGCGTTATCAGGAAAATTGTATTCCCCCAATATAATAAAATGTTTACATAAAATAGTCTGTTGTATGCAAAATTGTGAGGGTACACTTTTCAAGATTAGAATGGAATTGAAACACTCCTTGCAGTTTACTTTAGTGACAGGTATATTTTCAGACAGCTGTTTTCTTAAAGAGTAAATTGGATCTACCATGACAGCTCTTCTTATCTCCACTAGAAAGGAAAATAATTCTCCAAGTGAGCAAACCTATTATTTTTGTTGTTGGAGTTATTTTTGTTGTTTATTCCCCAAGCCATATACACGCACACCTACCGATAAAGTAGCTAAGATTGTTATTTGGAACATCTTCATAATGACAGCTAAGGATATATACAGGAAGTTTCTGAGGGAGCAGGGTGTATTAAGTTCACATTTCATTTTTCCTTGTTGATACTACAAGCAGTCAAATGGAATCCATGACCCTCTGCTTGTAGACTGCAACCTAATGACTTTGCAGTCTGTTTATTTTTTTCTAATCCTGTCTAACAGAGAGTTGATTTGCTCTCTCAACAGTTGTTTCCTCTCAAAGGGTAAATCCTCGTTCTTAGCCCTGGTGTCGAGGGAAGGGGTAGATGATTGGAGCTAGGAATGATGTCTCAGGACAGTTGCAGAATGATGTCTGAGGACAGCATTACCCTGCTGCAACAGTCAGCTACATGTCCCTGAGTGCACTGAGCTGCTGCTTTCCTAGCTTTAGCTCCTCAGCATGCAACTTTCCCCCCTCTGGTGACATGTCTATATACCGAACCATCTGTTCCCAGAAGAACATTTGATACCATCCTATAATGGCGGTGCAGTTATCAATTCTCAGGCCCAGAGAACCTGAGAGATACATTTTTTGTCTTGCTGAATTCAAGTTAAGCCCTTATCTAAAGGGGACGAGTGGGATCCTGCTCTCTGCCTTGAGGGGAAAACCTCTGAAACTAAGGAATTAGCTTGGGAATGTGGGAACAAAAAGTCACAGCCTTCCTCGTGTATCTTGTAGAGGTTGTCCAATTTACGAACTGAGGCAGAACCCATTTTAGGTTTGGACCAGATGTTGCAGCATAGGAAACGCAACTGGGCCAGTGTCTGATCCATAAAGAACTTTCAAGATAGAATCTGTGGTTTTAGATCAGATAATGTATAATCAAGATCCAGTGCTTTGGCCATGATTTGTTCTGCATAGAGTTTCAGATCCTCCGTCAGAGAAATTGTATCCTACTGTATCTTCTGGGGAGGGCATTATGTGCACTCCAGGTCTGCCTCAGAACCCTGTTCAAAAACCTCCTCTGACTCTGAGTGGGGCAGGTAAACATATTCTCAATATGGAGGGAAGTGG
This sequence comes from Euleptes europaea, assembly GCF_029931775.1. Lineage (NCBI taxonomy): Eukaryota > Metazoa > Chordata > Lepidosauria > Squamata > Sphaerodactylidae > Euleptes > Euleptes europaea. The sequence continues at coordinate 48,424,745 of NC_079314.1, forward strand.
CCTCCTCTCGTACTTGATGGTTGTGGGCATAGGCAGCCACTGATATTGCCATGGTGGCTGCTGTTGCCATTTACCCCACTGAGGTGTACACATGGTAGGATAAAGGTACCATCCTTGAGGAGGCTCCATTGAAAGCTGGTGGGAGCTGAAGGAGCCTGCAAAGGGCCTTGTGAATCAGAGCCCCTATGTGAAGCTGGAGGTGGCAGGGGTGACACCTTGAAAACATCTCAAGGCGGTGAAGGCGGTGAACTTGGCTGTCTCAGAGTTATCAATGGTGACCTCAGGTGGGAGAGGAGCTCGGAGCCAATGGCTGCAGGAGATTCTTGGTGCCAAGGTAAAGGTGAACTCCAGCATCATGGGGAAATGTGCACTCAGTGACTAACCCCCTCGACTCCAAGGGGAAGTCTCTACACTGAGGAACCTATGGACGGGTAGGAGATGGAGATTATCAGCATCAAGGGGAGGTTGAAGGCAGGTGTTCAGATTTTTCCTTCACTCTGAAAGACGACTGCTTGCCCGATGATTCTAGTGTGGAGGGGGGAAGGAGCAGAGATGGCAGATGGCATCTGGGCTTTTTTTTTCACGTACAACCTGTCTCTTTTCTAGCTGAGATGGCACTTCCCCCACTGCCTTTTCCCATAAGTCTGCCTTTAGCCTAGTGGCTCTTTCATGGCATGATTTAAGCGTAAATAAACAGCAACAAGTCACATGCTGCCATATTATGCCCCTCTCCCAGGCACATTAAGCTCAAATCGTGCTCATCCTTTTGGGCCATCTTGGTCCCACATTCCTGGCACTTTTAAAGTAGTGCCATAACAAGAAGATTTCTTTTATACAAGATATGAGGTTAGGTTTTACAAAAGATAAATCACTTTTTCAACGAATGTTGTTAGATAATAATGATCATTTAATATCCAAGATTTACAAGATGTTATTGACTTTGTATACTGAACAAGACCTTGTTAAACCAACAATGATAACGTGGGCACAAACTTTGGGTCATGAAATGCACATGTACAAATGGGAAAGACTGTGGTTAAAGGATATGAAATATATATATTCACAATCTTTGAGAGAGAATATATATAAAATGATGTACAGATGGTATTTAACACCAAAGAAATTAGCCAAAATGTATGGAAATATGTCACCGAACTGTTGGAAATGTCAAAAAGAAGTGGGTTCTTTTCATCATGTTTGGTGGCTATGTGAGAAGGCTAAGAATTACTGGGACATGATTTACAATGAATTAAGGCTGGTATTACAACAAAATATCCCTAAAACAGCAGAAATGATGCTGTTGAGTATAATACCTGATACCATAGTGAACCAGACACCTTTTTTGATGTATGCTACTACTGCCGCCAGAATGGTATATGCCAGGAGATGGAAAATGACGGATATACCAAATAAATCGGAGTGGATTGAAAAAATGATAGAATTATTAGAAATGGCAAAACATACAGCGTCGATAAATCAAAAGGATGATAATGAATTTGCAAAAGAATGGGAGGCATGGTCTAATTATTGTAGAAATGAACTTAACTGTGATATTAACAAACATATTTTGATCTAATTCAGAGCGGATGTATTGGATACGGATGTTTCTGATTGAATTAGATAAATAATACAAAGAGAGAAACAATGTAAATTAAAGGATCAGAGGAGGGGAGAGGGGAAGTTAAAGAATTATACTTTTTAATATGTGAAATGGAATGTATAATGATTTGGAAAAAATAAACAATTTATTTAAAAAAAACAAGAAGATTTCTTGAAGATCTTGTCAGGATAGTTCAAGTAGACAAGGAGAAAGCATTCTACTGTGGCAGAGCAGCCCCCCCCAACTTGCAGACCCTGTTTATAGAATCATAGAGTTGGAAGGGCCATCTAGTCCAACCCCCTGCTCTCAATGTAAGATCAGTCTCGAGCATTCCTGACAAGTGATTGTCCAACCACTGCTTAAAGACTTGAGGGGGAACTCACCACCTCCCCACGCAGCTGATCCCACTGCTGAACTACTCTTACTGTTCCACTGTCCTCTCCAAGGTGTCTGGACACCAGTGGCTGTCCAAGGTAACTCCCTGGCACATGCCACCCACCTGGATTTCCCAACACCTGGACGGGCTTTTCTCTCCCTCTCTTGGCTCAACTACTGCCACCACCTGGCCTTTAGGGATTGCTCACTGAGGGAACTAGGGCTCCTGGCTTCCCTTCCCTATGCTGCCGTTCTATAGCCTGGCCTTGTGCCTGTGTGTCCTTCTGATTACCACGGTGACAGATTATTCCCTTGTGCACAACTGGGTGAGTAGCCACTTACTAGTTGACTGCCCCTCATCTTCTTCCTGTCACTCTTTTTAAAATAGTGTAGCTAGAACGATGGAGGTTTATGTGGTACAGAGAACAGCGACCAGCATTAAAAGTTATAAAGCATTTATTTAAAAAATGTGTACAAGCTGTAGGAGGAAGTGGGGACCAGTGGTGGTGGATCCCCGCTTGTCTACTTCTCCAATTTTTATCTGTAAGAAATTCTGTGATGTGTTATATTTAGTGGTGCGTGTTTCTAAATATTTTAGTTCTGGGAGGGTTGAGGTTCTTGAAGAAAAGCACTTAACTCGTTTAGGCAAACATCAGTCAACCATTTATTAATGCACAGCTCCACCAGGAGAGCTAACGCACATAGCAGTCAGCAAATTCTAACTAGCAATAGAAAGAAAGATTAGTTGTACTTTGGCTACACATGTATACTGTGGATTGGCTAGAGATAAACATTAGCGCTCCGGATTGGTTACATACGCTGATCACACAGTGGCACTCTCATGATTTGCTGAAGGGATCGGGCACAAGCACTGCATACATTCCAAGAAAGGTACAACCAGTAGCACCAATAAGAAAGCTGGTTTAGCAAGTCTTGAGGAATGTGTTTATAACTGGTGCTGACAGCACACTTTCCTTTCCTGCAACCTTCCTCACTGTGTTCTAGACTCTTCTCATAAAATGGCATGATTTAATCTTCCACAAGGTGGAGCATCAGAACATGGAGAATCAAGCTCTAGGTTTCATTGAATCAGTGAAACCTCTCTGTATGTTGAGATTAGCCATGTGGAAATAGTTCCTGTGAAGAAACAGGTCACACCGTGTCTTCATAGGAAACCCACAACCAGTAGTTCAATCACAGGTTTCTAGAAAGTACAGTTAATAGTCATGCCCTAACACCTGATATGTTGTTGTATTCCAGTGAGGGGAATGGACTGTGACAGGGTGGTGCTTGTTTTAAGTGTCTTTGAGAAGATTCAAGGTAAAGCAAATCAAGCTCTAGAATCTTCGGATAATTGGGATAGGGAAATGCTTTGAATTTTGGCTTAGTATAATAATAAACTGTTTTTAATAGTATAGTCAGTAATCCAGGTGGAGAAATTCGGGAGGAAAAATGGTATCCAGTTTGTTGTTCTAAACTTTATTGAGACCACAGAGGTAATTTTTAAAATGGCACATCAAATAAAAAGCAATTCAGTGTTCTAGTTTAGGAAAGCATTTTATGAAAATAAGGGGAATTTTTCATGTACAATTGCTGATGTGTTTTGGAGTTCAGTATTGCTTTCCTTTCTGTGTAGGAGAATTTTATTGGATTTTATTCAGTGATAAATTGGCTTCAAGCATGGTAATATATCATGGGTCTGCCTAGACAGAATAAAACTGTGGTTCTGAAGTAAATTGCTCCCGTTGGTGAAATAGGCCAAAGGCTATTTGGTCTTAAAATAGATATGCAGGGACATTCCTGGGGAAACGTCAGCAGGAGGCCGTGCTGGCATCCGAGAGCCGCGCTGCCACTGCAGTTCAGGAGGTCCGGTGTAAGTCTCCATACACTGGCGTCCTTGCCAGTTTGGATGGTGCAAGTGGCACAGATGCCGGCGTAGGGGCCACGCCGGCTCCTATGTTCTTTCGCCCCCCCCCCTTCAGGATTGCATGGTTAATCTCTTCAAAGATGAAACGAGAGGGGGAAAATAATCTTTTTTTACACTTCAGCCAGGTGCTTTGGCCAGGGCAGTGGAAGCCCACACTGCAAGGGAAGGTTCTTCCGATGGCTTCCTGTCCCCTGGAGAAAGCAGCTGCTTCACCACAAAATCAGAGAAAACATTCATGCTGGAGCTGGGGCTGCTGAGAGTTCCAGTTAGAGGACCACAGTTGGGGTTTGTCTCTTCCTGTCCCAGAGGCTGATCGTTAGCACAAGCTGGTGGGGTGGGGGAGGGAGCTTTTGGCACAAAAATCCACTGCAGCTTGGGTGAAACACTACAAGGGTCCTTAGCCCGTAGGGCTAATCACTACTGGTTCCTGCTGTCCCCGGGAGGTACAGAAGAAGAATAAATCAGCATTGGGGGGTCCCAGCCAGGCTACAAAAAGTTGCTCTTGAGGCAGTACGCTGGTTAAGGAGTATAGCCGTTGAGGAATGTTTCCTGCTTCAGTCCAAGGAGCATTGTCAGGCCCCTAGTGGGCACTTTACTGCTATTCTTTTCCCTGGTCTTGTCAAGTTATGGTATATTTGAGGGATCTCTAAACTGAGACACAAGTTATTCCTGCTAGTGGAGATCAGAAAGTGAAGGCTGGATCTTGCCTCATGATCTGATCAGACCACTCACCCATGCTAAAGTAGAAAGAGCTTTCAGGATAAGTCCAGTGTGCCTTTCTCTTGGTGGTGTCTCCATTTTACAGTTTGAGAAACGAAAGCCGCCTATAGACACTTTGGGACTGTAGATATGGATGTTTGCATTTATGGCTATATTATTGTAATGAATTTGTTCTAATAATTAAGATTGCCTGATATATGGGTAATACAGTGCCTTGACAAGATGCAAAATGTTAGTGTGATTCATAACTTTAAACGGCAGAGCAATTTCTGCATTATAAACCTGCTGTAAACATGAATACATTATGAGCAATATTTTTTATAAAGTCTCTATTTCACTTTTATAGCTTTTTAGTCACATTGTTAGTTTTAAATCATGGAAGTAAAACTTAATGAGGTTATCAAACAGAGAAACCTTTAGTACTTTCTGCTTTTCCTGTTATTCCATGTGTGTATTATTTCAGCAACTGCTTTACAATAGTATGTTAATAAAGTTGCCTTCCTTTGACTGGCTTGTGATTTCTTTAAGGACCTGCAGAAATTGCACCAGCAAAGTTTTTGGAAGCTTTGTTCAGATGTTTAGAGCAACGTTTAAATGTTAGCTGAATTAAAGTTGGAAGGAGGAGCAAAACCAAGTAGTTTATATGTTATGATATATTACAAATCTAAACCCTCTAACTTTTTATTCATATGACAACTTTAGTTTGAAGTTTATGCATCTTGAAGAAAAAATGCTATCAGTTGTAACTGTGAATTTACTACTGCTTTGCAAACAATCAGCAACTCTACTGTGTGTAGTCATAGTTAAGTAATAGAATTGAGACCTTAAATATGTGAGCAGGTGTTAGGGGGCAACTTGAACTCCTCCTTGGTATCCTTCTGGGTGAGGATTTGAATATGTTCAGTCAAGGCAAATTCTGATGGATGAAGAGTGTAATGTAGACTGTATGTCATTCTATTTATGATGATACAGGTGGCCTTTGGCATTGCCTCTACCCACTTTTTGCACTGTCTAATCTTCAGTAGGCTTAGGTCATATTATTTCAATGACTTGTCCTAAACTGGCAGCACTTAAGACAACTTAATGTGTGGCAAATAGTTACAGAGATGTAGTTTTAACCTGTTTTCTGTAGTAAGAATGACACCTGCACAGGCAATCAAAAGCCCTGCTGGACAAAATCCCCACCTGGCCCCGCCCACATTCTTACAACACTTGGTGGGTGCCAAGTGTTGTAAGAATGTGGGCGGGGCCAGGTGGGGATTTTGTTCAGCAAGGCTTTTGATTGGCCATTGGAGATCTGATTGGCTGTGCAGGTTTTTCTTTAAAAATGTTGCTTTGGAAGCAGCTGCCACCATAGCACAAGGATCTTCATTGCGTGACTGGAGGTAAGCTGCATGTATGCAAGAAAATATTTTTAAAAGAATTTGTTAAACAGAGCTTCTGCCTGAAATGTTGAAGAATTAACTATCAGAGTTATGCATAACCTCACCCCTTGACATTTTTTAGTTGGCTCTGCCTCTTGGACAGCCATTTTGCTGTTGTGTCCACCACCCTGTGTCAGAATTCCAAAGGTGCCTACAAGCTCAAAAAGGCTGGGGATCTTGGAATTGAACATGTCTCAGAATAGTTAGGGGGAGTAACACTTGCAATACTGGAAAATAATTGGTATATTAATTTTATTTTTGTTCATTTGGTTTAAGCTGGACTTGTGATCTGCAGAATGCTGACCTATCCTCCAACTCGAAGAGAATTAATTGTGGGTTGTGGTCTACAAATGTTCCAACAACTGGCAGGGATTAACACAGTCATGTATGTATCAGTTTCTTTTACTTTTCTCTAAATGTTGGAATACATTTCAGGTGTGCAAGTTCAGCTAAATGTAAAATGGATACAGAATTGTCTCAGTCATTGAGTACGATACAGAAAATGAAACATATAGATATAAGAAATTCTCAATAACATTTTTGAGTTTTCAGGTAGGTTTTTATAATACTGGATGAAAATGCATTATATATTTAATTGTTTTCCCCAAAACTCCTGGGAAGATTTTCACTTTGTGGTTTTGATTGCTTTGCGCTAGGACTGAGTGAATGCAGATATGTAGCCAGCAGTCTCACCAAATATAGGTGGATTCTGCTATATTCTAGTAAAATCTCTAAATTGGACCCATACGGCAGAAGACCAGGGGCTGCTGTGGCCCTCGCCTTTTTAAAATTTCAAGAGGTATTCCAAATACACATTGTTTGTGAACGTTTCCAGCCTCTGTATGGAAACATCTGCAGTCTACACATGCCCATCTACAGTGGATGTGGGAGAATACTTGTGTTATGGTATATGTTGCTAATTCCGCTAGACTTAGAGACATTTGGAGATTTGGCACAACATTTTTCTTGACTGATGCAGCTACCTGGTTTGCCTACAACCAAGAGTCACTTTGTGTTTGAATTGCTGTGTAAATGAAAGAGAGCAGAAACTATGTGTGTTGTTGCCACAGACCTCAAAATAATGATATACCAGACATGTATTTTGCTCCAGTGGAGCAAACAAGAGCCCCACGGAGCAGTTTTGATTTGGAAAAATGCGTGTGCAGGGGTATGTTTAGACCAAATGCAATGCATATGATATTTAAGTTCATTTAGGTTAGGTAAATCACCAGTATCTGCAGAGCACCTTTCAAGTGTTTTCCTGTGCATTACAACAGAAAATGTCATTTCAGAGTCAAGTGATTTTCAGAATGTTGAAATATAATATATGCAGATGGAAAATGGGTGAACTTTTGAAGTTCCTAAAGAAAAAGCTTTTTGGAGCAAGTCCAGACCTTTTTTCTTAAGAAGTAGTATGTTGAAACCTTGGAAGATGTAAGGTACTCATTAGCTGACTTTGCTTATCCTAAACATGCAGATGTGTTTGTGTCTAAACACATTAGCAAGTAGTAGTTTTTGCAGATGGCATGGAATTGCTCTTTTTTGACAGTGTGTGGAGGAGGAAGTTGCTGCGATAAAACTTCTAGTTCTGAAAGCATAGTAAAGATTTAGCTAATAATTCCTGAGAAGCCTAGTATTAAAGGTGTACAGTCCCGTAGGGAAGGGACCATGGCTGTGTTGTAAAGTATCTGCTTGGCATGCCGAAGGTTCCATGTTCAATCCCAGGCATATCCACTTAAGAGAAATGTACCTTACCTGTAGGTATCTATCTGTTGTATGCCCTTCAGTGGCATTTTAAGGTATAAACAGGCAAAATTATCTGTAGTGAGAGCAATAACAGCAGTTTTAAAGTATTTAAACCTGTTTTAGCAAGAACAGTTACTCAACTCACCTATGTTTAAATACATACCTCTTTCATTTAACCTAGTACACCCCCTGGGTTCTTGAACTTATACTCCTGGTAATGGAGCGGTATAGGAAACTTCCTGTTGGGCTTATGGTACCTTATATTGTCAGATACATATTGACTGTGCAGGAGGGTTATTATTTTATTCAATGTAAAAGTTTGACTTCCTTCAGTACATCTCAAAATAACAGAAGGAGGTGGGGCAGAAATCACACCCAAATCCTCAGAGGAAAATTTAGATTGCTCTAACTAGATAGCAAAATTAAGGTACATGTGCTAAAATAGCATAGGGTGCATCAGCTTGCAGTTTTTTCTCAAGTAGTGCATATATTTACAATTTTGCTTTTATAAACTGTGTTAAGATGGCCTCTAGAAGAATCTGGCAGTGATTTTTTTTTCCTTTTTGCAAAAGTGTGTCCTGTTGCAGCTCGCAAGCAAGGAAACAGCATTATGCCGTAGAAGCATAGTGAAAGAAAGCAAATAGTAGCCAGATCTAGGAAAAAGAAGAAAAGTGTACAGGAAAAATGTTGGCCAAAATTAATTTAATGAGGCTTCTTTCTGTAACTTTTTCATATTGAACATGAAATAGGAAAAAAAGAAGAAGCTCAGCTGTATTTTGATGTTTACATTAACCAAGTAAACAAAAAAAAACCCTACCCTTAAGATGCTTCCGTTTTCATTTCAAGCTTTAGAAACATTTTTAAGCTTGTTAAAACATAGAATATTAGAGTCTAAATTTCCAACATGAAGGGATAACTTTTTCTCAACATATAAAATAAAACAGAGACAGCTTTGCTAGCAGTAAGTCCTAATTCCAACAAGTAAACAAATAGCAAGGTCCTGAGGAAGATTGCATTAAAATGCTACTTGCTGTAGTTTATCTTGTTTCCTTAGACAGTTTGTTTGTCGCATTTTTATCCTACCTTACTATTTTAAAAGTCCTCAAGTTGCTCACAACAAAGTACGATCAATATACAATTAAAACAAACTCAAAACAAATAAAATATAATCAAAGTCAAATCATGATAGCCAAAATAATGAGCAGCTGCAAAAAGCATAAAAAGAAACCTAGAGGCTCAGGAAAAAAAGAAAATATTCATACTGAAAGCTAATATAACCAGTAGTTTGATTTAAATGTTGCAGCCTTTCTGTGTAAGAGGTCACTGATACCGATCCCATTTGGCTGTTCTCCATGTGTCACCAGTAATGTTTGCCACTTTGTCACATGCACCAACCTGTGTACCTACCTTGCTGCTTATGCCACCAATTGCAGTGGCTGACACAAAGATTGTGAAGATGATTGAACAGATGCTTGGAGGTAGAGGCATGCCAAACCCCTAATTATTTTTGGAGCTTAAGGAAGGGTAGCATTGTAGGGCCTCTCCGGACAGTAACCAGAAGTGCATTCCATCAAGTGGGGTACATCACCAGAAATGTTGTCGTGTAATCAGTAACCATTTTAAGCAGTAAGCCTGCCAGCTTGGCTTTTCAGTAACCCTCATTCAGCCAGGCAGAGTTGTCGTAGGGGCGCATAATGGGAGAGCAGTCCAGAAGATGGAGAAAGGATTAACCCACAGCTCCCTGGTCCCCTGGCTGCTTTTGACTTTTTAAAACCTGCAGCAGATCAGATTATGGATTGTTCATTGTCTAGTCTACTTTAGCCCTTGGGTTTCCGGGGGTGGGGTAGTGGACATGGAAACAAAGCTTGTATGGAGCACTGTACTGCTTTGTTTGTTCGAGTTTGCTGTCTTCTAACACACCTTCTTCCAATGTAATTTCAGTGAAATTACATTTGACTTTATTGTCAAAACTAACAGTAATAACTTGCGTGTTTTCATGAGCACTAGTGTTAGGGTTATGCTGGCAATTGTTAACCCCACCTTCAGGAACAGGCATGGTTTTTTTTTCAGAATGGACAGTTCCACTGGAGACTGCCAATTAACTCGTATATTTCACTTTGTAATATTTTCTCCATATTGTTGCCATTTGCTACATTCATATCTAATTACAAGTAGAGGACATGTTACATTTTCAATCCAGTCTTATTAAGAAACTGGTATATTTCAATGTGAAAATTCTCTCAGCTCTTAATCATTATGCTTCAGACAGTATTTTATTGTGGCCATTGGAGCTTGTATAACAATACAGCATTAGTGAAAGCTTCAAAGAATTTTAGTTCTAGAGAAATATACCTTACCTGTAGCTATGGAAGACATTTGTGTGTTATTAAAAGCAGTCTCCCCCCCCCCTTTGATCCAGCCAGGAAGTCATAGTACTGTTTGATGTCAGCCTGTTTCCTTGGTAATAACTGTAATGTCACAAATGCAGTATTATAACTTCACTGCGGGATCAAAAAGCAGGGAGTGTGTGGACTATGTGGGAAAGAGCCCAAAGGCTTTGTTGTAATGCACAGCTTTGGTAATTAGCAAGTCAAGTAAGATGGAGAGAACAGCTTTAAAAAAAAATTGAGGTAAGTGTGCCAGATTTTCAAAGACACAAGAAATAGCTCTTCTCTTGTACATGTGCAATAAATAAACTCACTTCCTTTTACATATTTTTTGCTATTCCTATGTCAATCGTCTATCTGTTGTATGCCCTTCAGTGGCATTTTAAGGTATAAACAGGCAAAAGTATCTGTAGTGAGAGCAATAACAGCAGTTTTAAAGTATTTAAACCTGTTTTAGCAAGAACATTTATTCAACTCACCTGTGTTGAATAAAATACATTCCTCTTTCAGGTAACCTAGTACACCCCCTGGGTTCTTGAACGTACATTCCTGGTAATGGAGCAGTATAGGAAACTTCCTGTTGGGCTTATATACCCTATATTGTCAGATACATATTGACTGTGCAGGACAGTTATTCTTTTATTCAGTGTAAAAGTTTGACTTCCTTCAATACATCTCAAAAGATCAGAAGGAGGTGCATCAGAAACTGCACCCAAATCCTCAGAGGAAAACTGAAAGAACTGAGATCTCTCTAACTAGATAGCAAAATTAAGGTACATTTGCTAAAATAGCATAGGGTGCATCGGTTTGCAGTTTTCTCTTATGTAGTGCATATATTTACACTTTTGCTTGTATAAACCTAATGCATTTGTAACTTTTAAATTCCAAAAATATGTCAAGTATTGAAATTATGTAGACTAAGTAAGTTATAAATGTTGCATTTTATATTGTTAAAGCAGTAAAATTAGTTTAGGCATGATAGGACCATAAGTATTGCATATATTTCCATTTTCTCCAACATTTCAATTTTTTCTCCAGAAAAAATTTGTGGCTTCAAAATTTCCAGAAATTTTACATCTCTATTTGGCGCCTTATTTAGTTTTGGCACAGAATTGTGCTGAGCCTTGCCATCACCCCCCTGCCGGTGTTAGGGTTGCCAACCTCCAGGTACTAGCTGGCGATCTTCTGCTCTTACAACTGATCTCCAGCCGATAGAGATCAGTCCCCCTGGAGAAAAAGGCCGCTTTGGCAATTGGACTTAATGGCATTGAAGTCCCTCCCCTTCCCAGATTGTGCCCTCCTTGTGCTCCACCCCTAAAATCTTCAAGTATTTCCCAACCCGGAGCTGGCAACCCTAGCTAGAGTACAGCTGAATGCTGCCCAGCACAAAGGGAGCGCTGTCCCCATGTCCTCAGTTATACAGCCATAAGCAGCTGGCTTAGGTGAACTCCATCAGCAGGATGCCTTAAGGTACCTGCCAAGTTTTCCTGCCAATCTCATTAAAAGTTGTATTTGTTTACTTATTTGAAAACTTAAAAAAAAAGTAATTAAAGATCCAGTTTTGAAGGGTAAACTGTTTCACTGTTGGGTTTGGCTGCGTGCTTTTAATTGAGTGAGCTTTTAAAATTGAGTCTAAAGAGATAAGGCAGGATATAAATGTTTTAAATCAGCAACGTGAAATAATCAGAGGATGGCAAGAATAGAAACCAACACTTGTGCAATGTGTTGTTGAAGCTATTATAGCAAAGGGCAACACACTTTTTTTGCTTTGTGGATTTATTTAGTCACCTTTCTTTTGAGAGCGTGAGAACTGGTTCCTTAGGTGAGAGACTGATACATCTAGGTAAGCAAACTCCATTGAGTTTGACAAGAAACAATCATTCACAGTGATGACGTAAATGGGCAGACCTTGATCCAAAAGTAGCAGAGTTTGTGCCTGTGTCATTTTTATTGGCAGCTATATTTACATTATATAAATGGCAGGTAGAAGACAAAGGGCTGGAACTCTCACCCTGGTATTAATATTTATTTTATTTATTAAAATACATTGTTCTTCTTTTTTAGGACTATTGTTAGCTGAAGAAAGCCAAAGATTTGACTAAGTATGCTACCATTATTCTTAACAATGCGAACTAATACTGGTAGCATTCCTTATCCCCAAATCAAATAATGCCCATGAAAAGGTTACTTAGAAATTACTGAAATCACTTTTCTCACACAAATAACTGGACTCCCATAGACAGCTGCATACCTTTCCATTCTGTTGAGTGTTCATCAGAACTAGTCTTAATCATGGCATTTTAAAAACACAACTCCTAACACTTTTCTTTGTGGAGAAGAAGGATTTCAGAAGCATGCCAAATTTTGAATGTAACATTCAAACTGAAGGCATTTTGTATTGTAGTAGTAGTTATTATAAAACTTGGCACTTTTCTTAGCTGGCATAGCTGTTCCAAAAATGTGAACCAAAATTGTTGGGGCAGCTTTGAGCCCCAGATTCCATGTAATTTGTATTTGATATCAAAATACTTGTAATTTAACTTCAAAATATTCATCACAGTTTTCTACCATGAGTTATGGTCTTCTGAAATGGAAAAACCTTTCTAGCTGTTATTGGAACCAAAGATGTAAGGCAGGAAAGAGGAAATTCTGCTTCACAGAATACTTAGTTGACTTGCACAACTCACTGCCATGAACTGTGGTGACAGGCACTGGCTCAGATGAATTTAAAAGGGGGTTGGACAGATTTATGAAGGATAAATCTATTGGTTCTTGTAGGTTATCCGGGCTGTGTGACCGTAGTCTTGGTATTTTCTTTCCTGACATTTCGCCAGCAGCTGTGGCAGGCATCTCCAGAGGAGGACAGTGTTAACCTACAAGAACCAATGAACTCTGACCGTGAAAGCCTTCGACGATAAATCTATTGTTAGCTGTTTGCCATGGTAGCTGAATAGAACTTCTAGGTTCAAAGGCAGAATGCCTCTGATAGCCAGATGCTGGATAGCAGTCAGCTGGTGAGGATGGAGTAGCAGTCAGCTGTCAGGAGTACCTGCTTCTGGGGATCTCTGTGGCATCTGTAGCCTTTTAAAAAATGGAAATATGGACCATTGTTGAGCATAGGTATTTCTTATGAATGGGGGCCCGTGGTGCAGAGTGGTAAGCTGCAGTACTGCAGTCAAAGCTCTGCTCATGACCTGATTTCAATCCCAACGGAAGTCAGTTTCAGGTAGCTGGCTCAATGTTGACAGCCTTCCATCCTTCCGAGTACCCAGCTTGCTGGGGGTAGACGACTGGGGAAGGCAATGTGGCAAACCATCCCATAAACATAGTCTGCCTAGTAAATGTTGTGATGTGCTGTCACCCCATGGATCAGTAATGATCCGGTTCTTGCACAGGGGACTACCTTTACCTTTATGAAAGGGCTACACATAATTCACTGGGAAGGGAATGTCCGAAGGTTAGGGGTGGCAGCTGAGAAGGTCTGCATATGGATCCCCGTCAAACATAGTTCCACCGCTGCAGTTTCCAGCAGAAGGGTCTCCTCAGGATGCAAGCATATAAGCATGGACAGAGACCATCCTTCAGGTATTCCAGGATCAGGCCATTTAGTACTTTAAAAGTTCAAGAACAGCTCTTTGTATTTGCCATAGAAGCACACTGAGACCCAATGCAGTTGATATAGAATAGACACTTCGCATGCGTTGCTTGCCCATCACCTGAATTATAAGGCTTCTGGGATAGATGTATGCCATCTTCTCTGTAGAGATGTGGCAGCGTAAATTTGTATGTCTTGTTGGGGAATAACAGCCCCTCCAACTGTCTGGCCAGTCTTAGACCTTCATAACCTAGTGACTCCTTTCTCACTACAGAACTGTACATCACCTGACTCTAAAACTGCTTTTGAATGCCCCTCCCGCCCCCGGACAAGTAGAAATTTACTAATCCAGAAGGTCATGAAGGTGGTCATTAGGTCTCTAAAAAGATGCATCAAAAGGGAAAGTGCCAGTCACCTGAAAGCTTGTAACCAGTAGTGTTAAAATTACCATTGTATTGGGGCGTCTTAAGTATTACACAGCTTGTAAAAGGCTGACCTGGCCATGGCTTGGGTCCAGGGATACCCAGAAGTTTAAAAAAAAATGAAAACTGGAAACCAGATTGCTACTAACAACGTGTTAAACTTTCAGTTTCTCTTAAAATCATTTTTCTCTTTGGCAGTATGTAGTAATATTTGTTTTTAGTATGGAGAACAAAGCTGCCATTTTGAAAAGGTCAGCAGATGGTTTTTCCGTTCTTGCTTGTGTCTCCATTGCAGGCACTTACCCATATTTGTACATGTGTGTTGTAGTTATGTATGCATACATGGCAAAGAGCTGCTGATGCTGTTTTTGTATCTTTGTGTTGATTTTGTCTGGTTTTTGATTCTAAAAAGTTGCTGCTAGCTAGAAAATAAAGTATCCCCAGTATGAGTTGGGATATACATACGAAGAATAAATTTATACCAAATGAATTGGCTACATACCGTATATACTCGCGTATAAGCCGAGTTTTTCAGCCCAAAAAAAGGGCTGAAAAAGCCGGCCTCGGCTTATACGCGGGTCAATACGGTAGAGGGGGGAAGGAGGAGGGAGGAGGGAGGGGGGAACTTACCACCGCCATCTTTTCCAGGCCGGGAGCGGCCTCCAGAGCCCCCCTGCGGCCGCGGGGAGGGCGCTCTGCCGCCCCCGCCGCCTTCTCCCGGCCGGGAGCGGCCTTCAGAGGCCTGCTGTGGCCGCGGGGAGGGCGCTCCGCCGCCCCCGCCGCCTTCTCCCGGCCGGGAGCGGCCTTCAGAGGCCTGCTGCGGCCGCGGGGAGGGCGCTCCGCCGCCCCTGCCGCCTTCTCCCGGCCGGGAGCGGCCTTCAGAGGCCCTCTGCGGCCGCGGGGAGGGCGCTCCGCCGCCCCCGCCGCCTTCTCCCGGCCGGGAGAGGCCTCTAGAGGCCCTCTGTGGCTGCGGGGAGGGCGCTCTGCCGCCCCCGCCGCCTTCTCCCGGCCGGGAGCGGCCTTCAGAGGCCCTCTGCGGCCGCGGGGAGGGCGCTCTGCCGCCCCCGCCGCCTTCTCCCGGACGGGAGAGGCCTCTAGAGGCCCTCTGCGGCCGCGGGGAGGGCGCTTTGCCGCCCCCGCCGCCTTCTCCCGGCCGGGAGCGGCCTTCATAGGCCCTCTGCGGCCGCGGGGAGGGCGCTCTGCCTCCCCCGCCGCCTTCTCCCGGCCGGGAGAGGCCTCTAGAGGCCCTCTGCGGCCGCGGGGAGGGCGCTCTGCCGCCCCTGCCGCCTTCTCCCGGCCGGGAGCAGCCTACAGAGGCCTGCTGCGGCCGCGGGGAGGGCGCTCTGCCGCCCCCGCCGCCTTCTCCCGGCCGGGAGCGGCCTTCAGAGGCCTGCTGCAGCCGCGGGGAGGGCGCTCTGCCGTCCCCGCCGCCTTCTCCCGGCCGGGAGCGGCCTTCAGAGGCCTGCTGCGGCCGCGGGGAGGGCGCTCTGCCGCCTCTGCCGCCTTCTCCCGGCCGGGAGAGGCCTCTAGAGGCCCTCTGCGGCCGCGGGGAGGGCGCTCCGCCGCCCCCGCCGCCTTCTCCCGGCCGGGAGAGGCCTCTAGAGGCCTGCTGCGGCCGCGGGGAGGGCGCTCCGCCACCCCCGCCGCTTCCCGCCGCCAGGAGCCCAGAAGGTAAGTCTTGGGGGGGGTTATAAGCCGACCCTCGGCTTATACGCGGGTGCCTAATTTTTCCCCATTTTTGGGGAGAAATTAGGCACCTCGGCTTATACGCGGGTCGGCTTATACACGGGTATATACGGTAATCCTTTTTTAACATCTGATCAGTATATACCTTAGTAGTATAACATTTTTATAAGCTACATAAACAACACAAACTATTCTACTGTTTGGTACAGTGTGTAATTATGGAAAAAATTCAAGAGGTTTTTTTTTAAAAAAACGAAATGTTTCCATCTTGCCTATGTAGACAGTTAGTTTCCTATTTTTTGCTTCTCTTTCCAAAACTGATGTACACTTTTTTTGGCTTTGTATCATCAGAGTTCAGTTCAGTATTAATGTTCATATTTGCTTTTCTCAGACTTTATTACTCTCTCATAATGCAAAGTCCCCCGGGTCCATTGGCAACCCTGTTGCGGTTAGATGTTCTTGATCACAGCTTTCAGAGACTAAAATCTGGGACTTTCAGCTGCCAAACATTTTCTTAGGCTCCCATGATCATCTGCCAAAGCAGATGGAGCAGAGGCAAACATTTTAAGTTTGTGTATAACAGAAGCAGGCATTGCCAAATTATTACTTAAATGGTGCATGCAGTTTATTTGGTCTTAAGCTATATTGCACATGTAGGAGCTGTGCATGTGTGTGTAAAGTGCTGTCAAGTCACAGCTGACTTATAGTGACCCCTTAAGGGGTTTTCAAGGCAACTAACAGAAGTGGTTTTCCATTTCCTTCCTCTGCATAGTGACCCTGGCATTCCTTGGTGGTCTCCTAGCCAAATGCTAACCAGGGCTGACCCTGCTTAGCTACTGAGATCTGAAAAGATCATGCTAGCCTGGGCCATGTAAGAGTTAGAAAGTAATAATTATTTTCTCTAATATGGTACACTCATAACATTAAGAATGACGTAATTTTGGTATAGATAAACAGAGAAACTGCTCTCAGAGGTTAAGTGATGTAGACTTATTTGTTTAAAATAGAACTTCCACATTCCCAAATTAAAGGCGTTGGAAGTAAAGTACAACGATTCTTTGTACCAAGCACACCAGTACTCCAGAGGGGGCATTAGAGTAAGGTGGGGATATCAGATTCCTCTGTTTCTTTCCTTTTGTCTGCTCTGTAAACACTGGCACAACCCTTCCTGCCTCCTTCTCATAATCTGCCTAAGTTCACAGCATCAGTATTGCTGACAGATGGCCATCAAGCCTCTGCTTGAAAATCTCGAAGAAGGAGAGCTTGCCACCTCTCAAGGAAGCCTGTTCCACTGAGGAACTGCTCTAACAGTCAGAAAGTTCTTCCTAATGTTTAGCCAAAAACTCTTTTGATTTAATTTCAACCCGTTGGTTCTGGTCCGACCTTCTGGGGCAACAGAGAACAACTCGGCACCATCCTCTCTATGACATCCTTTCAAGTACTTGAAGATGATTATCTTATCACCTCTCAGTCTTATCTCTTCTCCAGGCTAAACACACCGAGCCCTTTCAACCTTTCCTCATAGGATTTGGTTTCTAGATCCCTCACCATCTTTGTTGCCCTCCCCTGGTCACATTCCAGCTTGTCAACATCCTTCTTAAATTGTGGTGCCCCAAACTGAACACAGTACTCTAAGTGAGATCTAACCAGAGAAGAGTAAAGCGATATCATCACTTTGTGTGATCTGGACACTATACTTCTGTTGATACAGCCAGAATAGCATTTGCCTTTTTAGCTACTGCATCACACTGTTGACTCATGTTCAGTGTATGGTCTACTAAGACCCCTAGATCTTTTTCGCACACACTATCGCCAAGAAAAGTCTCCCCCATTTTATAATTACGCATTTGATTTTTCCTATCTAAATGCAGAACTTTACATTTATCTCTGTTGAAATGCATTTTATTAGTTTTACCCCAATTCTCCAGCCTGTCAAGATCACCCTGTCTACTTGCTCTGTAGTCTACCACATTTGCTACCCCTCCCAATTTAGTATCATCTGCAAATTTAATAAGTATCCCCTCTATTCCCTCATCCAAATCATTTATAAAGATGTTGAACGATACAGGCTCCTGGACAGATCCCTGAGGCACTCCACTTATCACTCTTCTCCAAGAGGATGAGGAACCATTAACAAGCACTCTTTGGGTGCAATCTGTCAACCAGTTACAGATGCACCTAACCACATGTTACAACAAGAATATTATGTGGAACCTTATCAAAAGCCTTACTGAAATCAAGATAAACTTTGTCCACAGCATTCCCCTGATCCAGTAAAGTAGTAACTTTCTTAGAAACGGAGATAAGATTAGTCTGACATGACTTGAGAAACTTGTGCTCTCTCCATCCTGTCTTAGATATATAGCTAGAATGCTCATTCTTTCTTTCCTGCCCTAGGGCGAAAACGCATGGTCGCTTTAGCCTCCTTTATTCCCTGTTTCAGCCAGGATCAAATGCATTGCATTTCGCCGAACGTGCGTCCAATCCTGGCTAAATCCTGGCTGAAACAGGGAATAAAGGAGGCTAAAGCGACCATGCGTTTTTGCCCTTAGTATATAAATGACATCCATTTCCCTCCTAAAGCAACAAATCTTATCCTACAGCAGCATTCCTCTTTCACTGTGCAAATTAGTTTTAAAGCTAACACTTCACATTCAGGATCCTGCTTCTGAGGTTGAGTAACAGTATTCATGGTTAAGGCTGACTATGGTGGGTGGAATTCACATAAGAGTTGTGGATGGTTGGGTGGGGGCAGGAACTTAACCCCTCTGGACTAAGGTTGGGGGGACATTAGGGGGTGCCATTGGACAACAGCGTGAAGTCGCTTCCAGGAAAAATCTGGAAGTAACACCACACCTCTCCAGGAAATCCTAAGAGTTTCCAGTGATTCCTAGAGTAGACTGACGTCAGTTCTGCACCACCACCCCAAATAATGTCATGGCATCAACAGTGATTTTTAAAAAATGTTATTTGTCACCTGCTGGCTGCAAGAGTGGTGGTGGGGGGAACGGGGCAGGGGATCCCCCACCCATGGTGGGAACTGGCAGGTCTGGGACTACTTGAACCTATTCTGTAAGGGCTTCAGGTTTGGCCTTCTATGAAGTAAGATGCCCTCAGCATCATGGGGGCATTCCATACCATGACAGTTCGCAAGTTGAGAGAGTTACCAAAATAGGAAGCTGTTCAATACTGAAATCTTATATCTTGGACCTGTCAAAACATTTCTTTAGAACTCATGGTTGGACATCTAAATATTGTGCTGGGCATTGTGCATTTCTGTTTATTTGATAGAATCAGCCTAATGTAATCTATCAATGTCTGAAATTAATACCAGTGACCCCAGAAATTTTGAGATTGAGGGGTTCTTATTGAAGTTTATTAAGCAGTTCCAGAGGCATAAAGATGTGGAAGAAAAGAAATATTAAATTATGCAAGGTAACCATTCCTGATGTTGCACAATTAATTAAAGCTGGAAAAGAAGAGAATAACAAGGCTTCTATGTGTGAACTAATACTTCACATATTACTAGAATTTTAAATACTTTCCTGCTATTCAAGAATCATTTTGTTCGAGAGGATGATTTCATTAGGGGATAAAGTTCTGTATGCAAAGAAGACTGTGCCTGATGCATTTTCATAAGGCTGAGGAATTGTGTACTCTTCTGTTTTGTATGCATAAATTATAGTGGTGTCACAACATTTTTTGTGTGTGAGGGAGAAAAAGAATTGCAGGCTTAAAGTACTGTGAGCCATCTAGTTCTGTGAAAAATATAGGGTAGAATCCAATGGAAAAGAGCTGGTGGAATGGATCTTTCTCTTCTCTGCTGCTTACTCTGAAGATCCTCTCCAAAATCCCTGAAGGCCTAACAAATAAAATGCACCATCATATAGCAGTGTGCAGAAGTAAGTGAGGAGCTGCCTTCTCCTCCCTCCAGTCCATGATATTACAGTTTTAAGTGCACTGGGACATAAATGTTGTATCTTAGTTCATTGAATGTTGAACATTTTGACCGTATATAAAATCAACTGTAAATAGAGATTGATGTGAACTTACTGAGTGGCATTAGGGGTCATTTGTGGTTTTCTTTTTCTTACTGTAGTTTCCTATAAATGTAACACATAATTTATTTATTGTTATCCTCTTAAAAGCAGTTATATTGTCATTTATTTAGGTACTTATCCCACCTTCCCCCCCCCCCCCGCAATTGGGGACCCAAAGCAGGTTGCAACATCATTCTTCATTTATCTTCACAACATCAACCATGTGAGGTAGGTTAGGCCAAGAGAGAATGACTGGCTCAAGGGCACCCAGAGAGCTTCCAGGGCAGAGAGGGGATTTGAACCTTGTTCTCCTAGATGCTATTCTAACCCAAAGCACACCACATTGACTCGTGCACTAGTAATAAAATATCTCAGAGAGAGCAGGTATAAAGGCCATGGGGGTACAATTGCCAGTTCTGGGTTGAGAAATTCCTGGAGTTTTGAGGGGTGAAGCCTAGGAAGGGCGAGGCTTAGAGAGAGGAGAGACATTAGCAGGATATGATGCCATGAAGTCCACTCTTCAAAGCATTAGTTTTCTCCAGGGAACTGACCTCTGTGGTCTGGAGATCAGTTGTAATTCCGGATCTCCAGCCCCACTGGAGGTTGGCAACCCTCTGTGGAGTAAGTGTATAGTTGTAGATAAGAGAGAAAAAGGTGCCAGATTTGATTGAATCTAAAGAACTTTAAATCTTGTTGCCTGGAATATAGAATCTAATATACTACTGCTCTTAGCTCCATTACAAACATACCTCAGAGATATTGCGGGTTCGGTTCTAGTCCATCGCAATAAACTGACTGTCACAATAAAATGAGTCACACGAACTTTTTCGGTTTCCCGGTGCATATAAAAGTTATGTTTAACTATAGTGTAGTCTATTAAGTGTGCGATAGCAATATATCTAAAAAAATGTACTGTAATCATAATGGGAAAGTTTGAAATATTGCGAGAATTACCAAAATGTGACATAGAGACATGAAGTGAGCACATGCTGTTGGAAAAAACTGATAGGAGTGCTTGAAAATGCAATATCTGTGAAGCTCAATAAAACGAAGTGCAATAAAATAAGGTGTGCCTGTAATGTGCCAGTATTCTGCATACAATACAATGAGGTGCCTTCAGTTATGCTTACCGTATATACTCGGGTATAAGCCAGATTTGAGGCCAGAAAAGGGAATTTCTTATTGACCCGCGTGTAAGCCAAGGGTCAATAAGAAATTCCCTTTACCGGCAATGCTGCGCTCTAAAATGGCGGCCGCCATTTTAGAGCACAGGGATGATCTCGCCCCTGCCCCAGGTCGCCCTCCTGCCGGCCTCCTGGGCCCTCCCGACCCACCCCGACCCCAGTGCCATCCAAGGGGGGAGGGGGAAGAGCCCCTGAACCCCCTACTCACCGGGAGAGGCGGCGAATCGGCGGCGGTGGAGGCGCGGCCTTCCTGGACTGGCAGGAGGCCCCTCCCGGCCGCTGCCAGCTGGAGGAAGGCACGTGGGCGGCGGTGGCCCGGCCTGCAGGGGCCTCCTGCCGGCCCAGGAAGGCCGCTGCCGGCCAGAGGAAGGCGCGTGGGCCCGGCAGCGATGGCGGCGGTGATGGTGGTAAGTTCCCCCCTCCCTCCTCCCCCCTCTACCGTATTGACCCGCGTTTAAGCCGAGTTCGGCTTTTTCAGCCCTTTTTTTGGGCTGAAAAACTCGGCTCTTACGCGAGTATATACGGTATTTGCTTTTGGATTGCATTGAAACTAACCTAATGGCTGGTATTACTTGTGAAAATTGTGTGCATTCTTCATATCTTGCATACAAGTTATTCATAATATAAATAGGCTTTGCACAGTGTTCGCAGCTGAGGCATGCAGTTTTGCATGCTATCATTGCTGTGTGTGAGCCCATGAATTCCAGCAATTCTCCAATATATCATACATTATCAGATTGTTAATTGTTTCAACAAGCTGATTCTATGATTACGTCTTCAACCGAGTGTCCTAAACAATAGATTGAACTCCAGCAGTGAGTAGCATTCACTTCCATTGTAGGAGTTAAATTAAGCGGTAGGTGTGGGGGGGTGGAATGCAAAATTGAGGTGTTGATCTCATTCATAAAAACTTGACAAATTTTCCTTAGGCTTCTATAAATTTATTTTAAACAAATAAACTACCTTAAGAAGTCACAGTGTTAACCCACCAGAATATATGTTGACGTTAAATAATGAAGTCTAGCTGTTGCAATCTTAAAATGTCATCTGATTTCTTTTGCTTAGTTTGGTCTCTTAGTTGGTGGCATTTCATTCCAGATGCTGCATGCTCTTTTCAATCTATTTTTAATTCCACCCCCTAACTTTATCCCATCGTTAAACAATTCCATCATATGGATATGCCTGATACTGTAATATTAGCACAGCCAGACAATGAACTTTAAATTTTCTGACACGATAGAACTGTGGGATGAGGCTTTTGGAAGCGCTAATAAGGTTGTGAAGGGGTGGTATAAAATAAGGATGGATAGAGATGGCTTTGGACAGCATGTACTTTGGAGAGTCAATATCAACACTTAAAAAGATAGTAATTTGGTAATGCAATCCTGTGTGTTGAGGAACTGAGTAGATGTGAGTTAGTACAAGACAAACCACAGAAGACCAATAAAGTTTCATGAGCTCCATCACAAAGGAGCTTGGAGTTGGAAAAGATAAGTCATATGTCTGGAGCTTGTATGTTTACCTATGTTTGACTTGAATTGAGATACTTTTCTAAGATGCAGATATTTTATCAAAATAGAGAGGTATTCTGTTTTGAAAGTGTGTCTAGCTATAGCACCAGGCTAGCCTGATCTTGTCAGATCTCAGAAGCTAAGCAGGGTAGGCCCTGGTGAGTATTTTGATGGTCAGCCTCCAAGGAACACCAGGGTCGTAGTGCAAAGACAGGCAATGGCAAACTACCTTCGAACGTTTCTTGCCTTGAAAACCCTACAGGGTTGCCATAAGTCAGCTGTGACTTTACAGCACAAGAAATGTGGTAGTAATCACTAAAACAGTGACTTGGTCCCAAATTGTGCTGAAGAATTCTGTTTAAAAACACATTAAAGACGTGAACATACATTAAGGGAGGCATTTCAAGGATGAATACTACTTTTTTTTTTAATGTTGGCTCTCATCAGGCAATTCTCCAAACCAGAGGGTGTTTTTTTTCCAGGGTTGGAGATGGGACTAAGCATTGTTAGTTAATTTAGATGTCACAGCAAAACACAGTTAGTACTAAACAGGAAATAAGAGGAGAGCAGCACATTAGAGGAGAGTCCATGTAAACCCAGATCTCATTTCTGATCATCTAAATTGAACCATTGTATGTGTTGTTTCTTTTGTCAGAGTTTTGAAGAACTTATTTTCTGAACTTTCAGTGGTCTTAGGAAGCTCTGAATGGAAATGATTTTCTGCCTCATGTAGCTGTATTGTAGCTAGCTTTACTGAAATATAGTTTACCATTACTGTAGGCAAATGGGTAATTAATTAATTCCAGTATATTTATTTCAAAGTTTTATAAATGTCATGTGAGTACATAGCGGTTTTTTCGCCACTTTAACAACAACAACAACAAAACCCTAGTGAAATGGTAAAATACATGGGATGGTTGCAAAACCATCTTTTCAAGTTTCCTTGAGGCTTTCATAATTATTTTTGTTTGCTAGAGCATAGCTTTGCAATGTCTGTTTGCTGAGACAACCCAATTGAGCTATTATTTCAAAAAATTGGGTTTCCCAAATATTTTTTTCCTGGGCTGTGTGAACATGTTAATAACATCTTCTTACATTGGAAGAGATATATAGTGATGTAGTGTCTTAAAGCAAAACTGAAAAGGTGGTTTTTCACTGGGAACTCTTGTGTAGTTTTACTGTGATTGTGAATTTGGTCCTCCCAGGAAAAACTGACTTCATTAACATAAAGAGATAGGATTGTTCCTTTAAAGAGAGGAACCATTTCCCATCTTCAAAGAGGGAATTTTGTGAAAAACTGAAATATATGCAGCAATTGATTTCTAATCAAACCTAAACTTTATTTTATGCTATAACTTTTTAAGGTTTTATGGTTTTGTTGGTTTTAAAGATTGTAACCCGCCTTGAGCCCAGTTTTGCCTGGGAACGAGGGCGGGCTATGAATGCAAATATAAAGTCTCCACACAAGAAGTACATAAATGGACAATAAAAATCTTAGTATTTAGAAACCAGTGGGAGACTATTTCGGTCTTCTAGTGTTGCTGACCTAAAAGTTGTTATTCTTCTACAAAAGAATTTCAATGAAACTTCTGAATACTGGGATCATTAAGAAGTTTCACACTACCTTCCTGTCTTGGTTGAAGAAGGACGTGGGATTTTTATCTCACCCTGGGAATTAACTATCTTATCAAAACCTAGGCTTCTCCACCAATTGTGTGTGTTAAGTGCCATCAAGTCGCTTCCGACTCATGGCGACCCCTATGAATCAAAGTCCTCCAAAATGTCCTATCTTTGACAGCCTAACTAGTTTAGCCTAAGTAGTGAATGGCTTCTGCATTTTTCTTGATTAGATTCAAGTTTTACAATTTATTTAATTATTATCTTAAAACATTTATTAGCTCCCTTTCTCCTTTGTGGAACTCAAGGCAGCTTCAGTATTAATAAAACATTATTAAAAACACAATAAAACAATTATTGTAAACATTATATTTCACTCTGTACTTCTCTGTACTTTCACTCTGTGGCCCCTTGATTTGGCTTTTTGTTTGTTATGTGTATGTGTAAAGTGCTTTCAGGTCATAGCCATCTTATCACGATCCGTAGGGTTTTCAAAGCAAGAGACCTTCAAAGGTTTGCCATTGCCTGCCTCAATATAGCAACCCTGGACTTCCTTGGTGGTCTCCCATCCAAGTACTAACCAGGGCTGAGCTTGCTCTTAGATTTTGAGATCTGACAAGATTTGAGCTTGCCTGGACATAAAACACGCATACATAAACAAGGATCTGTTCAATGCATCTGAAGAAACAAATTCTCAAAAATAATGCTATTGTCACTAGTGCTCTCTCTAGTGGTCACAAATTACTGTAGCAGCTGCATTGAGAAATAGAAGTAACCTTGAGAGGTGGAACCTTGGATTCAACTCTGGGTTGGATCCAATGAATTTGTTTTGCTAATGGTAGCGCCTTCCCCTCTTGCATCAAAAGCACATTGTAAGGCTTTCCAGCCTCCCTGGGCAGTTTCCATAAAATCACTTGCTCAGACAACCATTCAGAAACAGGTAAGTTTATTGGAACGCATCAGGTAGGACTAGGCCCCTACAGGGTCAAAGTTGCAAGTGCTTGCTATTTCCCAAAGACAGCAATATAATCCATTCTACACAGCAGATGCCCGTTACATGTTTTGAGAACCATGAGATAATCGTGCCTAGCACAGGAACATCAAAAGGTCTCAAGAAGCTCGTTACTACAATCTACAATCTACAAACACCAAGGCCAGAGAAAGCAGGGGGGAGCTGTAGCAAGCGAGGGAAGCGGGGAGGGACATTCCAGCCTGGGGCCTGCTGGAGCTGACAGTATTAACAGCCTGAACCAAAGTTAGCAAAAGGGCCGCTCGGCTGCTTTTACGAGCCAAAGCGGAAACACACAGGAAAGAAGCATACAGAACCTCACACACATTGCACTGGAGAAATGTGCTACCATTAGTGGAACAAATCCATGGGATCCATCCAATCCTCATTTGTTAATGAAGTTTTAGGCATTTGAAAAGATTACTGGCAAGGAACCTTGTGACTGTCACTAGTAGACCAGGTTGTTCTCCATTTGCAACATCTGAAGAAGCAGCTTCTCTTAGGACAACAATTATTTTTATCAGAAGTCTTGTATAGAGCCCTTGTTCTAGAGAGTTTGAGAGTATTTTCACAGCTTCCTTGTGAGAAGCATAGATAAGCAGAACTGGCAGCTAGACCACTGTTCAACAAGGAAAAGGAATAAGGTAATAAAAACATGGGCTAGGAAGAGAAATTTATTAGAGATCTTTAGAAGGACCTACAGCCTTTGTTTTGGATGTGGTGATATAAAATATACCAATTAAAGAGGAGCATAGTAATTTACTTTTTTTACATTATGAAATTTAGTTGTTCAATGAGAATGGCGTTTTATAGAAGAGAGGTTCAGAGAGGAAAGGTGACCTTGCCATTTTGTTTGCTGACTGCTTTGTCGAAATCTGGAGGATCTGTGTATTTGGGAACCATGTTTGAACAATTAACCAATTCTTAGCAGAGCATAGGAAGAAGCTTCTGTTTGGAGAAAGAGAAATCTGTTTTGTTACTTGACATGTTTGTCAGCCAGCAATTTTGAACAATTTCTAAAGTTTATGGCAATCAGCTGAGGGCAAGGGGAATCATTTTGCCCTTGAATTTCATTTTGAATTATCTCCTCTGAGCATTTGCCATGTCTGAGCAAATATTTGATGCAGCTAGTCACTGGGCTGCAGTTCCAAATTCTCCAAAGCATAAACACTCTAGGTGTAAAATGTCAAGCACAGTTATTTTGAAATCTTGCTATTGACAGAGGTGCTTTCTGGTCTACTTCATACCATATCTAAATACAGCTAATGCAGTATTGAAGCTCAAAGAGCACCGTTTAAATAGATTGCTTTATTGTAAACTGCTTTGAGTTCACTTTGAGTCAACACAAGCAAAAAACCTGTTTTAAAATACGTAAAAGTAAATAACATTTTAATTCATATGCGCATTCATGTTCTTTTAATTTTATTTCAGTGGGGGGAGATATAAATTCTAATCTAAGAGCTGCTATTGGAAATTGCTTGTTCGGTTTCTTAATGCCCTTGAAAGTCAAAATCCCGCTCCCTATGAAGAGAAAAGTCTTATTGATTGGTTCAAAGTGAAAACCTGTGTATTAAGCCACCATTTTCTTTAGCAACGGCTGGATCAGTGGTAGTACTTTTTTTTCTTTTCATCTTCTTTCAGGTATTACAGTGCTACCATTATGCAGATGTCAGGCGTTCAAGATGACCGGCTTGCTATTTGGCTCGCTGCGGTGACAGCATTAACTAACTTCATTTTCACTATGGTTGGAGTCTGGCTGGTTGATAGAGTGGGCCGTAGGAAACTCACGCTTGGAAGTTTAGCAGGTATGTGTTGAAACTGAGAACTGTATGGAAATCTTCATTGAGTGTGTGACATCTAGGCAGATTATAAGAAAGAAGTAGGCTTGAAAAGGGAAACACTCTATCCATGAACTGAACTATAACTTGCCAAAATATTGCAATTATGTGTGACATGTGTGATTCAGAGTACTGCATTTAAAAGTAGGATATTCAGGCTGGTTGTGAAGCACTTGGATGGGTCTTCAGCAGTCCCTTATTTGTTGGACTAACATACCTTGTAATGATAGGATAAAATGTATTAGAAACATAGCCTCTTAACTCCTTGGGGTAAAGTAAAATACAGAACGTATAAATAGGAAAAGCCTCATGTAAGACATATGTTAAAATGTTTCTCCTAGTTAAAGCAAAATGATCCCTGAAACCTGATTATGAATTTGAAAAAATAGTTGCAGAGATTATATATATAATCTGCCTTGGTTATCCTGGCCTGTGAACGCACCAGCAACTTACCTCGCTATTTACATGCGTCCAGTACGAAAGCATCCAAGATGAGTTTAAATTTCTGTTCCCACCGTGCCGCCTTTTGATAAGCCCAGACCGGCACGCTCCCACGCATGCCCAGTCGGCTTCTCCAAGCAAGGATGGCGATTGATCCAGCTTGAGTAAGGGAGGCGGGGGGAGTGTGGGGGTTGGCTGGCAGCAGGAAGTGGGCTGGCAGCAGGAAATGGATCAAACACAGTTTGCATGTTCCCACTGTAAGGCACCGGGGTGGAGGACTTCTTATTTTTTTTAATTTGCCGTATAAGCTGATACGCTTAACGCGGCGAAATTGCGCTCTGGAGACGTCCTCGGAATCCTTCGGGTGAGTTGCAGTGGGAACATGCAAGGAAAGCCCGTGGAAGCCGGCGCCTCAAATGGTAAGTGCGGACATGGCCCTGGTTTGGATTTGTACTAAAATGTTAGTAGTATCTACACTTTTGTTTTACATTTTGTTGTGATAATTCAAACTTACTACATGTAGATTTCAAGATGTCCTGCTCATGGGAAGAGCCCTTCTGTTAACAGAAGAGCACCTTTAGATCTAATACTATGATTTGCACCACTCCATGCATTATATTCTGTTCTGCTTCTGCTTTTGATTTCAGATTGTTTCATACTGGAATTATAATTTTTTTTAATCATGGTGATTCAATACCCTGCAGAACTAGTCAGAGCCCACAGGACTAATGAATTCCATTTTAGAAATAATATTTTTATCCCCGTTTTAGTGAATAATTCTGTTGCTTTCATTCTGTTAACTGATTATTATTTTTAATTTCTAATCTCACTCCCTCTTCCATTTGGAACTGTGCTGCCCATTCAAATACGTAGTGCAGCCAAAAATGAAGAATTCTCATATATTAATTGCTTAGTTGTTTTTCTGAAAGTAAGGCTGTTGAATGTTTAGCCCATTCAGAAGTATAGGAGGAGTGTTACTGACTGATTTCACTTATCACAGCCCACTGAGAGAGAATGGATTTCAGGCAAATTTGCCAGATGTTCTAGTGCTTCAACGTGCTCTGGCAAGTTTCAAGGTTGGAAGAGAAGGGCTATCAAAAATCCAATTTCGTTTGTGACATATTGGGGGATAGAAATACCTTTTCCCCCAAAGCAAGATGCCTATGCTTGGCAAATTAGTCTTAACCAAAAGCCAATATGTAGCATCTTGTTAATTCATACTTTAAATTCGATAACCCTTTGATGACTTATGGATATTTGTTAGTCATAGCCTATCAGTTACTTTCCCAACAGGCTCAACTCTGCTGCTAGTTGTGACTGAAGATTCCAAGTATTCCCTGTTGGATTTTAGGAACTCTTTCAGGATGTATTAAGTGTTTAAACTGTATTGTTATGTCATGAGAAGAATCTCCTCATGTTCTCAGTGAGGGTAAAAATCTCAGTGCTGGGAAGTTTAAGGAAGTGCCTAAAAGTACCAAGGGCCAGAGATTCATACTCCTTAAGGAGGGGTGAAGATAAAAGTTGGTTCTGCCTGGCTTCTGAAGTATGTCTTTGTTACCTTGATTCCAGCTATACTATTTGCCATGTGTTCCTCACATGAACTTGCTGTAGGATTTTTAAATATAATTTAAATATAGTTTAAAAATCTGTGGGTTGGATTTTCTGTCACCCTTTTGCTAAGTGAGAAGTTTTGCTCCATAGGAAAAGAGTCTTCACTTGCAGTTAGATCCTATGCATACAATTTTTCATTGTCTTAATTCTCTGAAGTTATGAAAGCAATTACTTTGTCAGATACAGAGTTTGTATACTCTTATCCCAATCACTTTTACTTAAATGCTGTTCCTTGATTCATCTAATCATGAAAAGGTGTGTCCCAGTTAATGGTCCAGATTTTGTGAGGGACTTTGACAGTAGTCTCCCATTCACCCATGCCTGTACACAGAAACATTTCCTGGAACAGTGTGAAGAAATTGCTTTGTTTTATTTCACTTTGTTTAAGTAACTTTTTATAACCATAAAGTTTTCGAGGTAGTGGTCCTGTCCAAAACTGCCCGAGAACTGGCCCATGGTGTGGTTGTTAAGGATTTAGCTGCCTATGAGAGAGCCATTATTGCTTTGGTCATAGTCAGGTCAACTAAGCTAACTTGCATGGGATAATTTTTCTACTAGAGAAACACTTTTTGCATTGTTCAAATTCTGTTTGATTGATTAAAGTCCCTTGTTTCTCTATTGCAGGCACCACCATTGCACTTCTTGTTCTAGCTTTGGGATTTTTGCTGTCAGCTCAGGTTTCACCACAAGTCACTCTTAATCCTGAAGGCCCTTCAGGACAGAACTCTAGCTGCACAAAATACAGGTGAGCGGCCATGATTTTCTCTTGAAAACTTCTTATTTTCCTCTGATTCTTCTAGGCCTGCGTACAGTAAACTTAGTCAAGTCCTTCTGGCCATTGCTGACTAGTTTTGTTTCAAGTTTGAACAGAGGAGACGCAGTTGGGATCATACTATTTTTAAGCAACAACTCTGGTCAACTGTACCTAGTACACATTAGAGATGTGCTGAAGATGGGTGGTAGTGGTATGCCAAATGCGTATATCATATGAAGCAACTAGGGCCAGAATAAGCTGAGTTGCTGTGGGTTTTGTGCTTGACCAGACTGGCTCTATAAATACTACCAGTATCTGAGCTAGTCAGTTTAACAACTATTCCTTCTATCTCTGTCATCTGCAGTTCATGGAAAGCCAGTAATTGTTGGTCTAGACCAGGGGTTATAAGGGCCGGATATGACATGAATGACAATTGGTGGGGCCAGGCCATGCCCCGCCAGCTCAGATTGAGAGTTGGGGGGGGGGAAGTGGCTGCCTTGGCTGGCTCGCGGACCAGATGAGAGCTCTTAAGGGGCCAGATCCAGCCCTTGGGCCTGATGTTTGACATCCCTGGTCTAGATTTTAAAATATGAACTCAAATAATGTCATTATTGGTTGGATCCAGACTACATTGGCAGTTTTCACCTATTTCCCCCTTTGCGCTGCAGCTTCCCCTCATGTAAGTCCTTAGGGTTCCCTATCCCTGTGCCATGCAAAATAGTCTATCATGCCACCTTTTGGCATAAGTGTTGCAGTTGCCTGCCCCCTAGTATATTACCTTTGTGAGTATTAAACATATTTTGGGGTCATTCTCTAAGAGATACAGTGTAAAATGGACATT
Organism: Euleptes europaea; assembly: GCF_029931775.1. Classification (NCBI taxonomy): domain Eukaryota; kingdom Metazoa; phylum Chordata; class Lepidosauria; order Squamata; family Sphaerodactylidae; genus Euleptes; species Euleptes europaea. Next base: position 48,455,473 of record NC_079314.1, read on the forward strand.
TTGTCACAAGTCTTGGTCAAGATCTAATTATTCCTCTCAAGGGGTCTACTGTGTATAAAGAAATATTACAGGATATACTTAATCAGTCATATTTTCAGGTGGGTAGCTATGTTAGTCTCCAGTACAACAGCAAGATTTGAGTCCAGTAGCACCTTAAATACCAACTAGATTTCCTGGGTATAAGCTTTTGAGAGGAGGGAGCTTTGACTCTCAAAAGCGTATACCCTGGAAATCTAGTTGGTCTTTAAGATGCTACTGGACTCAGATCTTGCTGTTTGGCCAATCATATTATTATAAACTGTAAAGATTCCTTCAACATACCCAAAGTTTGTGAATAATCCCAGTTATTGGTCTAATGGAAACACACAGGGCCTATGTCTGGAATGGCTTTGGCTAGAGTCTGGGAAATGATGTTCATGCACAAGGTTACTGTATGTCTTGACCTCAGAAGCTGAGACTGATGTAAGGTCAGTAAATTAAGAGAATTCAGTAAAAACATACCTAAACTGGTACCTATGTCCCATCTCTTGTCCCATAGATATTCTTGGAATCTTTCCTGTTCTATTCTAACCCACATTTTGCCAGTATGAAAGCAAAAAGAAAAATCAGTATCCATTTTAAATGTCTGTACCACCATAACCATTTTAAATGTCTGTACCACCATAACCACCATAACAGTAGACACTTTCCGGGAGGAATGAACTCTGCATGGCTACTATCTCAGTAAAACAGATTGGTTAAAGGTCTCATTCTTATGTAAGAACTTAAAAAGTGAAGTCTTAAAAGTCATTGGAAAATAAAACATTGTAGGGTTCTTGGTGAGTTCAGTTTGTGGCTACTCCAGAGTGCTGGTGGAGGGGGCCACTAATATTATTACACCTGTAAAGCTGGGATCTTGCAAAGCAATTCCGCTTGACTGCGCCTATCAAATATATAATTACTCAAAATATAGTAATGGCATATCAGAATAGTAACATACATTTCTCTATACATATGAACTATCAGAGAAAAGTAATACCACAGATACTGCCTCTTTATAAACAAGTTTCCATATTTGTCTGGGCGACTCAGTGAAGTTTCTCCAAAGTAGTTCAGTGTGACTTTCTCATTTCTGTGCTGATTGTGTGTTGATTGACTACATCTCCTTTCACCAGTACATGATTTCATCTCCATTACAGAGCAAGATTGAAAACAGGAGCAAAGCTAGATGATAACAGTGGAATTGCTTTCAGAGCTTACAAAAGCAATTTAAGTGCACATACATCTTTCTTCAAAGTGTAGGGTATTTGAGGGGCAAATAGCACACAATGGGAAAGTTCTGTTGAAATTCAGAAGAAATTAATATAGGACCTCTTTAAATATTATGAACATCAATTATGGTATATATCAGTGGAGAAACGACGTTAGCATATTGGCAGTAATTGAAATCATGACAACTTGTATATGCTTTCAGCACACCTTTTCTAATCACAAATGTTGTTGGGGGAAAAAGCAGAAACAGTTCATATCAGGTTGGCAACTCTCCACTGGATGGGATTAAGAGTACCCCATACCAGTACTATAATATGATTGTAATGGTATTCTACTACTGAGTTTAAAAGGTCTGTAGACACTAATAGAGCTGTTAAAAATACTTTGTTGGATTGTGTGTAATATTTATGCTGGTGTGCTGTCCAGCCTTAAGGTGCTACTCCTGGCATCCCACCTGCAGAGGTGAGAAGATCAGAGACTTGGGGGGCGGGGGTTTCCCAGTGGTGGTGCCCTGCTTGTAGGATGTCCTTCCCCTTGAAACTCACTTGATGCCTACATTACTGGCTTTTAGGCACTCAGCCAAAACATTTGTTCACCCAAGCTTTTTAAAATAATAATAATAATAATTTTTTATTTTTTATTAATTTGACACGTTAACATATAAAACAATTTCCAATACTAACAATACTAAAAAAAAACATTTAAAATTTCTAAATTAACCATAAATTGACTCCCCCCTCTCCCTGTTCCGTCCAAAAATAAACTGTATAAACTTTTGCTAACGGGGCTAATCCCTTTACTATTTTAATTGACATACTCTTATCCTATCTAACATCTTTAAATCAATGCTTAACCTAAAGTTAATAAAAGGTATAAGTAAGGGATTTCAAAAACCATTCTCAAAATGGTCCTATTGATAACAATTAAAGTTTTCAATAAAACTAAGAACAAATAGGAACCAATAAAAAGTATTTGTATATCGTCAAGAAAAAACTAAAGAAATTATTAACTTCCCCTACACCTCCCTCCTCATTAAAAAATTAATTGCTTTGTTAAATTTTCCATTTCACCCTAGCTTTTCGTTTCAGTAAATCATAATCATATATAATGCCGATTCCATTAAGGTCAATCGTTTTAAGCAGTTCATTTTGATCATGTCCACAAAAGGAATCAAACTTTTATAAATTCAAACATACTTCTGATACATCTATATCAAATGTTGTTATATTTCCGTTTAAACCAGTCCTTTTAATCAGTTCCTTTTAATCATATCAGCAAGAAAGACCAAACTCTTTTAAATTAGTCCCTTTGCCCGGAATTTCCAGCATCTTTTTCTTTTCTCCATTAGCAGTAAGCATCGGAAGTTATCCTTGGAGGTTGTTAATAAAGTCCCTTCTGCAAATAGATGTTCTTCATAGTAAATCCACTTTGCAGTTTGTTCCATCCCAACTTCAAAAAAGAGAATCCTTTCAACTCCAGTTTTCTTGTTCTTTAAATCCTCCAAGCAAACATTGAAAAGTTCATCATGCAGGTTGAAGAAACATAGATCAAAGCCACCCATATTCAAATCTCCTGTTGTTAGCTGGATTGTTGCACGTTGCTTGTTGAAATTTCCCAATTCCTCTACAGAGATCTTCTGTTCTTCATGTATCTTGTCATGTAGAGGCACCAGGTCTTTAAGGTCTTCCTCGTTCATTATTTGAGTAGTTGACTGGGTAAAGGTGTTCATCATATTCATCATCCGTTCCATCTGTTTTATCATCTGCTCCTGTTGTTTTAACAGCTGTTTATGCTGTCTTACTGATGTCTCACTTTGCTGAGCAAACAAATCTTGAAATATTTTTTCCATAATTGCTTGCGAGGGTTCAACAGGTTAAGGATGTTTTTGATGTTTAATTTCGGCGAATTTGTCAAGTCTTCAAAGGTATTTTTCCAAAATGTGGGTAGATTAGTAGTTCATGCTGAACTTAATCGCTTAAATATTCCCCTAAAAATCCTCAAAGAACAGCGGAAAAACAAGTTTTTAAATTTGAGGTACCATCGAGTTGTTTTAGACACTCTAGGTCGACAAGTACAGGAAGCAGGAAGCCGGCTGGAAACTGTGTAGCTGCGGACCTTCCGTCATCCCCTTTTTGTAGTTTTAGATAGAGAACCTTTTAGTTGGTGCACCAAGGGAATTCACTTCCTGTCCTGCGTGCTTCTGTACTTCTCCCCGTTGCCGGCAGACGTCCTGTAATACGATGTACTGTTTCCTAGAGGTCTTCCGGTACTTCAAAATGGATCTTAAGTGCATGGCTGGAGGACTTTGCCTGCCCAAGAAAGGTAGCATGACCAAGGGGAGGGAGGGTTTTATTTCTCCCTTCCCCTCAAATGTCACGGAATCTGATTGGTACTTACCACGTCTGTCAAAGAGTTTAGTTGTTTAGTCTACCCCCAGATCAACTTGATAGAGTCCTTGCCTCCTTAATTGATGTCTTATCTTAACAGAAACGTTTTTATAGAATGGGGGGGAGAGGTGCGGATTTCCCAGTTGATTCTGCCAATCAGTTCAACCTTCCCGGTAAGATCAAAAGAATTCTTGTTACTCACTTAGATTTCGGAGGGTGAGGTTTTTCTTCATTGAAATAGTTCATAAGATGGTTATAGGTAATGGAGGTCCAAGCCTAATGCCAAAGAAAATGCTTGCGGCGATGCAATCTCCTCTCAATGCCAGCGGGGACAAACATCCACACCTCCTGGGGGCTTAAAAAAGTTCCCTCGGAGAGTATGGGAGTCACACCGCTTTCTTCGGGCTGCAGAGCAATTCCTGCGTCCCAGTCCACTATTTAGGACCGGGTTGGTGTGTTAAAAGCACACCAATTCAAAGCGTATCTTGGATTCCCTTGGGAGCTCTCCCTAGGGACAACTGCTTGGGACTAGCTCGTTACCAGAAGTCTCTTCACCCAGGCTTTTGACTCAGATTATATCTCCTGTTCTTTTGCCATGTATGTTGTTTCCTTTCATGCTGATTTTATACTGCTGGTCACTTTTTAAAAAATATTGATGCTGGATTTTACAGTTGATGTTTTAGTATATTGAATTATTTCAGTTGCTATTTTTAAATTTTCAATTGTATTGTTTTTGTTTTGTGTTGGCTACCTTGTGAAGATTCTGGAGAGTGCAGGATATACATATTTTAAGCAAATGATTTGAATTGCCATGGAAATAACCTTAAGCAGTTGTATTGATCAGTTAGGTTTCATTCCTTAGCACACTCACTTACCTTGGAGTAAGTCCTGTTGAGCTCAGTAGAATTTACTTATTCATATTAATTTTATTTATAGGGTGGCTTTCTCACAGATTCAAGGCACCAAAATTAAAAATGAGCAATACAATAAATATAAGCAATAAAATTTTCATAGCCATTTAAACTGCAACAGTATTCCCTTTATAAAAATATCCCTCTTGAACAGTTATGTTTTGCACATTTCATGGAATTGTGGTGATACAAGCATTCTTGAACTGACCGGGCAAGCCATTACACCTGGTGGTACCTACAATAGAGAGTGATTGGGTGTGGGTAGCTATTGATCTTTCTTGTTTACAACACGGCACCTTCAGAAGGCCTTGCTCAAATGAGCAATGCTGTTCCATGTTAGGAGAGATGATCCTGCAGGTATGTTTGTCCCATGCCAGGAAGGATTTTATAGGTAATATCAAACACTTTAATTGAACTGACATGAATCAGATTACTTTGAAGCAACAAAATAAATTCAGAAGGTGCTTACTTCATATTAAGCTATAACTTCTGTAGATTGCTTTCTTTTTATAGATGCTACTTCAGTGTTGGTTTTTAGAGCTTTATTGAATTTTGAAACTACCATTATTCCATGAAAAGCAGAACAAGTGATAAAAAATTATTAGAAAAGCAATTAGAAACAATTACCCAGATTCTGTAAATGTCATTCTATATGATCTAAACAAGGATATTAATAAGTTATGAGTGCTGGGAGCTCTCTCAGTAATCCCCCCCCCCAACAGAAACTTGCAAAATCTGTCATCTATATTTAAAACTGTTAATTTGATGGGGTCATAATGACTCTTATACTCTGTATTTTTTTTCTTATTCCAGTTAAGGTTCTTACACAGCCACCCATGTTGTATTGTTTTATTCATCACAAGCTGGGTGACAGCTCTTAATACACAGCCTTCCTCCAGCCACCTTCTTTTTAACATGCCATGTGGGCCAAATTAGGGCTTGAACATTGGTTATGCTGACCCCACTCCCCACATCGCATAGCTGGCCAAATGGAGGCAGACTGCAGAAAGCAGTGTGTTATCTACCTGGCAGAGTAAATGCTGGGCAAAATTGCCCAGGGTGTCCTCCTTTCCCCCCTTCCTCCACCCCACCACAAATAATTGGTCCACTTTACGGCTGTGAACTGATCTTTTAAGCTGGCTGACTTTTAGAATCCTGGTTTGTGTTTTTATGGGAGAGTTTCCCATGGCACTCACATTCAGAAGTCACAGCGAATTGGAGCTTTAACAAACTGGGGAGTTGTCAGTTAAGCACAAAAGGAGGAGGGAGGTGGTGGGAGATGCAGAACATGTGAGCATGACAAGAAGTTGTAGTCAAGCTCTGTTGCATTTAATTGCAGACTTTTTTGATCCTTAACAACAGCCCAAGCATGTAGCAGTTAAACCAATATCAAGGGGAGACCTTTAAGCCTATTTCCAAGGAGATTCAGGTGTAGGCCATAAACATGTGTTCCACCAGAGAGACTCCTGACAATTCGCTTACCCCCTAGGGCCGTGTTGGCGAACCTATGGCACGTGTGCTACTTCCGGTTGCCTCTTTTCCTCATTTTTTTTTTCAAATGACATCTTTTTATCCTGCTTGCATGGTTTCTCTGGCCCCTGAAATTCCTTCAAGCTCTGACCATGAGAACTAATGACACCTTTGAAGTAAAAAGAAACTTCTGGATAAATCTCTAGACTTGTATAAGACCAAAGTCTGTTCCATATTTAAAATTCCATTATTAAATTGAATTATTAAATTGTGTGATTGTCTTTCTGTTTAATTTTGGCCAGGAAAGGTATTTAAAGGAGTAAAAATACCCTGTATAAAGCCTGCTTTTTAAACCTGACAATCTGTGTGGGTAAAGCAGAATTTGGATCTCCTGTTATAGCTCTGTAATCCTTCAAAAATAAATTACCATATATGCTGATATAAATAACTCTACTTTGAATATATTTACAACTAGAAAACAAGTAACTGTGTTTTCAGCTACGAGTCATTGCCAGAGATTCTACTGTTCTTTAACTCTTACGATTTTTTATGTAAACATAAAATGTGGATTTGTGTTCATGAAATTATTTTCAGAATTTATTGATGAGCCAAAATAGATAATTCAGAAACTGTATTCTAGTTAGTATAGCTCTGATGCAGATCTTTGATGGAGTAGCATCTCTTAGCAGGTCCTTGTCCAGACAAACTTCTAATGCTGGCTGTGTACAAGTTCATGTGAGGTAATGAAGCCAGTCCGGTGCATCCAGCATGCATCCTTTGTGATGTTCACCAAGGACTGAGTCATCCTCACAACATTAAACTTGTAGACTTCATCATAACAGTACCCATTGCTGACTAAAATAAAGGCACTGATGCTTGGTAGTATTATGAACACATGAAACTGCCTTATACTGAATCAGACCCTTGATCCATCAGAGTCAGTATTGTCTACTCAGACCAGCAGCGGCTCTCCAGGGTCTCAGGCAGGGGTCTTTCACATCACCTCCTTGCCTAGTCCCTTTAACTAGAGATGTCGGGGACCGAACCTGGGACCTTATGCATGCCAAGCAGATGCTCTACCACTGAGCCATGGTCCCCTCTGTAATCAGTATTGTATCAGTAATGTTAAAAAGAAGAAGAGTTGGCTTTTATATGCCAATTTCTCTACCGCTTAAGGGAGTATCAAACCATCTTACAATCACATTCCCTTCCCCACCCCACAACAGACACCCTGTGAGGTAGGTAGGGCTGAGAGAGCTCTAAGAGAGCTGTGACTAGCCCAAGGTCACCCAGCCGGCTTCATGTGTATACAAGTGAGGAAACCAACCCTGTTAACCAGATTAGCGTCTTCTGCTCATGTGGAGGAGTGGGTAATCAAATCCAGTTCTCCAGATTAAAGTCCACCACTCCAAACCACTGCTGTTAACCACTACACCATGCTGGCTCTTCAGCTAAATAGATGGGAAAATATTAATTATTATGTATTGAGCAATGGAGTAGTATTTGTATATGGTGTTTGTAGTGAAATGTTAAATATGAAGGGATGTATTTCAATAAATATTTAAAGCCCTGTATTTAAATAATGTATAAACAAGTATTTATATTTACCTGCATTCCTGTCAGTGTTTTAGAACTCTTTCACTTGTGCAATTTCCTCTGATCTCTCCATCCATCTGGGCCGTTTTAAGCCATAGGATTATCTTTACCATTGACTTGCATGACTTCTGCTATCACAGAAGGCCAAGGCATTCATATGTCCAGCAGCTGCATTTTAAGTAGCTTGCAGAATTGAAATTACATAGTCCACTAGCAATTTTTTATTTAACTTAAGTATTGCCTAGAGGAAATGCTATTAGCTTTCAAATGAAACTTTACTGGTGATTTTAGCTGGTACAGTTAGGGTTTGCACTAAGTAAAATACTCTAAAGAAGGCATTGCTGGCTAATTCAGTTTCATACTTTAGATCAGGGCTTCCTAAACTTTTTCCAATCATGACCCCTTTTCACCTGAGAAAGTTTTACGTGACCCTGGGTATATAGGTATATAAAATAGGTATACAAATCAAAAATTTACTGATAATAAATCATAAAGAAATTTATTTTAAAACAATTCTTTGCTATACATACAATTTTACCATTTACTGTTTCCAAATTTTTCGTGACCCCCACATTCAGTTACACGACCCCATATGGGGTTACAACCCACAGTTTAAGAAGCTTTACTTTAGATCAGACTGACCTTTGTTTTTTTTGAGTGGGTTACTGTATTTTTTTGTTCTGTGGGCCACTGGATAATACAGTGCAAGTCTGCATATTCAGGCAATCTTAACCGTTAAAACCCAAGATTCACTTAGTTCACATCTTTGGAAGAATCTCAGCAATATCTAGGTGATGGTCCAGTGGTCCACTGTCTATTTGTTGTTGCTTCCAAGATAGGGTTGTCAGGCTGAGCCTGGCAACTGGTGGAGGGCTTGGGGGCAGAACATGGGCAGTGTGTTTAACGTTGGCTGTGTCCCTGTGCCACTTCTGGGGAAAACCCAGGAGTGGCATAGGGTAGTTAGAGTTTCCAGCGATTCCTAGAGCTACCCAATGTCACTTCCAGATTCTTCCCAGAAGTAACCTAGGGATGCAGACTACCTCACCTTTAAAAAAAAAAAAATCTCCCCACCACATCTTCAAGCAGCAGCGGTCAAAGGAACCTAGAGGTTGGGAATCCCCCGCCCCAACTGAAGGTCTGGCAAGCCTGTCCCAAGAATAAACTGTATCTTTATTGGAGTGATTTTAAAAGTGATTACTCATTCCAATTTCTGTCCTTTAGAACATAATTTATATTTTGTTCAAATATTGAAGGGAAGTGTAACTGAAAAATTAGAATGGTAATTTCCATGCAAAATTCAGAAGAGCTGAATCCTACAGTGAAGTGCAGATGCATGTTCAGATCACTTTTTTTGAGCTCTAATCAAAATGTAATTAAAATTCTATTGCAAGCTCATGCTGTAGAGCTGAAGGATGACCTTATAATAAATCCTGAAATTGGCTAACTAATCAAAGCTGTTCTCAGGTGCTCGTATTTAACCTTTCTTCAGCATGTTCCTCTCTCTATCCAATGTCCTAATTTAATTTAAAAACCAGAGGGTAAATGGATATATTTCAGTATAAAAGTCCAATCGTCTGTCATTTTGGTAATACAACGTATAAGGCAAGAGATTTTATTTTTGTGCTTGGAATGTTATGTTTATAAAAGGATTAAAAATCAATGGTTTGTCTTAGATCACACAAAAGAATAGGTGATGAGGTACTAAAGGTGTGCCTGGTTCAAGTCTCCAAATTGCCATAGTGTTTGCAGTGGGTTCTAGAGAGAGGAGAAAGGTGATGAAGGGTCTTTCGCCAGCAGGTGAAGACTATTTTGTTTCGTGGTTACTGGCCCTCCTAGTGTTTTTATGTGTTTTAATTGAATTATACTATGAGTTTTAACTGTATCTTTAATTGCTTGAATGTTTTAATGTTTTTTTACGTTTGCTGCCTTGTAGACCCTGATAGGGTAGAAAGGTAGCATAAAAATCTTTTAAATAAAATAAACTAGGTTCTAACCAAAAGGATAGGATGTGATGGCAACAAAGTAGAGCCATGTTGGTTAGGCAGTACTTAGTAGGCTGATATACTCTTCCTGTGTGGAAACTTGAGCTTGCACATGAGAAGTAGTGTATCTAAGCATTTCCAGTCCACCCCCCCCCCCCACACACACACTGCTATATTCTGGAATTCTGTGAAAGCTTTCTAGCATGCTATTCGTCCCCCATCAATCACATGTATTGTTCCTGTGTATAAAAGAGAATGCAAGTGACAGTAGTAAAGACGTGGTAGTGTAGTCTTCTGATGAGTCCTATTGATATACGATAATCTCTCTCTCTTTGTCTCATTATTTCACTGACAAGAATTTTAGCAATGTCCTTTCAGTCCGTTTTATCAGCTTGCATGGCGTATGGTTTTGAAACAGGTTCTGTTCTTCTGTTTATATTCTATACTTTTTAACCAGTGCAACCTCTCAGGTGGCTTACAAGCCACAGATGTATACAATAAGCTTACAAATATACATTCAAAAATCAATGAATAATATCATCTTCAACTACCATGCAAATTCGCTGAAATTCCTGGGTATTCACCTAGTGAAGGAAGCTTAACAAATTCAGTACCAGGTGGGTAAATGAGGGGAGGAAATTCCATAATCTGGGTGCCAGGCCCAGTGTCTTGTTACTGGTCATCTCATCTCAGCTAGTGGAAGAAAACAGATCTTAATTGATAGGCAGATGTGGTACCATCTGGGTTCTCTTTAAGATGCCAGGCTAAAACATTCTCCCCCACCCCCTGGGCTTTTAGCTAGGCATTGGTCATTCAAATTGTTTTACAGTCTGCTCTAGCCTGTTTTATGAGATTCTTTCTAAGCTGTGTTTACCATCTAGCTTAATTTTTACTGCTAGTTTTTAGTGCTGTATTAATAGTTTGTTCATTTTTAACTAATTGTGACTGTTGGTGTTTATCATGTTTTATTTTCAAGCTGCTTAGAACAGATTTCCAAGATAATACAAAAATCTACAACCAACAAGTTAAAATCCATATGATACAACATATACATATGAATGGTATACTGTCCATAGCTTTTTTATTCCTGTATGCAATGAACAATTAACCACCTTTCAACAAATTTATCTACAAGCATTTTTGTCTGCAATAATACATTAATTTCATTAATAAAGCAATTTCTATAGTTGATTAAGCCACACTGTAAAAACTGGTATTTCTACTTCTGTTTGGCAGTGATAGACATTCTAGCTACAGTTAATAAAGTCACAAGGTTCTAAAACTGTTTGTTCTACTATGCCCCTTGGACAGTATAACAGAATTGTTTTTGGGTCATATGAAATTTCATAACCCAAAATTCCTCTGACAACTTTAACTACATGAGATTGAAGTGAATGAATTTTTGGAAAGGTCCAGAAAACATACAATATGCTTTTAGAGGAAGCTTAACTCTGCCAGCAGATATCCAGTAGATTTTAAGTATATATATGAGACACTTTGTGGGTGTAAAATGGCAAGAAAGATATAACTTTTTAAAAATACCTCTTTAAACTAGTGGAAATTATTCTTGACAAAGAATGAGATAATATCCAAGTCAGAACTTATAATTATATTATTGGTTCTACTTTATAACATATGCCAATTTGTTTTTTCCAAATCTGATAACGTATAAATAACAGAAATTACAACTTTGGACCACCTCTCAGAATCATTTCACAAGTTGTTTTTTATCCTAAGGGTACCATGATTTTCCAATAAGTAATTTTAAATAGTTCTTCTTTGAAAATATTGGAAAAGTAGAGGGGTTTCATTGTTGTTTTTACTAACTAGATTTACCAGTGGAAAAATCCTGGCTATTCTCTAAAAAACACTTCTATTGAATCCAAAGTGTGTTTTCTCCACAATTTAAAATCTGCAATAAATATTATATTTGAGTTTTTAAGTGGGAGTGCAAACATCACTGCTGAGTTCCCTTAAAGTATATACCCTAGATACTGCTGTGCCAAAAATTCTGTTCCCTCGTACTTATCAGTCATGACTAATTTGTTGCAGCCAGGTATGATACCTACCACATGCTTTCTTTCTTAATTCCAAAAATATACAAGAATACTTTGTGCTACAAGTTACTGTTCCTCAAGGTACACTGTTCTGGTTCCTAAAGTGCCTTTTCAGTAGCAGAAGTTTCCCAAGGCTCTTTTACTTCAGCTTTGCACATCACAGTTGGATGCCTGGGAGTTATCCCTGGAAGTGATTGACTGTGCAGCCCACTGTGCAGATTCTAGGCAAGAAAAGGATGTGAGCTGAATCACCCCGCTGCATGTGTTCTGCAAGAACGGACTGTTGAGCCCGACATGCTCTTAACAACTGAAACACCACCACCCCGCTTTCTGTGTTTACTTTTACAGTTTATCTTGCTACAAATGCTCATTTGTTGTAATGTACAGTAACATTTTGAAACAGTGGCAATAGTACGCACAGCCAAAGAATTCACTGCAAGAAGCTGCTTGTAACTCAGCCTTTTGCAAGGGGACTTGTCTCTCTGTTGTCATAAGACATTCCTCTTTTTATAAACACTCGGTACACCAAGGAATACACGATGTTCTGAGTTTCAATCATTTCTGCTGTTCTTGAAGTTCAATTGTAAATTACTTTTGAAAGGGCTGAAGTATTTTGCGAGTTTTTCTTTGGTAGACTGATCATAATTCTTAGAAGCATGATGAAATCCTAGTGGTTTATGGTAATTTCCACAAAAGGGAAAAAATGGATAATAATGAGCTGGAGGTTGGTTATGTGAAATCCCTTATCTTAGTTTGTGTGGAGTTTTCCCCCAGTTCAGAAATAGCTGCTTTGGATAGCAGAATGTTCAACTCTGTCACTGTTCTTTTACTTTTTTTACTGTAAATATCTGCCAAAGTCTGCCTTAATCACCCACTTCTTGACTTCCTTACACAATATAAAATTGTACAGATGGCTTGCAGTAGGTGAAGGAAAGGAAGAATGCCAGTAGTAAAAATCACTTCAAAGCCTTACTGGCTATGATGGTCTGAGGGCACGCCCCTAGCTAAATCTTAGTTTGATCTGTTTCTGTGACACACAAACTTTTCTGTGTGCTGTTTTGTACTAGATTACATAAAAGATTTTGATGCGCTGTGATGACAGACTTGGTTTTGCACCCTGAGCAGCATGTTCCAAGGGCTTGAAGGGCATATTTTGAATATGAACTTGTGTGTTGTTGTTTTTTAAGTATAAAAGCTTTTGGGTCAAACCCTATGACAGACATTACTGTTATGGTTTTAGCGTTAGGTTTTCAAGTGAGTTTTTAATCTTAAATCCGAATAGCGAAGTCGGCCAGATCTTTGGGTGATGGGAGCTGTGAATGGGCAAAACAGATCTTTCTACAAACTTGAAAAGGGCCCTAGGTTTGCAGGAAAATGTGAAATCTTACCCCCCCCCAAAAAAAAACCACATTGGGTTTTTTTAAAAAAATCCAAAAATGATAAAAGGAGCACCTGTAGCTTTAAGCAATGGATTCCCTCAGTGGCTGTTGCTAGGCAACCACTGCGTTCCAAGTCTTGGTTCTGTTAGTAAAAGCAAAGAGGAGGGGGCAAGGCCCTTTCCAGGCCTATTTTGAGGGAGGGGTACCCTGGGGCCAGGCCTGACAAGGGTTTAGGGTTGCAGTTCTGGGTTGGGCAATACCTGGAGATTTTTTTTTTGGGGGGGGGGAGCCTGGACAGGGTGGGGTTTGGGGGGGAGGGACCTCAGGAGTGTATAATGCTGTAGAGCTCACCCTCCAAAGCAGCCATTTGCTCCAGGGGAACTCTACTAGGGTTGCCAGCTCCAGATTGGGAAATTCCTGGAGATTTTGTGGTGGAGTCTAAGGAGAGCAGGGATTGGGGGTGGAAGAGGCCTCAGTTGAATATAATGCCATAGAGTCTAACCTTAAACCAGTTACTTTCTCCAGGGAGATAGATCTCTATCATCTGGAGTTCAGTAGTAATTCTGCGAGATCTCAAGGTCCCACCTGGAGGTTGGCAATCCTAGGACTGGAAGCAACTGGGTGACTTGATACCACCCAACTTTCATGACTTGATTAGGCCTGGCTGCTCTCTACTGTTCAACAGCAGCCACCCTATGGAAGCCAGGGTAGTGTAGCCCTTAGAGCTTCAGAGTAGGATCTGGGAAACCCAGGTTTGATTTACCACATTACTGTGGAAACTCACTGGTGATTTTGGGCCTATCACATACTTTCAGCCTAACCTTCCTCACAGGGTTGTTGTGTGGATGGAAAGGAGAATAATGTAAATTGCTTTGGTCCCCATTGTGGAGAAAAGTGGTGTATAAATTAAGTAAATAAATAGTAAATATAGCTGAAGATGGGAGGTTGGTGAATGGCTGAGAAGAAGGAGAGAATGGGGAAAAGGGGAGAGGATATGGGGGTTACCAGGAAAGATAGAAGGAGGAAATACTATGGGGAGCAGAATACAAGGGAAAGTGAGGTGCCACCCTACATGTCCTCTGATGCGAGTGGGCCTGGCCTAATATCTGGCACCACACAACTGTGCCATAGTTTTCATAGGAAGAGGCTGCTGGTGGGAGTGAGAAGCTGAAGACAGAGGGGCAGATAAAGGTAGGTTGACTGTTGGGTGGGAAGGAGAGAGGGTTGCAACATCAGGTTAGGAAATACCTGGAGATTTGGGGGTGTAAAGCCTGGGGAGGGTGGGGTTTGAGGAGGGGAGGGACCTCACAGAGGTCATAGACTCCAAAGCAGCCATTTCCTCCAGGGGAACTAGGGTTGCCAACCTCCCAGAGGGATAATTCACAGTGGGTAGCCGTGTTAGTCTGTTTGCAGTAGTCAAAAAGGGCAAGAGTCCAGTAGCACCTTAAAGACTAACAAAAATATTTTCTGGTAGGGTATGAGCTTTCGTGAGCCACAGCTCACTTCTTCAGATACAGCTAGAATGTGAATCCATTGGTCTTTAAGTAGAGGAACAGTATGTAAATGTGAACAGCAGGCTTGATTGGATTAGGTGTGATATGCAAAAGAGTCTGTGATGTCCAGGGGAGAGATGGGTGTGGAGAAATCAGCATTGGTAATGGGCCGTGAATGCAAGGTCTTTATTCAGCCCAGGTAAATGCATTGACTTTAGTTTGAATATCAACTGTAATTCAGCAGTTTCTCTTTCCAATCTCCCTTTAAAATTCCTTTGTAAGAGAACTGCTACTCTTAAATCTGCAACAGAATGTCCTGGAAGGTTGAAATGTTCACCCACTGGTTTTTGAATATTGTGGTTTCTGATGTCAGACTTATGTCCATTTAATCTTTGTCTAAGAGACTGACCTGTTTGTCCAATGTAGATTGTGGAAGGGCATTACTGGCATGTGATGGCATAAATCACATTAGAAGATGAGCAGGAATATGAACCTGAGATAGTATGGCTGACATTGGTGGGTCCAGAGATGGTGTTCCTAGAATCTATATGAGGGCAAAGTTGGCACCTTGGTTTGTTGCAGGCCTTGGTGCCAGAGTCCATGTTCTTGTTAAGTAGTTTATCATCATGGGTGAGAAGTTGTTTTAGGTTAGCCGGCTGTCTGTAAGCAAGAAAGGGACATCCCCCCAGTGCTTCAGCGAGGGAAGTGTCACAATCCAGCATTGGTTGTAGGTCCTTAATAATACGTTGGACTGGTTTTAGTTGGGAGCTATAAGTCACTCACATTTACATACTGTTCCTCTACTTAAAGACCAATGGATTCACATTCTAGCTGTATCTGAAGAAGTGAGCTGTGGCTCACGAAAGCTCATACCCTACCAGAAAATATTTTTGTTAGTCTTTAAGGTGCTACTGGACTCTTGCCCTTTTTGACTCCCAGAGGGAGTTGAAGATCACCCAGAATTATAACTGCTCTCCAGATGGCAGAAATCAGTTCCCCTGGAGAAAATGGCTGCTTTGGAGGGTGGAATGTATGGCATTATACCATGCTGAGGTCGCTTCCCTTCACAAATCTCACCTTCCCAAGGCTCCACCCCCAAATCTCCAGGAATTTTCCAACCTGGAGCTGGCAGCCCTAAGGGGGAACTAATCTCTGTAGTTGGGAGAACTACTAATCCCTGTAGTGATTCCAGGAGATCTCCTGGCTCCACCTGGAGGTTGGCAACCCTATAAGGAGAGAAGGAAGCAGGAAAAAGGGAAAGGCCATGAGGATTTTCAGGAAAAGGAATGAGGAAATAGTAGGGGAGGGGGAAATGAGATTCCTCTCGCAAGTCCTTGGGGGTTCTCACTTGTGTTCGTCTAATTATGTCACAGAGTTTTGCAGTTGAATATGGTATAAAGAAAGCTAACACAAGTTTTGGATGTAAAACAGTCCACAACTTTATTAAGTACAAGGGATCTGCAGCAGGCAAATTAATTCACTATACAACAAATGCAGGGTGGGTGATAACTAAGCAGGGTGTGAAGGAGTCAGGCCTCCTGTATCAGCATTCCTGAACATCTAAGTGAGTCTACCCTGGCTCCAAACAATCTCCAGAACTGCTCTGACTCCTCCTTGCCATGAAGTTACAGGTGTTTGAGGAAAACAAGTCATATTTCCCTAGCCAAGAGATTTTTGGATCAAAGATCATGATTGCCCCAAGGAGTATCTGTCCCAGTTACCTCAGCCAAAGATGCCTTGAAATTCTGGTCTGAGTAATATCCCTTTCACCTTTGAATTAATGCTTTAGGGTGGTCCCCAAAGTACCCAGTGCTTTCAGAATAACTGAATTTCCCATTCTGTAACCACCATTTACGACCAAGGATTTCTACCAATACCATCCAATCCAATTAGGGCCCTAGCGAGTCCCCTCCCTGAACTGCAGTGATGTTGGTGGGGGGGGGGACGATCAAATTCCATAAGATTCATGAGGTAAAATAATCATGCATGGACCCAAAAGGTGACTGGCTCTAGCCCACTCAGTTAGGGAGGAAAGGTGGTTGCTACACAGTGTCTGGGAAAACAGCTAGAGGCAGGGCTATACAGGCTCCTCCAGATTTTCCCTATTGGCCAAAAATGAGGGTTGTTTTCTCCATGGGCCATCTTACGAAGTCTACCCCCACACCCAACCCTTTACAGGGAGGGGCAGGAGTGGAATTCAGTACTGCAAGCTTCAATACTACAACCTACCATAAAGAATAGCTCCTCCCCCTTTTGCAAATACAGACTTCAACAACTTTCTTTAAAATTCAGTGCATTATCATTAGAAAAAAGCTGTTGCTTTCTCCTGTTATATGGCCATGATGTTTATTCTAACAAAAAAGAAACTGGGTACATTCTTCTCCCTGTTGAACTGGGGTGAGTGAGCAGAAAGGGAGGCTGAATCAATTTCTTTAAATAATCTATGTAAACATGTCCATTTTAACAGTGTTGTCTTTAACTGTAACTTGTTTTTAGGAATAACTACTGTTTTTCTAATACAATACAAATTGATAGAAGTTTTGAAATCGCTGGTCCACTTACACATCGATAGCACATTAGAAGACAAACCATAACATTTGAGAGTGTTAGTGTTGCTTGCATTTGGGCCTCCATTGGAAAAAAAAATCAGCACAAGCTGCAAAATGTTTCCTACAACCAAATCTATGTGTGGAACATTTTATTCATCCTAGTTAGGATTAAATCCCAATGTTAGAGGATCTTGTATTTTGCATCTGTAGTAGTTTAGCTCAATAAGCACTTTTTAATCAAACCATATATCATATTTCAGATTATATTGGACATAAATCTTTTCCCATAAAAACTCGAATGAGTCTTTAATGTCAAGATTAAGTATCAGTGCATAAACTAGGGGGAAACATCTTTTTTCCTTTAATTATTGACAATAAAGATCTCCCAAGGTGAGAACTGCAAACTAAATTGAGAACCTAATTCTAGTTGTTGTTGTTGTTTTTTAAAGGATTGTAAGCTCCTTAGAGCAATGTCCTGTCATCTTGGATTCTAGAAAGTACCATTTGTATTAATAGTGTTGGAACAAAAATGGAATTCATTCTTTGAATGCATTTAGAAATGTATTTTTTTAACCAGAGAGATCTCCAGATATACTGTCTAAATTGAATTCAAGGATTTTTAGCACTAAATCTCGAGGAGAGATAGGTGAACTTGTTTCTGAATTTATCAAATTTAGGGACATAATTGGGGAAAGAAAATTACAGATACTAATAAGGTTTTTGGAAGCCGTACTGTTCTCTGGTGACTGGTAAGCATACTTTAACAGAATAGTAATTGTCTTGGATATTTATGAAGGTTACAGTTCATTTACAGCTAAATTAATATCAGTATTTTTTGCCAGTATTTGGTGCAGCCTTTGAGATACTTCTATATAGGTCAATTTAAGCAGGTTATGTATATTGGATTTATATTTCATTTGGAATCTTGTGCATATATAAACAGTTTTCACTGATGACCAAACCTGCCTTAATGACCATTGCTAAAACTTAATGAATCTCTAATGCAATTGTATCTTAATTCTTTCCTGTCTGTAATTGGTAATTGTAGGGATATTTTTATAATCAGTTTTCTCATGGGAAGATTGAAAGAGGAAATATTTACTGCTACTGGATGAGAACGTATCTTTCAAATTGGGATTTTGCCTGCCGTCATCTTGCATGTATGTAAGAGCTGGCCAGCTTTGGGGCAGAAAAATCATTGGCCAGGGCTGATCCTGTTATTAGAATTCATGACTGGAAAGCTATTCTGTGTATGTAAGGATCAGAAGAGAGGTTCAAATCATCTGGTTGTATCGTTGCCACTGTAGAAGGAGTCCAGTCATTTCCTGTCTCATGAAAATTCTTGTGGGATAGCTGTGCTAGTCTGTTGTAGGAAAACAAAACAGGCCAGTGGCACCTTAAAGACTAACAACATTTATTCTGGCATGAGCTTTTATGAGAGAGAGGTCACTTCTTCACATACCTTTGTTCTTGGATCATTTATTTTCAAGAAGGGGCACATCTCCTGAACCATCCAAAGCTGGTAAAATGTCCTGTTGTTCACTTGGCCAGGCAGGCGGCTGAGCTGGAGCTGTCTGCCAATTCAGAATCTAGAGAAAAAGACAGAGAGATCCAGAAGGAGGCATGCAAGGGACTGGAGAACTGGAAACTGTCTCAGCAGGGAGCTGTCCAACTTGATACACAGGTTGTTTTGTGGAAGGTGTTCAACCAGCAGTTATAATTCCTAACTGAGTCTTTATATGGAAAAATGATGATCCCACCCTTTCCTGAAGCCAAAGTAGGATCCCTGGTCCTCCAAAGATCTTGAGAGCCATTCTCTCCTTCTGAGCTGGACAGGAAAGTGGGATGCCTGGTCTACCAGGCAGGTGCTCCACTGCCCAGTCCAGGCTTTGACTCATGGCTCTCTTTCTCCTTTCCTGTGGAGTCCTAGGAGAGATGGGGGGATGATACAAGCAGATTGATGTATTCAGGCAGTTCCTGACCCCCTTGTTCCACCACATCTTGAATGGAACCCTGCTGTGATATAGTGGGCGGGGGATCTCCCCATGGAGATCCAAACACCATGGTGGGGGGACTCCTCTCCCCATTAGGGGTCTTCACATGAAGAGTTTTTCTTCCAACTCACGGCTGGACCAGGATAGATCCTGACATAAAACATGTTTGGGCATCACTCCCCAGGACATTGAAATCCAGCATTGTGTCCCACTGCTGTAACACAACGGCTGCAAACCTTGGTCTTAAGGGATAGAGTAAGTGTGGCAATAGTATGGGGCAACCTGCGTTTGACAATCAAAAGTATTACCATCGTGTCCCCATTAAGTTTCACTTGTTTGCTTTCATCCAGTCCATTTCAGATTCAGAATTTTTACTGCCTCTCCAGAAGCAGAAGAGAGAGCTTGGTAACATCTACATATCAATGCTGCTGTATTCCAAATCTTGGGCAATCTTCCCTAGTAGTTTTATGTAGATGTTAAACTGAGTGAGAGATGAGATGGAATCATGTTGTTCACTGTCAGTCAGATGTCATGGAACTGAAACACAGTCTTCCATCTTCCACCTAAACCTTACCAATTCTTAATTAATGTTTTGCTCCAAAAAGATTGCACTTACACTGCTGTGCTTTTTTTTATTCTTTCTTTCAGCTATTGTAATGGGTGCATGCTGGATCCAATTTGTGGCTTTTGTTACAAGCTAAACAAGTCAAGTGTTGTGGAGTCCTCCTGTGTTCCTGTTAATAAGAAATCTGCAATAGAGGCTGCTTGGGGCAGGTATGTTTCTTTTGCTGTTCCTTAATTTTATCAGAGTGACTCAGTAATTTAAATACTAGTTCCCCATGAGAGCCTATCGTTTATATTAAAAATTATGGCTGTTACATCAGTCTTCAAAATAGCATTTGTCATCATCATCATCATCATAACGTTCACCAGGGGTTTTCAATTGTCAAAAATTCTTTCCTTTGGCTTTTATTTTGCCCCCCCTGCCTCTCTAGGAAAATAAAATAAAAACACTCTTCAGTGGAATCAATTTTGTCTGCCCATTTAAAGGTCACATTACATCTCCCCACCCCCGAACATCAGTGGCAAAGAAAAAAAAACAAGTCTTAATAGCCACTGTGCCAAGACTCAGCCGTGACTTCTGAACAAATGTGGTGGTCATAAAGCTAGTGAAGTGACAGAAGGAGGCACAAGTAATGAGAATTAATAGAGAATGGCAAACGGTACACGCGTATACTTCTAATTCTAGGCCTGTGCTCATGCGAAGTGTTGAGAAAAGCCACCATGCACAGAGGAGGAGTGACTGCACTGGGTCCACCCCCACCTGTGTATATTCATCACACATGAGCATAATGCTGTGTACGTAGAGTTTGTACATGCTGTGTCTACGTGGGGACAACAGCCAGTGCATTTGCTTCCCCTATATGTGCATTGGCTCATCGCTAGATATAGATTGTGCATAATTTCCTGTTTACATATGGGAATGTGTGGCAAACTCAAAGCAACTGAAGGTGTGTTCCATTTTCTCCCCACTTCAGGTATGTACATCACAGAAGCTAGTGTTGCATCTGAAATCTTTATTGTTTCTTTGAATAATGTTTTAAAACCATGACCCATAACATAAAGCTTATGTATTCATGGGCTCAGCTAAACAAGTCCAGAATGCTAGCAAGGTTGCTTGGGTAATATATATATATTTGCTTTCTAATTTTATCTTTGGCTAATGCTTGTAATAATAAAGCAGTACTTTTTGGCATATAATCAAGGTGGGCACACTCAAATGAACACAGAGCTGCTGGTGAAAAAGAACGCGACATGATTAAACAGGTCGCAGGGTTGTGGACCTACTTGGGCCGGCTGCAGGGAAAAGGGAGGCGGTCCTCCATCAACGAGCTGCCGAGCTCATGGTCGATCGGGTGGAGGCGCGGGAGAATGACATCGGAGCGGCCACCTGACCCGGGGCCCTCCCCACGCCTATTTAAGTCCGGAAACCATTCTGTTTGCATGCGGGACGGGGGTCTGATCCAAGATGGGAAGAGGTGCCTTTCCTTCCTGTTTGTGGGGACCCCCATAAGGGGTCTTGGGATGGAGTACAACAGTGTTGCCCAGCTCGGGGGCTTGGGTTGGGTGCTCCAATCCCAGGTGGCGCTGGCTCCACACAGAGATTCCCGTCCTGGTGGGCCACCTAAGAGCTACTCCGGTGCTGTCCCAACAGGCAGTTGGGCCGTTTATCGATGTTTTCGATACATCGGATGACAGGGTGGATCCGCCCTCATGGTTTTCCGCCAATGCTCCATTCTGTTGTGATCAATAAAAAGCTGTGGCCATTTATTTCCCAAAACGTACGGTGTATGTGTGTTTATTTGCTGTTTATCCCCCTTTCCCCCCCTTTTCCGTGGAACCGTTTGCCTATGGGACCACAATGACCTTCTGTAATGTCTTCTGTAATGTCTTGCTCAATGTACCCCTTTTCCTGCACAATAGAAATGGCTATCCAGTGTGAGGGCTCGTTCTTATTAATCTTTTTTATTTTGCTGTCAAGTCACAGATGACCTATGGCGACCCTTGGTGGGCTTTCAAGGCAAGAGACGTTCAGAAGTGGTTTGCCATTGCCTGCCTCTGTGTCACCCTTGTATTCTCCACTGAGGCAAGGGCATCCTGAGCTGTGGGTTGTTTTCCTCTCCATCCGGGTAGGCAGGACTAAAATTTCTGATTTCTTGTATCCCTTGGCTGGAAACAGCCTGAGGAAGCCAGTTTCCGTCCTGCCTATCCAGGTAGAGCAGGCAACCTCGCACAGCTCCATGCCAAAGGCTCTATTAGGATTAGTTAGAACTCTCCAATTCTTTTGTCGTCTGCGTATTGTGAGTCCTTTCTTTCCCTTCGTATTCCGATCCAAGCTTCAGCCCTCTCCTCCCTCCTCACTACCCACCTTTGTCTCCCTCCTCCGTGAAAGGGACCTAGGATAGGTTCTCTTCAAAATGGCCGATGCCATTTTAGTACGAGAAGGACTACCAAAGGGGGCTGGTGCAAACCGCTCCCAAGGGCTCCGGATCTCCCAACGGCCGTTCAGGCGGACCATTAGGGAGCTTATTAGAACCGGGAGAGACCCTGGCTGCCGAACCGCCCACGGTTCTAGTTAAGACCAAAAAGGCGTGAAAAGCCGCGCCGCCGCAACTGGGCGGTAGGAAGAGGAGGTGCGCCAGCAAGGTTGGCGCTGGGCTGAAAGCCGGGCGCAAAACACCCGACTCTTCACCGAAAGCCTCAACTTTAGCCTCTAGCGTACAGGCATTGTTGGAGGCGGCGGCAGCGGCGAATACATTCTTCCTCGCCGGGAACTGGCAACCCTGCGGCAATGGGAGGCGGGCGGCCATTTTCTATCTTGGCAAAACACCGACGAGCTAATTAACTATGCACTGCAGCGCCAATGGCAGGCTTTCCAATCCTTTCAGGTTCGTCTTCCCCCACCCATGGGATCGGGCCCCTATGGGACTCCCCCCAATCTTTCTAATCAAACCAGTACTACAGCTGAGGAGGACTCCGGTCCTAGTTCTTCCACTAACCTGAGACATAATGCATGGCCCACAAAAGCAGCCATGAAGGCTAAGTTTCCTGAGTCAAGAGAAGCTCACACTGAGAACTCAAAATCTCCTAACTCCTCTGTAGAATATGAAGAGGAGGAAAAAGAGGAGGGTGAATTTGTTTCGGATGATGAGCCACCTCAGGAGACAGACCAACATAATAGGCTGTTCTCTGGGGAGGATTATCAGGCTCTCTTGGCCAAGGCTATACTTGCTCTTGACCTTAATGAGGAAACAGACCAATCTGATGAACCTAAGTCTAAATGGAAAAAGGGAGTCAAGGAATGTTTTCCTAGACCAAAATCCCTCACTAATTCAGTTCCATTCCCAGAGTTCTTCATCAATGCGGTTAGAGAGGAGTGGGAACATCCAGTCCCTAATAGACAACTTCCCATTAACATCAGGAAATTATACAATCTGGCACCGAATGCCATGGCAATGCTCAAGGTTCCCCTGGTAGACGCCCCAGTTTTGGACCTACAGTCGCCGGGATTGGTCCCAGAGGATGGAGTCGGTTCCTTGAGGGACCAACTCGACAGAAACGCAGACTACCTAGCTAGAAAGGCGCATGAGGCTTTGGCCATGGCTATTCAGGCCAGCGCCACTACCTCTATTTTTGCTAGGGCCTCCTACTTATGGATAAAAAAGATTATTCAATTGGTACCTGAGGACAATCTCAGGGTCATAGGGGGACTCAAGAGAGTTCAAAGTGCCATAACCTTAATGGCTGATGCCTCTCTTGATACCATGTCTTCAGTGGCAAGGTCAATGGCGTCGGTCACCTCCATCAGAAGGGGACTCTGGCTTAGGGCTTGGCCAGCCGACTTGAAGGCCAAAACCACCCTGTTAAGGAGCGTCATTTATTCGGTGAGAAGCTGGACAGCATAGTGATAGAAACAAAAGATAAAAAAACAGGTCCTCCCTATGCAAATTAAAAAGGACCATCGCCCTTCCTCATATCCTTCCTTTCGTCCCCCAAAGTTCTCACCCAGATTCAGAACCGAATATAGGAGAGGCTCCTGGGGATCAACCAGAGGATCCTGGGGCAACACCAGATCCTTTCACAGGGTGGGGGGGAGGTTCTCCAGACCACAAGGGTTCCAGCCCAGATCGGAAAAAGGAGACCGTTTCACAAAAAATAACCCTCAGTGACGCCAGTCACATTCAAGTGGGGGGACGGTTGCAGGAGTTCTCGGCAAGGTGGGCCCTGTCCAAACCGGACAATTGGGTCTCACAGATCCTAACAAACGGTTACCTCCTGGACTTTGCTTCCTAACCACGGGACCGTTTCCTACATTCCCCAATATCGTTCAAGAAAGGAAAACATTCCAGAACCCTAGCAGCTATTCAGCATCTGGCCCACATCAAGGCTATCGAGCCAGTACCCAACCAACAGAAGGGCCGGGGAGTGTACTCCATTTTCTTCACCGTCACAAAGAAAAACGGGGACTGGAGGGCCATCCTCGACTTAAAGTACATCAACAAGAGGATGGCCCACAGACATTTCCGTATGGAAACAGTCAAGTCAGTCGTGGAGTCGCTACTCCCTGGCACCTTCATGACGGCGGTGGACCTCACAGAGGCCTACCTCCATGTTCCTATCCACCCCCTGCACAGACCCTTCCTAAGATTTGCTTATGGACAAAACCTTGTCTTTCTCAATGTACCCCTTTTCCTGCACAATTGAAATGGCTATCCAGTGTGAGGGCTCATTCTTATTAATCTTTTTTATTTTGCTGTCAAGTCATAGATGACTTATGGCAACCCTTGGTGGGCTTTCAAGGCAAGAGACGTTCAGAAGTGGTTTGCCATTGCCTGCCTCTGTGTCACCCTTGTATTCCTTGGAGGTCTGCCATCCAAATACTTGCCAGGGTTGAGGCTGAGAGTCTGTGGCTGGCCCAAGGTCACCCAGCAGGTTTCCATGGCAGAGTGGGGATTCAAACCTGGGTCTCCCAGATTCTAGTCCGACACTTAACCACTAAACCACACTGGCTCTCTATGAATACTTTATTCTAGTTTTATTTTAAAAGTGTGTTGCTGATAACAATGTTTAGGAATCACACCTAAACAGGTCCCAGGAAAGTGTTTTTAGGATTGCAGTCTTAGCCAGGCAGTGTAAAGCCTTTGTTTCACATTCTTTTTTTAAAAAAAGATGGTATATGTTGATCGTGGATGAGTAAAGGTAGTATCCAGATATATGAATCTATGTGGATTTTTTTGTCAGTTCTGGTTTCTTTTATACAATCGCAACAGATTCCCCACTGGAAGCTTTTTGCCATCAGTTCAAGCAGAAATAAATATATTTTGATCTGTCAAGAATGGTGTTTCATCTTTCTATGAGAGATCCTAGATTTCCATTTCTCAGCTGCAATACTACATGTCAGGTGAATAATTCCAATTCAGAATTTGACAGCATTTTCCAAATTGCAGTTGTCAGTTACAGTAGAGGGAATAGGGGAGATGTCATTACCTTATGGTTACCAAGATGGCTGTTTGCGTTATAGAGGCTGCTGTGGAAAACTAAAAGAACAAGCGTGTGTCAAAATGATGGGGAGCAAAGTTTACAGGAGCAGTGCCGTTGTCTCTTCATTTCATTGTAAAGGAACGTGTGGCAGGAGGAGCAGGGAGGATGTGCCACAAGGAGTATCTAAAAATAATAAAAGAAAGCACTGT
The DNA here is from genome assembly GCF_029931775.1 of Euleptes europaea. Lineage (NCBI taxonomy): Eukaryota > Metazoa > Chordata > Lepidosauria > Squamata > Sphaerodactylidae > Euleptes > Euleptes europaea. Next base: position 48,480,793 of record NC_079314.1, read on the forward strand.
TTAAGTTGCTCTCTTAAGAAAGGTTTAGCCAAGATGACTGATTCAGGTCAAAGCAGTATTTTATCTACCACTTCTGGCTAGGACCCAGCAGAATCTGTCTCTGAGCATGACAGAAATTATGTTTTAAAATGCACTGAAGTTGTGGATCCTCCCCCCTCCCCGCATAAGTATTGTTAAAGAAAAAGTCAGGCTTACATGAACTCCAAGAATCTACATATCTCATGCCTCCATCCCCCCTCTACTTTTTCCTCCCCCCCCCGCAGTTCTTGCAGCCTCTCCTCTTCTCTCCTACCCACCTACCTATCTGCCCTTTCCTGTTTCTCCTCACAGCCTCTGTTCCCACTCAAGGAAGCACTATTTTCTGTTCCTCTCCCCCATATTTACCTTTTCTTTTTTACCTTTTCTGCTCTTAATCTCTCCAGCTTTGCCTTCCCTGCCTTTTATCTCCCTCCCCCCCCCCCGTTTAAATCTCGCTCCTGTTTAAATCCCTTCCCTTGCATCTTTCAGTGTAATTTCAGTGGCAAATATTTCTTAAGGAAGCAGACATTGCTTCTATCCTTTTAAAACCCCAAATGCATTTTTGTTTATACTGCATATTTTTTGCAAACCTGGTGTTTTCCCCAAGGTTGTAGAATATCCTGTCTGTCCCTGGCTTCATTGTGTGTTTAATTTCAGCTCTATGGCCTGAGTCAGAATTAGATATAATGATATGGGGAAGCCCTGGCTGTCATCACCACAACATAACGCTAAATTCTAACCCCAACCAAACTTTCCCCCAATCTCTCATAATTCCATTATTTCTTTTCAGAGATTTATTTAATTGGATATTGAAATCAATATAGAAAGCAATTGGTTAAGAAATGACTTTATCCACCACTAATCAATTGTGTAAAATTAAGTTTACATATGAACAAGAAGTGACAAGAACTTCATGCACAGTTACCTTTATCATACAGCAAAATGTTTTGGAGCAAAAAAATAAGCTTTGTACTTCCGTTGAGAGTTGCCAAGAGACATTACAATGAAATTAGCTTAGTTTCTACTTCCAGAGAGGTTAACTAGGCGTAATAAACTGTCATTTCTACAAGTAGACCTTAAAAATTTTTTGTAACAGATAAGGAATCAGCCCCTCCCCCCCCCAAAAAAAACCTTATTTACTAAACTGAAGCTGTTTTTAAATTGATGGTTGCATTTTCATAACGTGAATCATAAGTACAGTTTGTAAGAGAGGTCAAATGACATAATTATTTTTCCGTGTTGATTAACAATGAAAGCAGAACTTAAAAATTGCATATCCACATTTGTTACATTTAAACAGGACTAGCTTTAAGCCATTTAAAGCTCTGGTTAAGAAGCCAGACGTTGCAAAAGACCTTTTCTCTGCCTGAGTTGTGGCCCTTCGGCCAGCCGGAAAAGGCAATACTGATCTAAGTGGACCATGATTTATGCATGGGAGTTTTACCCACACTTGGACCCATACTTTCCTGTTAAGAATCTATACACCAGCAGTCTCCAAAACTCAAATCAAGTCCCTCCCCTTTAAATGCTGCTTTGTAATTGGCTTACTTTGCGGTGCTCACTGTGAGAGAAAATCCTCCCCCCCAAAACCCAATTATCACATAAAAAAGCATTTTAAGAACAAAAAATGGAAAAATCTGAAGGGGGGGGGGAAATCCAAGCCTCAGTTTTAAAAACCCTTTCTTTTGCTCAGAAAGAGCTCAGAGGAAGCAGGAAGCATTTGAATGCCTTTCTCTTTACATGCTGCTTTGTGATCGGCTGTGAGAGTGCTTTGCCTTCTGCAAATAGGTTTCAGCTGGGTAGAGGGAAGAATTGGGTTAACAGAGGAATGGGAAGACCTGGACATTGCGAGGGCTGGCAGCAAGGTTATTTCTAATGGTTGGAAAACTCATGCAGAACTCCAAGGAACAACCGAGTCAGACGGGGTGAACGTGAGTCCAAGTATCCATGCGTAAATGACCCAAGAGTATGAAGTTGTGTTTATTAGGGATCCTTGGGTTCATTTCTCTGATTGCATGCTGGTTTGCAGAAACCTTGAAAACATAACTTGTCTAGTCACGCCTGCCTTGTATGAGAAGCAAAGCCCATATCTGCCAGCAGAAGTACTCAAATTACATCTTACTAACAAAAGATGAGAAAGGTGGAAGGAAATCAGTGCGGAGTGCAACACATCAGCAAATGTTGCCTTGGAGTAATAAAAGGCTACAGTAATTTATATGCAAAGTATTTCACGTTAATTGAATACGGTATGAACCATATGTTCGATTTTGTCATGTATTTGCATTTTCTTCCCAGACTCAGTTTTCCCATGTGGGTTGTGATGTTTTACGTCCCAAAAACTTTTTAATTTTTAATTTGCTCTGCTGCTGAGACATTAAGAGGAAATAAAACTACAAAGAGTAACCTCTGTGGAGCACATGTTCACAGTTGCATATCAAATACAGAATTGCTGTATTAGCTTTTCCTCAATACCTCCAAAATTACGTATAGCGACAATTGGCTCATAGGGATGTGGAAAGCCAATATATAGTCTCCCTTGCCCCTGCTGTCAGCAGATAACGAGTGTATTTGAGCACATGAAATATCAACATAATAGATGTTCAGTATGTAAGCTTTAATTGTGATGAATTTATTAATAACCATGAATGCTGGTTCATTAAATATGCAAATAGACTTCGTCTTTGACTCTTCTAACCACTGTCCTAAATGTCAAAGGCTGGATGGGTGTAAATTTGTTTGACCACTAACATTAGGCAATATACTGGGGGCTTCAACTTTATAGAGCTTCAGTTTAGAGTGCTCCTTTCTATACTAGGGTTGTGAACTGCCAGACGGAGCCTAGATATCTCCCAGAATTACAGCTATCTTCCAGACTACAGAGATTAGTTCCCCTGAAGAAAATAGCTCCTTTGGAAGGTAGACTTGATAGAATTATACCCCTTAGGGAGGTGCTTCCCTTTCCTAAACCCCCACCCTCAAATATCCAGGAATTTCCAAACTGGCAACCCTAACTGCCTCCCTTTCTCTGCACCCCTGGGGGGGTGTCCATTTCTGACTATGAACAAATGTTCTCTGTAAAAATATTAAAATATCCAGATGATCATTTCCTAATTTACCCAATATAACTTGTTGCGGTATTAGGCATTGAAATGGTTACTGATGCAGTGGCTCAAAAAGGAAAGGAGAAAATAAGGTGTGGGTAAGTTGTAAGTTTTTTTTAATTTTACAAACTTTTAAATAAAGACGTATTGTGTTAGTAGATATCTCTTCCACACACCCCAAACACCCCAAGTATATGATTTGGTTTTTCCCCTCCTACTTTCTAATTTGCTGTTCTTGCTATTTTGTTTCTAGAATGGACTTGGGATTTTAACTGTTTTATATATATTGCATTTACCTACTTTGGTGTGAACCACCTTGGGTGTGAATGTAAAGAGGCCACACATAAATATTTTAAAACAAATAAGTTGAAGAAAATATCCACTGAATTTCAGAGAGCAACTAGCGTATCCCAATATAAATATTTGTGCTGTCTTGTCACTCTTGCACTACAGTCCTATGTAGAAATATATAAGATAGCTGAAACCAATGGCTTACTGTAGCCCCTGCAATAGGATTGCATTGTTACAGCTCCACATGTCCCCTAAAGACTTCTAATCTATTGTTGTTGTTATGTATGCTTCAATATTTATTTAAAATTGTTTTACAAAGTGAAATATCCGCTCATATAAGTTTAAAATATAATATATAACACATTACTGTATGTATATCCTACTGACAATCAGATAGGCCACATACTTTTAATATTTCTGTGTAAGGCAAATTGCACAGCTGTCAGAATGACTGACTTAAGCTATGGTTGGGATGGTGGAAATATCACTGGAGTTCAGACAAATCTAGTCACAGTTGTCAGAAGTAATGGGCTGTTCATTAGTGAGTGCCACACTCTTTTCACACTGTTTCACATAAATTAGTCCCTTTTTAATGTGTACACATCAGTATTTATTAAAGTTGCTAAATTGGTGCTCACAGAAATAGAACACTTTTGTTTATCTCTTCCCAGAAAAAAACACCTCAAACCTCAGAATCCCTCATCTAATCAGTGTGCATCATTTCTGAGTTCAAACAAAAATTGAGAATTTGGCCTTTTTTGATTTGAGTGTGTCTGCTGCTCATCAACAGACAGTGGTCTTTTCCCACTCGATTTGTTTTTCTCATTCAAGGGGCAAGGAAGCCGAAGAAGTTAGTAAACACCTGAGAAAGCTAATCTACTACGATTTTGTATGCAAATTATTTTTAGTTGTTTTCATGAAAAGCCTTGATTTGCTGAGCTATATCCTTTTTTATTTATGAATTAGTCCCAGTTTTTAATTTTACATCTGGAAATAACTAAAGGGACTTTATGACAATCATGCAATTTAATTCAGTCTGTGGATTAATTCTAATAATCTCAATAGAAGTAGAGCATTAGTGCAGTTGTGGGGTAAAGATTAGCTGCTTAAACTAAAAGTCATAGCTTAATTTAGTTAATGAAAGATACTGGAAAAACTGCAGCTTTACAGAGAATTGTACTGGGGTAAGAAGATACTAACCAAACATGTGTATTGGGTATCCTGTGCTATGAGCCATACCAGTGAATTGTAGAGTCTTTTCATATATTCATTCAGGATCATAGTTCCATTGTGCTGGTAGTCCACACAATGGGAAGGGGAAAAAAACTGTTTCTGTCATGTGCCAGCTTCACATTCACCTTTCAGCTCTAAAACAGCAGAAATATTTCAAGACAAAAATCAACGTCAAGTGTGATTAATGTAATCATTGTTCTTCTGACAAACATGTCTCTGTGCTTTGCTATTCTTGTGCTGTTGATTACAGCTGTTATAATTGTGCTTAATGATGGCTAATGACTGAAATAAAGTTTCAGAATAATAGAACATTAAAACAAGAATGCGTGCAATACATTTCTGTCTGTCAAGGAAACCTTTTCACAGTGATGAGAGAGTGTAAAGACTCGCCAACTGCGGCTGCTTGCGAGTAAAAAAAGATGCCTTCTCTCTGGTTCTTAAGCAGCAGTCTGAAAGAAGAATAAGCACTATGCAAGAATAAAGGGATATTCATGGCTAATAATTTGGAGGAACTGAGAATAATATATAAAGTTGAAAAGGCAATGTGAGGCCCACTGCAGTTATGCGTATTGTATAAGGAACAAATTGAAATCTGCAAGGCTGGATCTGACTGCATTAGAGACTAAGCTTCAGCGTTCAGTCCCATCAAAACAGTGTCAATGTTCATAAAATTCACCCTAAAGCTACTTGGCATTAATGACTTTGCAACCTAATTAACTGTGCCTTGCATCTGTGACAAGAGTTACTCACTTGTCACCAGCCTGCTTTTCAGCTTTCATTTTTGGCACTTCAGAAAGCTGTATACCCCCTCCCTTTGTTTTTGTTCCCCTCCCCCCCAGTCTACTTTGGATTTAGTTTGGCCGTGGCATGTTGTAGTATATTCAAATTTACCATTCTCTAACGAGCAATTCAATTAATGTCATTAATTTCAAGCTTTTACTGTGGAAGATACATTCAGAGTGCGGAGAGGGTACTTCTGGATGTCCATCCCTCTTAATGTCTTGGGACATGCTGTGATATTTTCCTCGTTTCTGAGTCTGCTGGCAATTCATGAACACTCTCTACACCGCTGTCAGGATGATTGGGGAGAGAGCTCCTGAAGGCTGCAGCACATGGCTCCTGGCGTGTTAGTCTAGCGCCAACTTTCTAGCATGCATGCAGTAGCAATCTCATTGCCAGGGTGAAACTGATGAAAATTACACTGTTACGCCCTCAGCTGTAGTTCAACTGTCCTCGTCATTTGCTTAGTGTCATAATAGATTGTATGGAAGCTAGAGATAGTTAAGCAGGCTTTCTTCCTCCTCTTCTCCTGTGAATGCAGCTGCGTGCTTTCTAGAGCCTTCCTAAGCACAGCCAACTAATAGAGATACCAGTAGAGTTGTTAGACGCGATCGGTGATTACAAAACATCTTTTTATACCTGAAAGCCATGATTACATAATGGATTCTGTCCATTGTACTATCAGACTAGTAGACTAGGTTGGTACAATGTTAATATACAAACCTAAGGCAGATTCATCGCTTGTAACTGGCAACATACAAATAAACTGCTGGTTTTAATGGATGAACAGACCCTAACCTTTGCACATCCCATGGCGCTAAAGTAACCCATTGGCAAAACCAGTATATGGAGTAGGAACTTGCACAATAATGGCAGTTTTCCCGGCTTCCTTTAAGAACGTAAGTGTTGTTGCGCTGGGCCCTACCAAAGTCCATCTAATCAACCTGGTTTCCAGCAGTGGTTAGCTATTAATTGGAGGCAGAACATGAACCTTCATTTTTCCAGAACTAATAGCCTTTGATAGATGTATTCTCAATGAATTTGCCTCCTTAAAGCAATCTAGGTGACATGACACCAAATGCTTGTTTCAGTTTCTAGGCTGAAAATAGTGATGGCTGAAATGGTTCCTGAGAGAACCCCCTTGATTATAAATACTTGCAAGTAACTTGCCCATTTTCGATCTGTTGAGTGCCTGTTTCTTTCATTTGCTGTTCCTGTGGAAGTATTCATTGCTACTTGTGACAGGAACAGGTCACAGTGGGAATGCACTTACCGGGGGCCAGGAGGTGCTTCTCATGAGGAAAGCCCTGAGGCATGGCTGGTAGCAAAAGGGCTGCTCTGAGAAGCCTGCTCAGAAAAGGCAAGACAACCCCCACTGGAGACCAGCCAAGCCAGCAGCCGTTAGCAGCAGGTGGGGCAGCAGGTCAGCCAAGCCAGGGTGCTTGTTAAGGCAAGGCTTAAAAACAGCAGGGAGAGGCTTGCTGGGGGAATGATGGATAGAGTACCCAGGGGAACTTGTGAGCCATGAGGCAGGAAGGATGCTACAAACTATTTCCTTGAACTGTATGTCTGAAGAACTGAACTCTGAACTGAACTGGAGGGTCTTGCATGTGCTTGGGGAAATGGGACCAATGGACTTGAGACCCCTTCCAAGCTGGCTACTGGCTGCTGCACTACACGTCACCTGGGAGACACCCAGTCCTGCCACACTGCTGCTTTATACTTCCAGGGTTAGTCACATGGAAATGCTAGCCAATTGGATGGGACAGGATGATTTGCTCTGCCCTGTGAAGCAAACAAAATGTAGCTGAAAAACTAACCAGTCAGGGAGAACAATAGAGGAAGATATAAATGAATAAACAAATATTTTTACAGGCACCGTTAATAATAATTTAAAGAGAGCTACTCTACTCATCATTTTATACATATGTCATGGTTCATCTTAGTCAACCAAGTTGTAACCATGGAATTGCACCTCATACAATGCATGGTTTTGTTCAATGCACAGATATGAGAGGCTGATTGTAATATATGAATCATCCCTTTGGTGGGTTCTTTTGGAGATGTCTTGCATTCCCAGACATACATTTTAGGAAGAACAAACTAAAGCTAGCAGCAGTGTGGCCTATTTGAAGAGGTCCACAATTTGTAGCTACAGTTGATAGCCAATAGGATTGCATGTTGATTTAGAAGTAAGACCCATTGTGTTGAATGGGGCTTACTCCCAAATAAGTGTGTACAGGATTTCACTCTTATGCACATTTATCTGAGAGTAAGCCCAAACTCAAACACTGTAGAATGCTGCATTTTGAGATTTCCCCTTCTCCTGTCTCTCTCTCTCCAGACTACAGAGACTGAAAATAATCTCCTGCTGCATTCAGGTAGTCACACAATAAAGCATCCTCTGGACCCAGAGGATTTACTTGCCCAGATGAAAAATATCACCACCACTAGTCTGTTGGCCAGTGCTTTCACAGAAGGCAATCTATTGCCATTCTGTGCTTATAATTGTTGCACTTGTCAGGTGTTTCATAATTATGAGCATCTTGTATCAAAAAAGTGTTTAGAAATAAGAATAGTCTTAAACCACAGTGAACATTACATCATATTCTTCCATTTATTGTGGGTGTTTCATCTACATTTGTTTGAACATTTCCTTTTGTTGATGTTTGTGGAAAGAATATGAAACAAATAAGTTGCATTTAAAAGTTGTAGCTACATGACTTATTTCCACTTTAACAATAATTTGGGGGGAATAATGTGATATGGCCTTATCATTTACAGCTCCCAGTAATGATCTGACACATTCTTGTTTACAAATTCTTTGGCGGTGATGTGAATAATTTTTTTGCAAGCTACGTTGCTATGAATGTTCTTCATATATTTGCATTCCCATTAAGCTGAGTTACTTGGAAAAAAAGTCTCTTGACAATTGCTGCACACCGGAACCAAATAAAGCATTTGGTGTTTGTTGCATGTTGTGCTGTCCTGGGTTATTAAAGAGGTTTTTGAGGAAAAAGACACAAATGGCAGTGTGATGACCACATAGTTACAGTATTTCACATAGCGAATACATACCTCTTTACGCCTTGCAAATCCTTCCTTTTCATATTTGTAGAAGTCTGAAGCTCAAACTAGATATTATAGAATGCCATATTTTTAAAAAATCAAAAACAGGACAGAAATGCCATGAATGGAAGAACAGTGTGCAAAAGGAGACTTTTGCAGCTTGAAACAAGCTGCAATTCCACCCGTGGGAATAAAGATACAGTGTCCATGTATTTTCCTGGTTTCATTTCTTGCAAGCTTGGATAGGAGAACTTTGAACTGAAAAATGTCATCCATCCCCTTGCCTCCACTGTTCGTCTACACCAGGGGTCTCAGAACTGCGGCTCCAGAGCCTCATGCGGCTCTTTGGCCCGTTGAGTGCGGCTCTCCGAACTTGGTTCGGAGCCCCTGCTCTTGCGCCCGCTCATGCCGGCAGCCGGGCTGCGGAGCCGGCACGCCTGAGAGAGCGAGCGGGCGCGCTGTCTCCCCCCACACACACTGTGGAGAATGGCCGGGTCCCCCTTTCCCTTTCCCTCAATGGTTGGGAGGCTAAAGCCTCCCCTCCCCTCTAGCCGCGCGATTGCTGGGCAGGCGGCTCGGTGGTTCCTGCCCCCCCGCCTATCAGCTGTTGGGCGGGGCGGGCTTCCTTTGGTAGACCTGGCCTCCGGCTGAGTCCCATTGGGAGGCCATGTCTACCCACTGGCTTTCTTGGCAGTACACCTGGACTCCGAGGAGGGGAAAAAGTCCCCCTTCAGAGGCCAGGTCTACCAATTGGCTTCTATGGGTCTCCGGAGGCCAGGTCTACTGCCAAGAAAGCCAATGGGGTAGACCTGGCCTCCCAATGGGACTCAGCCGGAGGCCAGGTCTACCAATAGGCTTTTATGGCGGTAGACCAGGCCTCCAGATGAGGACTCCGGACGGGGAGGGGGAAATGGCAGGGACTTACAATTTAATTTTTATCAATAAATAAGATCACTGTTCAGTATGATATCAAGTTTTATTCAGTGTACCTATAGTTTAATTAAGACTTAAAACTTTAATTAAAGTTTATTAAGTTAATAAACAGTGTACCTACCTATATAGTTTAAGTTTAAGAAATTTGGCTCTCAAAAGAAATCTCAATCGTTGTACTGTTGATATTTGGCTCTTTTGACTAATGAGTTCGCCGACCCCTGGTCTACACTATGTGCCCAGCCTTTAGTTTAGGAACACACAAAAAGAAGCAGAGAGATATAACCTAGCTTGTGCCTTAGCCTTCATCAGCATCCTGCATATCTCCTTCCTTTTCTCTGCATGGTGGATGAATAAAATGTGAAGGAGAATATTGCTGCGGCTGGTAGCTGAACATTCCTTTGTTGGGTTAGTGATTCAGAACAGTTGGCCAGTATTTATTCAATGTTAATTGTTAGGGTCTCATGATAGCTTTGGGGAGAGAAGGCAGCATGGTATAGCCTGATCTCATCAGATCTTGGAAGCTAAGCAGGATGGGTTCTTGGAAGGGAAACCACCAAGGAAGACTCTGCAGAGGAAGGCAATGGCAAACCACCTCTGCTTCTCACTTACCATGAAAGCCCCTTGCTGGGGTTGCCATAATTCAGTTGCAACTTGAGAGCACTTTGCACATACACATCATGGCTTCATCATGTACATACGAACTTGGCAACAGCTGATTGTGCTGTCTGATCTTCTGTTACAAGTTGTTTGTGTTGACTGTGAACAGCCTCTAAGTGTGATGGATCCTCAAGACTGCCCCTGCGCTGCTGGTGGTTCTTGTAACTGCTGGTTCCTGCAAATACAAAAATTGCAAATACACTTCTTGCCAAAAAAATTGCTGTTCTTGTTTCCCAGCTGGCTGCAGCAACTGTGCCAAGGGCTGCATCTGCAAAGAGCCACTGTTGAGTAAATGCAGATGTTGCAACTGAAAATGCACTGTTCTGTTCTTTGTGTAACCTTGCCCAGCTAGTCAGGAGGTTTGAGCTGGGATGTCATCAATATGTGGATGACACTCAGCTGCATCAGTTGGTGCACAGCCAGCCAGATGCTGACCCAGAAAATCTGACTGTGTGCTTGGAGGCTGTGGTGAGGTCCTTACAGGAACCCCATGGAGAGCACGTGTACAGCCAGTGGTCCGCCAGCTGTTCTGGCTCCAGATTGAATACCAGATCAGGGCCCTGTCGCCACTCCCCACACCACAGTGGCCACTGCCATTCCTCTCCTCTACTCTGGCGTAGCAGCGCCCGTGTTAAAAATTTTTTTTTTTTAAATCCCTCCATTTCACTGCTGGGCACTGTGTAACTCTCCCCTTAGGGAGTGGCTTAGCTACGCCGGCCTTCAGGATTGCCCTGAGAGTCAGATATGGCTGTGAGTTGACTGAAGCTCCTTGCAGTGCACACTCAGCCTCTCTGTCTGTCTGTCTCTGACTCATGTGAGGTAGCAGACCTGCTGCTCTGTGGGATTACCTCCTTGCCTCTACCTGGGCACTGTGTGTAAATAAAGAACTCCCAAGAATTCTCCCTCAAAGGAAACCATCTTTTACTTTTAGTACTTTTAGTAAGCTTATGTTGCTTTCGTTAGACAGTAACTTGAGCTCAATCCAGGTCATGGTTTCTGAGGTTTCTCCAAAGCAGATCTCTGGCATCCTTATGAAGGGCCCTTAATTGCCTACTTTCTTTAAAGAAAAACTGTCTGTGTCTGACTTGGGGGGGTGTCTCTAAAGTACAATTACTGCAGTAATTTCAGCCTTGTATCATTTGTATAGTGTCTGAACCTGCAGATCATCAATGTGTGCTTTTCCTGTCTGGGCTGGCCTAGCCTCTACATCTGATGTTTAGAATCCTTTTGTGGTAACCCCTTTCAGTTGAAGTTGGAGAAGAATGTTGTACAAAGAGACAATGCCCATTTTTTCCTGTTCCCCAAAGTAGCTATTTTGAAAGATGTCTGCACCTTAATGATGTATCTCTGTTGATGCCTGGAATCATTTGTTAATTTTTTCAACAGCAGCTACACCTGATTTAAAGCCCAAATATCATGCTATTTATGCTTCTCAAGCAGTTTTCTAGAAAATGTCTGGGAGAAACACACACACACACACACAAAATACATGGTAGTGGGGGAATTCCAAAAACTCAAGACTTGCCTGCACTGTCAGTACTAATGAGCATGCCCAGAAACAATGAACTCTGGGGAAATCTGAAGTAACCATGGCAACAGAAGAACACAGAGTAGCTAATTAAATGTGGCAGTTGGGAAAATAAACTGCCAGAGAACTTGGCTTTCTTATTTTGTGTGACAAGAAAAAGGAGAGCTGTTGGAATCAAGATCAGCAGAACAATTGTAAACTATAACATCAAGGTGGTTTGTATTAACAGTGGCACTTGATGTGGGAAGAGGAAGGCCTTTTCATTCCATCAGCTGTACGGAAACTGCCTTTGGTTACTTTGGCACAGGTGTGAAGACAGGCAGGATAGCATAGATAAATTCTTTTTTTATTCTAAAAAAAAAAAAGTCTAGCTTGGCCTGAAACAGATGGCAACCTGGGGCACAGGTAAGAAAGGGATCCACTCCAGGAGCAAGCTTGTACCTCCACCCCAGTGGTCTCTCTGAGTGTTACCATGGTAAATTTTAATTTGGGGGAGATCAACATCCAAATCCCCTCAGTTTGGATAGTCTGCTGGATTTGAGCCTGTTGCTTAAGAGTGGTTTCCCCTGCTAGCCACATCCTTCCCCATTTACTAAGGTATGAAATACCACTATGATGAGTCCAGGGCAGGGGGGGCTGACTAGAGCTTTTCTTTTCCAGAAATGTATCTCCTGTTCTAACTATCCTTTTGTACTGGGCAGCATGGGATATTTTTTTTCAGCCTGCTCTGTCAGGGAAGAGGTTGTGTGCATATATTTGAATTTATCTATTCCATGTTTATTTTAAAGAAAGATTTCCTATCAGAGTTCTTAAAAAGATTTCAAGGAGAGCTACCCATCACTGTACATAATAGAAAAATGAAACACTTGAGGACCTAGTAATACAAAGGGCAAATCCTTTTTTCCTGCAACAGGAGACAGGAAAAGATTACAAATCCCATTCTGCCCAGCACAGAATAATACAATTCTCAGGGCCAGAGTGTCGGATCCGATCATTGCTGACACCTTAAAGCAGTCCTCCCCTGCTTAAGTTTATATTGCACTGAGTACAAACCTGTCTTCTGGCACCAACGTTTCATCGCCCTCCCCCAGTATAGGGATTTTTAGTTGGTACAGTGTGCTCCCATGTACAGAGGGTAAAGGCATGCACTGCGTTTCCCAGGGGATTGAGGGGATGCGAGTCCTCCCTTCTCCTTTTACACCCTACCTAATGATGGTCCCTTTGCTAGTTAAGACTGTAAGCCACACTGTAATCAGCAGGTTGTTTCATAGTGGCTAACAAGGAAGGATGATAAACTGACTAGAGCCTTTGTGTAGCTTGAGATGCATTCATAACAAGACATTGGACTTGACTTTAATGGGCAGCTGCAGTGTTGCCTGAAAGGAATCTACTAAACCAATTACAGTATTGTTTGCTTCAAGACACTTCGACATGAATAATCAACCAGTATTCATCACTCTGCACCTGCAAAAGATACTAAGAGCAACACTGAAATGAGATGATATGATGCAGTGAAGCTGTTTAGTGTATTGTCTCTCATTTAAAAGCCAACGTGAATGCAAAAATCTGCCTGTGTAAGGTGGGTCTCAGAAGGAAATAAACTTGAGTCTGCTTATTTAGCATGGTAGGAACCAAAAGAATCATGGCTTCAACACAAAGACAAGCATTGCGCACACATGGTTTACTTGCTACTCTAGCCAGCTTTGGGGGGAAAACAGAAAACTGTGTAAAAACTTGCTGAAAGGGGACTGAAAGATTACTTTTATCAAGTCATCACACTTGTGCAAAATGATTATGGACGAGACAAGGGAAAAGAGATTGCAATGGAGGGTGGTGACATCTTGTGTTTGAGTTAGCCTTTGGTGAATTCCTTTTGACTCAGCTTAGGATCTGCTTACTATAGGTTTTCCTGGGTGGGTGGGAAAATTCACCTTTCCCAAGATTTCTCTACTAGGAAAAAATGTTGACGTTTTGTATGCCTTATCCTGTTGTTTCTAACTGACCATCAAACATTCACCTTTCTGTTTCTTTTTTGCCCAAATTGTGGGTAATAATTACAGCTCAAGCACAGTTGAGCCCATTTTCAGGCTTCAGGGAACTGTACAGTCACTGAACTGCTGGCCCACAAGATACGGTTCAAAGAAGCTTGAGAGCAATGGAGCTGTAAATCCCTTGTCTACAAAGCTCAGATAAGCTTCCTGACCCAAAACTAAAGATTAGGAAGCGTCCCATTCCCATATTTTTCATAAATTCTCACCATCCTATGTTTGTTTGTGTAGATAGCTGTGCCCCTCTTTTCTCCCCAGTGGGGACACAAAGCAGTTTAAAGCGTTGTTTGCTCCTGCATTTTATCATCACAACACCAACCCCGTCTGAGGTGGTGGTGTGAGGATAAAATGGAGAATTGTGTAAGCCACTTTGGGTCCCCGCTGGGACAAAGGCAGGGTATAAATGAAGTAAATAAATCCATAACTATTGCGTTAATCTGATTGGTAGCCACATTGTAGTTTTTGGGTAACCAAAGGCAGGAATAGTTTAAATAATTTAGCAAAGGAATAAGCAGCCTTGGAATATTATAGGATTGATTTCTTCCTCTAAAGGTTTTTTTTTTTAATTATGTAATCTGCATTTAGGTAGAAATTGTCGTGATTCAGCACAGGAGTTGGATTTTATGGTCCACTGGATCTTAGTCTGTTGAAAATCACATGGTTTCTTTTTTTGGTTCAGGTATTGATTTAAACTTCATTTTATATGGTATTTGTCTTTCAGATGCTCAAATGAGACCAGACTCAAAACGGGGGACACGTTTTGGGCTTACAATTTCTGCCCTACACCTTACTCTTGGACAGTGCTCCTGGGACTTATTTTATACCTGATTTTCTTTGCACCAGGTAAAAAGATTGGTTATAAGGCAAAAGAAATTCAGGTGTTTGGTTTTCTGTTACATCTAGGAAGAATTTTGAACCTGGCATGAATTTTAGACAAGTTCAGTGCCCTTCCAAGTGAGGAATAAATGATGAGTTACCTGGGTGTACCACATTTGTATGAAAACATTCTCCTTGGCCACACAGTCAAAACCCTAAGAGATATATTATATTCATATAATTGGTACAACCCATGAGAAATCCCCAGGAGAGGAAAAGGTACACATCTTGGATGAAAAATTGTCCCAGAACATAACCATTGTGTTGAATATTCACAGAACATATTACCTTGCTAGTCACTCATTGTCCTACTAATTTCTTTTTAATTTTTAAAGATTTTTACTATGTGGTTACAACAACTTACCCTCTTTTTTCATTCTCTGTTCTGCCTTCCTTTATTCTATTATTTCCAAACAAAACAATGAAAAATCCAAGGACAATAGGGATTCATGCTACTTTCCCCTGTCATTTTGCGCAGCTTTACTGCTTTATTCTTTGGTTTATTATGTCTCCCAAAGCTCCCATTACTAACCTCCCCTTGTTATTCTCAATGTCCTGTCACTGTATGCAACAGACACACTTACTAATAAGATTTGAGCCAGTCTTGGAAGAAAGAATCACAGATAACCAATATTTTTTGGCCCACAGGTAGATTTTCAAGGTTCAGGATAATGTCCATGTGGTGGGTTTGAGGCTTCCTTGTGTGTTTTCTAAAAAAAAAAAAAATAGTTTTACTTGTCCCATCCCTTGGCCACAATTCTACTGTAAGCATAATGGTTTCTGTTTATTAGTCTGTTTTTTACTGGCATCGTTTACCATTAAAAGTAAAACATGCCTTTTATTTATAGCCTGGTAGCTTAGTTTATATTAGGTATAAGATAGACAGACACTAAGGAGTAACAAGAATCAAATATTTAAAAGTGTATTTAAGAATTAAATATTTAAAAGAATTGTATGAATATTTAACGACTTTTATTATGCAGGCTCACCTTCTTACTGTATTCCTTAGAATTACTTTAAGTGAGGTAGCAATCCCTATGTTACTTCTCCCATTTCTCTAGTCTATGCCCCTAAGTCAGCACCTCGATAGTTTTACTAGTGTTGTTCTGAAGTCTGTCTTCTTGTCAGGCGGTTTCTTGGCTTATGCTAAATCTTGAAGCTCATTAATTTTCTCTGGTCAGGACCGCTCACTGAAGATACTGGAGTAAAGTGTTGCACCTGGAAGCTTCCCCCTCCTCTTCCTCGGCTGAGCCTCTTTTTCCAGCCTCTTCCATATTCTCAGTCCCCCTCCTTCCTTCAGATAACTCTTCTTCTGCTCTTCTTTTTGTTACCTCTATCAGCAATAGCTGAATCTTCACACACCTTGACTAAACTCACTGTGACTGCCCATTTCTTCTCTCCCATCAAACCCTTCAACCAATTAAAAGTTCACTATGACTCAGCCCCTCCTCTCATGGGTTCTAAGGTGAAGTCCAATGAAAATTATTGAATGTCTGCTTACTGACCAATCATAAACCTGACCAATCAGAAGTTATGCATTTTGAATCCTTCTTTCTTTTATCAGTGTAACATAAATGAGAAAAACGCTCCCTTGGAAACAGGAATTATGGTTCAGCTCTCAAACTTGACAGTTGTTTTTTTTTAATTCCAGAAAATTACCCCATAAGTCTTTATAACAAAAAACAAACAAAAAACTTGTCTGTCCAAATAGTATAGCTACATTGTCAGAATTCCATACTCTCACAAATTATATTTTGTCCACAATATTCTTATAATAAGTCCCATTCCCTTTTCATATACTATCTGTCAAAATGTCCATTTCTAGTATTTTCAGTATTTTTAATAACATCTGTTTGAGAAATAAGGGTAGCTTTTTTCCAGTGCCAAGCCCAAATTGCCTTTGCTGTAGCTACCATATTTAATATATTCTGACAACCTACCCTGATCTGACTGAGGATAAATGTAGCTATATCAAAATCCAATTGTCACCGTTAGAATAACATTCACAATTTGACCCCCGCTGTGATTGTGCATCTCTGCAGTCCCACCACATATGCTCATCATTTTCATTTTTTAAACATTTCTAACACCTATAAACTTCAGTGTTACAAATTTTAATTTATCCTCTGTGGGGTTCAATGCCATTGATTAAGGTCATACATTGTGCTTCTGTCAAAGATAAATATACAGAAAATCCATTTCTAGATTTAAACATTTTTCCTATGCTTTGTTAGAAATATTTCTGCCTGATGGCTCTGGCCCACAATGATGTATAAGAAATCCTTTAGTCATTCACACTTGATATAACTTTATGCAGCCTTGCTAACAGAACTTCCTTTAAGTCTGAATTAAGTATTGACTTCATTTATCTCCCAGTACACCCCCCCCCCGAAGGACATTGTGTTCATCAGATGCTAATCTACTGGTGGTCCCCAGCCCTAATAGTGTGCGGCTGTCCTTGACAAGAGCCAGGTCCTAAAGCAGGGGTGGGGAACCTCAGGCCTGGTGGAATGCTCTTCCTGGTAATATCGGCCCTGTGGGACTTGAAAGAGTTCTGCAGGGCCAGCAAAACAGAGCTATTCCACCAGGCCTTGAATTGCTCTCACAGAGTCAACAAACAGTCACTAATCTTGTCGAAGGCTTTCACGGTCAGAGTTCATTGGTTCTTGTAGGTTATCCGGGCTGTGTAACTGTGGCCTTGGTATTTTCTTTCCTGACGTTTCGCCAGCAGCTGTGGCAGGCATCTTCAGAGGAGTAACTTCAGTAAGGAGTAACTTACTCATCTTCAGATGAATAAGGCTTGGCTTCCTGTCCTGAAAACCTCCAGACTAACAAAGACTACAGTCAACAATAGCCATGCAGATTAGCTTTGGACTTCACACATTAACAGATCACTTCAGGATACAATGGTTCCATATTAACATACCACACCCTCATTAGCACATTATCTTGATACTTACAGGACAATGATTAGCACATTACCTTTGATACTTTTTACAGGACAATGATTCCGCTCAACCCAACCCCTTTCTGACTATATATTACTCTTCCTACACACTTGACACTGAGAGACACTGTCCTTCAGTGTTACTCCTCTGAAGATGCCTGCCACAGCTGCTGGCGAAATGTCAGGAAAGAAAATACCAAGACCACGGTTACACAGTCCGGATAACCTACAAGAACCAAAGTCACTAATCTGTTTTTAAACCTGAAAAAAGTCCTCTATATTCTTCATGATTAAACCCTTTATCTTATTATCATGGGGTCAGATCACCAACTTCCCTTTTATCTTGACCCTATCTACAGATTAATAATATTGGCATGTGATCATGGTTTAGAATGTTTCCATTTTAGAAACCTGTGCTCCTTAAAATCTCAGGAGAAACAAAGAAACAGATTAACCTAGAGTATGTGTTATTTCTATTAAGAAATTGTTTCCTAATTGTGTTGTTATAGAATTATTTCCTAATAATTATTATTTCTATCACCCCAAATGGAATTGTTTTCCCCAAAAGGATGATAGACTATCCAACAGTCTTCTAGGCTCCAGTCTCTCGATCATTTCTAAAAATGTATCAGGATCACATTATGCTAAATCTGTCAATCTAATTGAGGAGCGATATTAAATTCCCCAGCTACAATTATTTCCCCTTCCTTAAGTTTTGTATGCATCTTTCATTAAGGTTTTAAAAATACTCCTGACTTGGGGTATGTACATTCACCAAAGTGAATTCAATAATCTTTCTTTAACCAATAAATAATGGCCTTCTGATATACACTCTCTATATTTCCTGCAGTCCTTCTTACATATTCTCCCTAACACACATTTCAGTTGGATGAGCTTCCTGAATAAAATCTGCCTCTGCTTGTTGCCTTTTAACTAAATGGTTACTTTCTCTTAACAAGATAGTTTAGCCCATTAACATTTAAAGGCAGAAATTGTACATTTTCATATTCCGACGTCCACAGATATCTCCCTCAAACAAAGAAGGAGAAATGAATACACCCACAGAACCCCAGTTGGGTTTATTCACAATCTTTTATTACCTTGATCTGAGTTAAAGTTTGCTTCTATGTTTGAAGAAGCTCTACTCCCAAATGCTCCTACAGCCATCTCTTTTCTTTTGTTGATCTAACTGAGATGTAGTCTCCTTTTAAATTAACCAGTAACTTTAATGGAAGGCCACACTTATATTGCATTTTTAAATGGAGAGTGTATTAAGAAGTAGAAAAGAGCAAGAGTCCAGTAGCACCTTAAAGACTAACAAAAATATTTTCTGGCAGGGTATCTGAAGAAGTGAGCTGAGGCTCACAAAAGCTCATACCCTGCCAGAAAATATTTTTGTTAGTCTTTAAGGTGCTACTGGACTCTTGCTCTTTTCTACTATTGCAGACAGACTAACACGGCTACCCACAGTGTATTAAGAAGTTACATTCCCTATGTTTTGCTAACACAATTGGATGTATAACAATCAATTTCTGCAGAAATAATTAACTTTCAATAATTAATCCCCACACACAATTTCTTGTCCAGTCATTACACTGATAAATTTAACCAGTGCATTTCAAAGATTGATCTTTACATAAACACATTCTCTGTTCCTAACTTCAAAAACTCCTTCTAACTGTAAGCATTTTACTAAAGCTGCAATGCTGAAGGGGGAGGTGAAACTCCTTAGGAACCAGTGTGACCCTGCGCCAGTGTAAGCACCCCTTTAACCCAGGATAAGGGACACTTACGCCATCCCAGGTCAAACACGCCAGCATCGGGGAGCTGTGGAGCTGTGCCGGCGCCTGCCCCTAGCACAGCCATCCCAGCAGGGAATTCTCAGAAGGGAAAGCCCGCACCAGCATGGGGGGGGGGCATTCCCAGGGTGTTCCAGGGGGAAGATTTACCTTTAGGCTGCTTCCTAACCCCTTTCACCCCGGGAACTCCCCCTTGCGCTGCATCGTTGCTATGCCACCTTTTTTGTTGGTGTAGCCTCACTGTTTTCAATGGGGGCATTTTCCTTCTTTTATATTTTAAATTCTCTTTATTTTATTTTCAGTGGCCAGGAAGCCTCTGTGGAGGTGGTGTGGCTACACCGCTCCTGGCCACTGCCTGAATGTCCCCCTTCAGGAATGGCCTGTTCATGTCCTTCATGGTATTCAGGTGTACTTCCCTACTCTACTCCCTCTGTAAGTGCTCTATATTTCAGTTTCCCCTTACTTTATTCAGAATACTTTTAAAAATATCTTTCATTTTCAGTTCAGCTTCTGTTTCCCTATTTTTGTTTTTAATTCACCTGAGAAATATTCTGATTCTTGAAAGCCTCTCTGTTTCAGTTGGTTCTGTTTCCTGAATTTCGGGAGGTGGGTGGGTTCTAACATACCTAACCTTTCCTTACATTTCTCAATAACTGCATTTAGTTTTTTTTCTCTAATTTCCTAATTGTGATATCATTTTACCTTCCCACTCTAACATTTTTAATTCAAAGTAATCACATATTCTACCATTGTCTGTTTGTATTTAAATCCTGTGTCTGGATGTTCTGTAAAATTTAATTATTTTGGTTTTTTGTGTGTTTGTTTTTTGTTTGTTTGTTTAGGAATGGGACCAATGCCTTGGACAGTAAATTCTGAAATATATCCCCTTTGGGCTAGAAGTACAGGAAATGCATGTTCTTCTGGCGTCAACTGGATTTTCAATGTACTGGTGTCACTAACATTTTTGCACACCGCTGAGTATCTTACATACTATGGTAAGAAGTATTTTCTATCTAAATTGGTTCCCAAATGAACTATATTTCAGATAGTTGAAATGTTCGCTTTCCATCTGCAAAGAGCTAGTCTGATAGTATACCTTCTCTCCTTAAAGGCCTCCAGAAAGCTAATTTATATTTATGAAAATTTTCTCAGCACATTCTTGCTGGTATGAGAAATACTTAACACAGTGTGTCAGAGATTCTCCATAATTTAACTAGATCGGGTTATAGTCCTGTTAAAATGGTCACAAAGGTGCGTTAAAGTTCTAGCAAATATTAAACATATTTTTGATGTAAGAAAATCATCAGCCTATCATTCCTAACTGTATTCCAAGAACTACTTTTCTGTTTTAATGCTCTTGGTAGTACATAAATAGTTAAATTCCAAAACAGTAGATTTGGACATATTTTGCATTGGGTACCCATTGTTGGAGATCAACCTGCAGAAAAGTCAATGAGGGTGGGAAACCTTGATTTTGCCTATTATTTGTAGGATCCCCTATATGATGCCAAGCATCCATAATTGGAAAGATGGTTCCTGTAATGTAAAGAAAGTAAAACTTGCATTTTTAATACTCCCTTGAATAACAAATATATAATTAGTAGGAAAGTAACCAGAAACCTTCATTTTAACTCTGGTACTCCGATATCTGTCCCCTTGGTACCTAATAAATAAAAGAATCTGCTCTCCAGATTACAGGCATCAGTTCCCCTGGAGAAAATGGCTGCTTTGGAGGGTGGACTCTGTGGCATTATACCCTGCTGAGGTCACTTCCTTCCCCAAACCTCGCCCTCCCAAGGCTCCACCCCCAGATCTCCAGGAATTTCCCAACCTGGAGCTGGCAACCTTAAGGAGAGGAAAAAAACAGGAAAAGGGAAGAGTCTATGGGGGCTTTCAGGAAAGAGGAAAATAGTGGGGGAGATGCCTCCTGCAAGTTCTTTCAGGTTCCCACTTGTTTATCAATATTTTCACAAATCTATTCTGGAAGAGAAGGAAATAATCCTATGTCTGTGTGTGGGTTTTGTTTTTTCTTTTGTGTTGCAGGAGCATTCTTCCTGTATGCAGGATTTGCTTTTGTGGGACTCATTTTCATCTATGGCTGCCTTCCTGAGACAAAAGGGAAGAAGCTAGAGGAAATCGAATGCTTGTTTGAGAACTCGCTGTGTACATGTGGTATTTCAGATACTGATGATGGGAGGTATATTGAATATATCCGGGTAAAGGGAAGTAATTATCATCTTTCTGACAATGATGCTTCTGATGTGGAGTGATTTCCAGCTGCTGGTGTATTTAATCATTTAAAAGCCTTGGGTGTGGGGATGAAGGAGCTGCTCTTGATGCCCTCACTGCCCTGCTTCTGGTCTGATTCTTCTTTTCTTCTCATGTTCTCAACCATGTTGTTTTGAAAAAATAATAATAATAAAGTGAAATACAGTATTAGCCAAAAGTGACGGCTTGCAAAGGGGATAAGTTATCCTGTGACAATATAAGCATTCCTATAGCATGCACTGCTGTTTTCCTAATGTCCTCAAAACTGTGATACCAAATGCAAATGATGGAATACTAAGCTTAGTTGTCAGTCTTGCAAAAATATGTGAAAAAGAACAGCTAGCCAGAAACCAGATGAATCATAAAAGTATGGTTACCTGGCAACCAGGATTTGGTATATTCAGTACAAAAGTGCTCAGCCTGTTATGAACTAAGCAGGAAAGAAAAAATCCACTGCCTGCTGTGGAAACCATTATTTATTTATTTATTCCTTAAAAAGCAAATGAATTTAATATGTATGGAGAAGGTGGGGTTTTGC